>NC_060268.1:113413738-113773196 GCF_021613505.1 Equus quagga | reverse complement strand
TTGTCTTGCCAAGCCTTCCGCACCTTCTCCAGGTCTTACACATCATCGTGATCAGTAGGGATGTCTTTACCCAAAACCACAGGGGGCTCATGGTACTATGTCTGTTTCTCTGCAACTTACTGTCTCAGGGAACTCATCCCCGTGGCCCCTCCAGGTCGGGGGCTGGGCTCACTGGGCTGCACAACATTCCAGAAGGGAGACCAGGTACCACAGCGATTCAGCTCTTCACTGATGTGGGAGCTTGACCTGATTCCCATCTCACCCTTTCAACGTGCCGCATGACCATCCCACATGTCTTAACATCCTGATCCCTCCCACCCCAGGATAAGCCTCTGTGTTCTCATCTCTAGAATGGGATGCTGTGTCAGGAATCACAGGGGTGATGCAGGTGGTACAGGGCGGTGCTGTCAATACTCTGCTAACAAACTGACCTCAGATGCTAATATATTTAATCCTTCCCCACCTCAAATTCTACTTTAATACCAAGAACCATTTTTCTGAAGAAGGTGCTCATGTCCCACCTCCTGCCACAGGTCACCTAGTGCTTGGGGATTTGTTTTAAGCTTCTGCCCCACCCCTCCTTGTGTCCATGGTGCTGCTCTGATTGCATGTCCTTCCTCTGTCCCACCCCAGGGTGAAACTGTGTCCACAGTGAACAGGAAAGAGACCCGCATCAGGGAGACAGGCCGAAAAAGCAGGTGGAGCGCCTGGTTACCGCCTTGCTGGGCACTGACCCCTCCTATGTGCCCACCTTCCTGGGCACCTGCAGAGCTTTGCCACCACCCAACATTGCTGGACCTGCTGTTCAAAGGTGAGCACTATGTCCCTCAACGAGACAGTGGTGTTTTGGTGACTTACTAGCTGTGAGACTTCAGAATGTCACTGCCCCTCTCTGAGCCTCAGTTTGCTCCTCTGAACAGTAGGGTGAATAGAGGATCAATATCATTAGGTTATTGTAGGGAGTAAGTGGGTCCTCCCTGGAAAGTGCTGTCTGGGTGCCTGGCCTCATGGACAGGTCTGCTGCAGGGCCTGTAGTTGTGCTAATTTATCATTTTCGTTGTGCCCATGAGGAAGCCTCTGCCTCATCCCTCGCTGTCCCCATGGCCTTCGGCTGAGCTGTTTTCTCCTTTGAAAAAGTTATTGAGATTCCCTTAGGGGGTCCCTGTCGAATTCTCTAAGAGTCTACATTTTGAGGATGCCTCCTCATGGAAATCATTGTCTTGTCATTTCACTCTGTGAAGACACAGGCCTCTTGCCAAGGGCGGTGTTTCAGGGAGTGTTCATGGAGCACCTGGTCAGGCCCTGGTTCCACAGCAGGAAACAGAGAGGATGTCGCTGCCTCCCAGGACCCGCAGAGGGTTGGTGGGAATAACTGGTCTACCTCACTGCTCTGTGTTATCTGGTCTTAAGAAAATAATACATCACAGCAGAGCATATTTATGTATCCTCCTGATTCTCTAAACAACGAAACATTTTAGAAAATTGGAAAACTATTGCTCAATGTATTTGTATACTTTAAGCTAATTCAGATAGTTTTTCCCAAAATGGGATTACCCTATATTCCCAGTCACTCATTCATTTAATATGAGTAAGTATCTCTGCCCTTTAATATTTTTGAAAATATGGTGTTAATGGTTGCATAGCATTTCTTATGATATCTTGTATGTATCTTGTATAAATGACTGGCTTAAAAATTTTTTTTATTGTGGTCACATTGGTTTATAACATTATATAAATTTCAGGTGTACATCATTATATTTCAACGTCTGTATAGACTGCATTGTAGTCACCACCAAAAGTCTATTTACCATCCATCGCTGTACACATGTCCCCTTTTACCCCTTTTGCCCTCCCCCCACCCCCTTCCCCTCTGGTAACCACCAATCTGTTCTCTGTATCGATGTATTTATCTTCCACGTATGAGTGAAATCATACAGTATTTGTCTTTCTCTGTCTATGTTGCTTAGCATAATACCCTCAAGTTCCATCCATGTTGTCAGAAATGACAAGAGTTTCATCTCTTTTTTGGTTGAGTAGTATTCCATTGTTTATATATACCCCATCTTCTTTATCCATTAACCCATTGTTAGGCACACAGGTTGCTTCCAAGTCTTAGCTATTGTGAATAATTTTGCAGTGAACATAGGGGTGCATATAGTTTCGATTTAGTATTTTTGTGTTTTTTGGATAAATACCCAGAAGTGGTATATATGGTAGTTCTGGATCATATGGTAGTTCTATTTTTAAATTTTTGAAGAATCTGCATACTATTTTCTCTAGTGACTGCACCCATTTGTGTTCCCACAAGTAGTGTACAGGGGTTCCTATTAATCCACATTTTCTCCAACACTTTATATATCTTTTCTTTTTAATAATGGCCATTTTGTTGGGTGTGAGGTTATCATTGTATCTCACTGTAATTGTGATTTGCATTTCCCTAATAGTTAATGATGTTGAATATTTTTTCATATGCCAGTTGGCCTTCTGTATACTTTGTAAGAAAATGTGTTCACATCGTCTGTCCATTTTTTGATGTGGTTGGTTGGTTGTTTTTGGTGTTGTTGTTGAGTTGTATGTGTTTTTCATATATTTTGGATATTAACCACTTATCAGATATATGATTTATAAATATCTTCTCCCAACTGGTATGTTGTCTTTTCGTTTCGTTTTCCTTTGCTGTGCAGAAGCTTTTCAGTTTGGTGTAGTCTCATTTGTTTATTGTTTCTTTTGTTTTCCTTGCCTAAAGTGACATGATATTCAAAAAGATATTGCTAAGATCAATGAAAAAGAGTGTACTGTGGATGTTTTCTTCTAGAAATTATATGCTTTCAGGTCTTATATTCAAGTCTTCAAGCCATTTTGAGTTAATTTTTGTGTATGGTGTAAGGTAATGGTCTACTTTCATTCTTTTGCATGTGGCTGTCCAGTTTTCCCAACACCATTATTGAAGAGACTTTCCTTTCTACATTGTGTGTTCTTGGCCCCTTTGTTGAATATTAGCTGTCTATACATGTCTGGGTTTATTTCTTTGGTCTCAATTCTGTTCCACTGATCTGTATGTCTATTTTTGTGCTAGTACCATGCTGTTTTGATGACTATAGTTTTGCAGTATATTTTGACATCAGGGATTGTGATACCTCCAGCTTTGTTCTTTTTTCTCAGGATTACTGTGGCTATTTGGGGTCTTTTTTGGTTCCATATAAATTTTAGGATTCTTTGTTCTATTTCTGTGAAAAATGTTATTGGGATTCTGATTGGGATTGCATTGAATCTGTTGATTGCTTTAGGTAATATGGACATTTTAAGTATGTTAATTCTTCCAATCCATGAGCACAGAATATCTTTCCATTTCTTTATATTATCTTCTATTTCTTTCAACAATGTCTTATTTTCTTCAGTGTACAGGTTTTTCACCTCCTTGGTTCAATTTATTCCTTGGTATTTTATTCTCTTTGTTGCAATTGAAAATGGAATTGTATTCTTGATTTCTCTGCTAGTTCATTGTTAGTGTGTAGAAACAACTGATTTTTGTACTTTGATTTTTTGCCCTGCCTCTTTACTATATTCATGAATTATTTCTAATAGTTTTTTTGGTGAATTCTTTATGATTTTTGATATATAAAATCATGTCATCTGCAAATAGTGATAGTTTTACCTCTAGCTTTCCAATTTGGATCCCTTTTATTTCTTTTCCTGCCTAATTGCTCTGGCTAGGACTTTCAATACTGTGTTGAATAAGAGTGGTGAGAGTGGGCATCCTTGTCTTGTTCCTGTTCTTAGAGGGATGACTTTCAGTTTTTCACTGTTGAGTATGATGTTGGCTTTGGGTTTGTCATATATGGCCTTTGTTATGTTGAGGTACTTTCCTTCTGAACCAATTTTATTGAGAGTTTTTATCAAAAATGGATGATGAATCTTGTTGAATACTTTCTCTGCATCTATTGACATGATTGTGTTGTTTTTATTCTTCATTTTGTTAGTGTAGTGTATCACATTAATTGATTTGCAGATGTTGAACCATCCTTGCATCTCTGGAATAAGTCTCACTTGATCATGGTGTATCTTCCTTTTAATGTATTGTTGTATTTGATTTGCTAATATAATTTGTTGAAGATTTTTGCATCTATGTTCAAAAATGATATTGGCCTGTAATTTTCCATTTTTGTGTTGTTCTTGTCTGGTTTTGGTATCAGGGTAATGTTGGCCTTGTAAAATGAGTTAGGAAACATCTTATCCTCTTCAATTTTTTTGAAGCATTTGAGAAGAATAAGTATTAAATCTTCATTGAATATTTGGCAGACTTCACCAGAGAAGCTGTGTGGTCCTGAACTTTTGTTTTTTTGGGAGGTTTCTGATTACTGTTTCAATATCTTTACTTCTGATTGATCTATTCAGAGTCTCTATTTCTTGATTCAGTTTTAGGAGGTTGTATGATTCTAAGAATTTTTCAATTTCTTCTAGGTTATCTGATTTGTTAATGTATAGTTTTTCACAGTATTCTCTTATCATTCTTCGTATTTCTGTGTAATTTCTGTGTAATTCTGTGTAATTTCTCCTCTTTAATTTCTGATATTATTTGAAATTCTTCTCTTTTTTTCTTAGTGAGTCTAGCTAAGGGTTTGTCAATTTGTTTATCTTTTTACAGAACCAGCTCCTAGTTTCACTGATCTTTTCTATTGTCCTTTTGTCTCTAGTTCATTTATTTCCACTCTGGTTTTTATTATTTCCTTCCTTCTACTGATTGGGCTTCATTTGTTCTTCTTTTGTCTAGTTCTTTTAGGTGTAGTGTTAGATTGTTTATTTGAGGTTTTTCTTGTTTCATGAGGTGAGCCTGTATTGCTATAAACTTCCCTCTTAGTACCACTTTTGCTGCATCCCATGGATTTGATATGTTGTGTTTTCATTTTCATTTGTCTCCAGGTATATATTTTTATTTCTCCTTTGATTTCTTCATTGATCCAGTAGTTGTTCAGCAGCATGTTGGTTAGTCTCCACATATTTGTGACTTTTCCAGATTTCTTCTTGTAGTTGGTTTCCATTTTTATACCATTGTGGTTGGAAAAGATGCTTAACATGATTTCAATCTTCTTAAATTTATTGAGGCTTGTTTTGTTTCTCAACATATGGTCTATCTTTGTTCCATGTGCACTTGAGAAGAATGTGTATTCTGCTGCTTTTAAATGGAGTATTCTATAAATATCTATTAAGTTCATATGGTCTAGTGTTTCATTTACAGTCAATGTTTCCTTGTCAATTTTATGTTTGGATGATCTATCCATTGATGTAAGTGGAGTGCTGAGGTCTCCTACTATTATTGTGTTGCTGTCAATTTCTCCCTTTAGATCTGCTAATAGTTTACACACTTTGGTGCTTCTATGTTAGCTGCATGTATGTTGATCAGTATTATGTCTTCTTGGTAGAATGTCCCTTCTATCATTATATAATGTTCATCTTTGTCTCTTTTTATCTTTTTTGGCTTGAAGTCTTTGTCTGATGTAAGTATGGCTACAGCACTTTCTTTTTCCCTTTTGTTTGGAGTATCTCTTCACTCTGAGTCTGTGTTTGTCTTTAGAGCTGAGTGGGTGTCCTGGAGGCAGCATATTTTGGGGTCTTGTTTTTTAATCCATATAGTCACTCTGTGTCTTTGGATTGGTGAATTAAATTCATTTACATTTAGGGTGATTATTGATATATGAGGGCTTAATACTGCCATTTTATTTTTTATTTTCTCATTGTTCTATATTTCCTTTGTTTCCTTTTCTTTGTGTTTCTGTCTGCCATTTCTGTTTGCTGATTTTCTGTGACGTATTTCTAAGATTCCTCTTTTTTTATGTTTTGTGACTCTGCTCTGAATTTTTGTTTTGTGGTTACCATGAGGTTTGTATAAAAGATCTCATAGATGAGACAGTCCTTTTTCTGCTGATAGTATCTTATCTCCATTTGCCTATGATGATTCTGTCCTTTTCCTCTTACCCTTCTATGTTTTTGTTGTCCCAAATGATCTCTTTTTGTATTGTGAGTTTGATACCAAGTTGAAGTGGTTATAGTTATTTTTAATGCTTTCTTTCCTTTTAGACTTTATGTTATAATTAAGTATTTACTAACCTATTCTGATATAGAGTTGCAATTTTCTGATTCTATTTATCACCTTCCTCAAAGCTTTGTATACCTTTGCCTTTTTGTTTCAGGTAGGAAGGCTCCTTTCAATATTTCTTGTAAGGCAAGTCTAGTGGTGATGAACTCCCTCAGCTTTTGTATGTCTGGGAAAACCTTTATTTTTCCTTCATACTTGAAGAATAACTTTTCTGGATAGAGTGTTCTTGGCTGATAGCTTTTATCTTTCAATATTTTGAATATATCATTCCACTCTCTCCTAGCCTGTAGAGTTTATGTTGAGAAATCCACTGATGGCCTAGTGTGGGTTTCTTTGTAAGGTATTTTCTTCTGTGTGGCCGCCCTTAATATTCTTTCTTTGTCATTGATTTTACAGTTTTAATATAATGTGCCTTGGAGAAAAGTCATTTTGCCTTGAGGTAATTAGATGTTCTATTAACTTAATGTACTTGTATATCCAGTTCCTTCCTCTGGTTTGGGAAGTTCTCAGCTATTATTTCTTTAAATAAGCTCTCTACTCCTTTCTCCCTCTCTTCTCCTTCTGGGATATCCATTTGCCTTATGTTGCTTTTCCTAATTGAGTTGGTTATTTCTCATAGAATTTCTCCGTTTAAAAAAAGTCTTAGTTCTCTCTCCTCTTCTACCTGCATCACTTCTAGATTTCTATCTTTGAACTTGCTAATTCTCTCTTCCGTATGGTCTTCACTATTTCCAATGCTTTCTCACTTATTCTTTATCTCATTTACTGTGTTCTTCAGCTCCAGAATTTCTGTTTCCTTTTTTTAGAGTTTCAATCTCTTTGGTGAAGTACTCCTTCTCTTCATTAATTTTACTCCTGAGTTCACTGAACTGTCTTTCTGAGTTTTTTTTGTAACCTGTTGATTCTTCTTGACAGCTGTTTTGAATTTTCTGTAAGTTATATTGCCATCTTTCAAGCATTCAAGTCTGGTTTCTGGAGAGTTGTCATTTTCTTTATGTGCTACCGTGTTACTATAGGTCTTCATGGTGCTTGATGAGTTGTTCCTCTGCCAGCACATTTGTGGTAGCAAACACCTTTCTTATTTAGGTAAAGCTTTGCTTACTTTGATTCTGAGCTGCTTCCTTTTGTATTTGAGAGCCTGCACTTTCCATCCTCTGGTGCCTCTGCCAGAGGCATCATCAGTGTCCTCCTTGTGCTACTTGTACCTCCAAGGTTGCTTTTGCCTTGCTACTTATGATGTCACTGCAGTTATGGGTGTTGCCACCAGGATCACTGGGCTGCTAGCACCTCTGCTGCTTCCGGGGTCACCTGGGTCACATGTTCCCCCACTGTGGCAGTGGGGAGGGGAATAATGGGATGAGAGCTGGCATCCTGGGCACATCTACCACATTTGGGTTTGTTGGGTCTGCAGGTGCCACTGCTACAAGTTGGGGGGGGGTTGGAGTTTCTGGGCACCTCTGCACCTTAGAGGCACTGGGATTGTGGGCTCTGCTGTTGCTCTTACCTGTCTATGCACAGGCTCTTCATTGACTTGGTTGCTGCTGCTGTGTGCACTGCTGTTGTGTGCACTGCTGCTGTGTGCACTGCCTGCACTGTTGCTCCTAGGTTATTTGGGTGTGCTGGCAACATCACTGCTGGGGCACTGGGTTCACAGGTGTTGCTGCCACTACCAGGTGGGCCAGGGTTGTGGGCCTCACCACCACCACCACAGAGGGAGGAGTACCTGTGTCTCGAACACTGCCAGGGCTCCTGAAGCCTCTGGTCTCTGACACCTGTGTGGTTCTTGGAATCTCAAGTCAAGGGCACTGCCACTGCTGCTGTGGGACCTGGAGTCTTGTATGCAGACCCTGCTGCTGGCAGGGCACATTGTTGGGGAGTGCCACTGCCAGGGGCTGGCTTCCAGGCACCGTTGCTGCTCCTGAAGCCTCAGGTCATGGGTACCACCCACCACTGATGGGAGAGAGATAGGAGCTGAGCCATAAGTGCCACTGTGGCCCCTGCAGCCTCTGGTCTTTGGTGCTGGTACACTTTTTGGAACCTCAGGTCCCAAGCACTGCTGCTGCTGTCAGGGGTATCTGGGTCTTGGATGTAGCCCTTGCTGGAAGGGCCAGTGTTGGTGGTGCTGCTACCGGGGAAGGGAGAGGGTGCTGGGTCATAGTTACCACTGGGGTTCCTGGAGTCTCTGGCTGTGGGCCTGCAGTGATTCCTGGCACCTCCCAGAGTGTGGGCTAACTGGATTCCTGGGGCCTCCATTTGTGGGTGTTGCCTCAGGTCCTGGGGCCTCTGGTCCCAGGCATGGCTGCAGTTCCTGGAACCTCCAGTCTTGGGAGCTGTTGCCGCTCCTAGTCCTCTGGCTCCACTGCCTCCAGGAGGTCCAATCCTCCCACCTTTGGATGTATAGATGTTTGGATCTCAGAGGCATTCTGGTGTTCTATGCAGAGAGTCCTTTGTTGGTCAGTGGATGTCTGATTGGTTGTGACTTAGAGGAGAGGGGCAAAGGGAGCAATGCATTCTGCCATGATGCTGATGTCACTCGCACTGTGCTATATTTTTTTAAAAAAGAATAAGGAATTAAAATGTCTTATTGAAGTTAGCTCTGGAAAATACATTCTCAAGAAGATTTAAAATATTGGTGTAACTCTGATTTCAATGTTAATCAAGCACAGAATAAAAATATTTTGAGGGATGAAGTTCTCTGAGGCTAAATGGCTGAGACAGACTATCAAGTTCAAACTGGAGGGGTAAAGCTGGCAGGCCAAATTGACTTTTGTCATTTTAAATGTACCAGACAGATACCCATTTAATTTAATCCTATGTTTAAGTTTCTAAACAGATGCATTACTTAGGTTATGCTGAAATACCAGTTAACCCCTATAATTCAGTGACATATCACTATATATTTGCCCACATATCAGTCCTGGATGGGTGTTCAGGTTGGGGAGGCAACAGTTCTGCCTGTGGTTGTTTAGGATCCCAGAATTCTTTCATCATGTGCCTTCACCATCCATAGGTCCGTATCCCCATCTACATCCGTCAGCAAAAGGGGAAAGAGCAGGAAGAAATGCCTGTGGGAAGATTTCATGGCCATGTCTGGAAAGGCACACAGCACTTTCACTTCTTCTATTGGCAAGAACTGGTCACATGGCCATACCTAATGCAAAGGAAGCTGGGAAATGTAGTTCACTGTTGTCCAAAGAAGAGGAGAATGGATTTTGATGAACTGAAGCTCTCTGCAACAGAGAGTAATTCATTTGGATTTATTGTGTTTCTCAAATCCTTATTGAGTATCTGCCGTAGGCCAAGCACAGTACTAAGGGCTTGAAGAGGGACACAGAATTGATTCAGCAGAGTCCTGGCCTGGGGGAAGTTACAAGTCTAAAGAAGGAGAAAAGACATGGTATTAAGTGCCTGCCATTCTAAGAGAGAAAAGGATAAAGTAGAAAGTGCTCTGAAAGTTCAGTGAATTATCTTAGAATGGGAAGATGCTTGGAGATGACACCAACTGATCTTCATTTTCAGAGATAAGATATTGTTGGTGGAAGAAAATGGCAACAAGAACTATATAAGCAGGTAATTTATGTATGAGATATTTTTAGAAATACTGTGCAGCCATTAAAATGATATTTTCAAAAATATTTAATGACATGAGCAAGTAATTATATTAAGAAGAAATAACTGGGAATATATAAAAATTCTATTTTTGGAAAACATAAATTTAAATGACAGTATATAGATATGTTGAGTGATAATTTTCAAATTTTCTAAAATGTTTTATTGTTTAATCAGAAGGATTCCAAAACTGTGCTTTGATTTGATGTGCTATTTTCTTTAAACCTGACATACAGAGCAGTGTTGTAGACTGGTTTTTTCCATCACTTTTCTATCCCACCACCTATGGGTTCTGTGAGGCAGTGATCTTGACTGTTTTCTGCCATTCAGCCCAGGGCCTGACTCGGGTACTCAATAAATACTCCCTAAAATATTGCACTGGGGGAGGGGCCTATTTTTTCACAATGGGAAATGACAAGTCAAGGACTTCCACTGGAGGGCACCTCCAAAACATTGAATCTTACAGAATTTGGTTTTTTACTAACAGCAAAGGAGTGTGAAGGAGTCTAAGTTTGAATGTCGGCTTTTATTGCAGCGAAAACCGAGGAGCCCTGGAGCACTCATACAATTTCCCGTGAGTCCACCAGTGAGCAGTGTGTGATTGCTTACGACACCGACGCTGATCCACTGCAAAAATTTACTTTACAGGCTAGCCTTCTTCAGAACATGTCTTTTAACTTAAGAAAAATTCTTTAAGGAGTGTTTATTTGCTTTTATTCTTCCACTTCTTTGGAATATAATGAAAATTCTCTACAAGTGACAAGTATAAGGTAATCCACTAACTGGAAGATGTCCCTCTTTATGTATTCAGATATGTAATATTATGAGTTCCTGACTGAATTTGGATCTTTGCCTAATACCATATAAAAAATTAACCCAAAATGGATTAAAGACCTCAACTTAAGAGCTAAAACTACAAAAATGTTGAGGAAAACTTAGGGGCAAATCTTCACGACCTTGGATTTGGCATTGGTTTCTTAAAAATGACACCAAAAAGAATAAAAGAAAGACAGATGCATTGGACATCCTCAAGATAAAAACATTTTGTTGTTTGCTATCACAGGGTACTCTCAAGAAAGTGAAAAAACAACCCACAGGATGGTGGAAATTATTTACAGATGATAAATCTGACAGAGGTCTTGTACTCAGAATATCTAACACAAATAAACCAACTAAAATGGGCAAAGAACTTGAAGAGACACTTCTCCAAAGAAGATATACAAATAACCAACAAACACATGAAAATATGATCAATATCCTTGGATATCAGGGAGATGCCGATCAAAACCACAATGAGATACCACTCCACACCCACTGCAATGGCTATAATTAACACACACACACAGAAATTAGAAACTGTTGGCAAAGATGTATATCTCAAGAACAATCATTACTACCAACTCCAGAGATAAAAGTATCTCTATGAGTAAGTAACTCCAGTGCCAGCTCCATACTTGGCTCGGATCTTAGTGTCTGTAGACAGTGACATGCTACATTTTGAAATCTGCATTCTGGGATTCCGTGCCTGCGTTTTCTGCTCCAATGACAGGGCACCCTCTTTGCCGAGGCAGGAAATGTTTCTGCCCTGGGTCATGCATTTTTCATCCCTCCTCTCTGCTCACAAGGTAGGCAGCATGTTGGGCTTCCATGGCTGCCAGGTAGCCCACAGTCATTTTGGTGGTCAGAATTGAAGATGTTTTCTGGAGGAGAATGTGGTTTTGGATGAAACTTTGGCAGGATGATTCCTGGCCCCTTCCTGCAATCCAACACAGAGCCCGTGCCCCTATTCATAAGGGCAGCGACACAGCCCATGGCAACCCTTCCCCTTAGTCCTCGCTGATCTCTGCTCTCCCCTGCCCCCATTCAATCAGGGATTTCACTTTCTCTACCTCTATGGAGAGCTCCAGTTTCTTCCCAATGAAGACCAATGTTCTCTGCATGGGGGATCCATCTCTGGATCCCCAGAGAAGAGAGAGATCGCTGACCATGGCCTCACTCAACAGCCTCTGACCAGAGGACTCAACTTGATCTTATTTTGAGGGAGAATAGGGCTCCCTTTTTCATCCTCACTTGGAGTCTTGGGCAGGAGGCAGAGCTCACTCCAACACAGAAGCCTAATGTGAGGGATAGCAGGGCCGGGGGCTGGCACAGGGCTGGGCACAGGGGGTCACTGCTGGAGGAGCCTGAGGGGTGATTTGGGGCTGTGCCCAGCTCCAATACCCTGGCCTGAGCCTATGACCTTCACGCAGCTTCCAAGAGCCCTTGACGTGCTTTATAAAGGCCTCTTCTGCTCACACAAGCTCAAGTGGGTCCTGCTGTTGCAACTGAGAACTTCACCTGGATTGAACACATTCAAGGTCATGCCTACAACACGCTGACGTGCCCTTAGAGGAGCTTTCCTGTGGAGAGAAAGGGACTCTGGCATGGGGGAAGATGGCAGACAGGAGTGGCCTGGACTGTACCTTCCTCTGTCCTAGATGGCAGGGTCTGGCTTTGCCCAGAGGCTGAGTTATGGAGCAGGAGGGGCTGGGGTGGCTGCTGGGTGGGGCCTGGGGTGTGTCATAGAAGGGGCTGGGAGACACATGGTCCAGGGCATGGAGCAGTGGGTGTTGTGGAAGAGGTATCTGGTGGGGTCTTCAGGGGCCCTCCCTGCTCCGTGGATCACTCCCAGGTATCCTGATGGCCTCCACTGCTGGCTTTTTCAACTTCCTCAAAATGCTTATGTTCAACCAAGTGTCTCTGGAGTCCCTGCTTTCCCAAACAAAGCTTAAACTTCATAAAGAGACCGCAGGTAATGGAAGCCACAGCAATACCTTAAAACGTGGACATATTGTGTTCCAGAAATTCCATTTATAGGGATCAGTCCTAAAAGAATAGAGATTTATGGACACAGTTGTACCTTTCAGCACAATTATGGGAGTGAAAAATTGGAAATGGCCCCATTGTTCAACAGCCGGGGATGCTGAGTAAGTCGTGATGTGTGGCCACTGAGAATGCACAAGGGGACAGGACTGACTGTGCATGTCCACCTGTGGGGACATCAGGTTACAGAAGAGCACAGCCCTGGAATCCCCACCCCACACCCTCAAACACACACACCTGCCACCTGCACTTAAAGGGAAGGGATGGAAGGATGGACGCCACGTGCTGTGGGCAACTATTTCTTGGTAGGAGGAGTATATCTTCCTTTATTAGTCCATATTTAAATCCTTATTTTAATAAATAAACATTATCTTTATCTTAAACTTTAAAAAACCATATAAAGTACATTATTAATTAAGAGATTTGTGATAAATGGATAACATTTAATATGTGATATCAATTTTTAAAAAATATATGTTAGAAAAAATTCACACATTGCCAATCCAAAAAAGAAAAGATTTTAAGTGTCTCACTGTTCAGATATTTCCCTTATGTTGCTGGCTCTTGTGTCATACATGTGAAAGTGTTCCCTATCCCAAGGTAATGAAAACATTTAATATTTAGGCATCATTTCCTACACATAATCTTTCATGGATCAAGGATTGTCCTTGTTAATAAAAATAATTACTTCTGTTGAAATAAAAATGATCATTAATCAGTCTCCTCATGCATTATTTAGCCAGACACAGAAGGCCACATATTATATGATTCCTCTGATATGGACAGCCCCGTTTTGATAAATCCATAGAGACATAAAGAAGATAGTCGGTGCCAGGGGCTGGGTGACAGGAAGGAGGAGGGACTGACTAGTAGATACGGGGCTTCTCTTTGATGAAAATGTTCTGGAATAGACAGCAGTGGGGATTATGCAAGATTGTGAATGTACTTAATGTCCCATTTAAAGTGATCAAAGAGTTAAATTTTATTTTGTCAATTTTATATGATAGAATATAGTAAAATATTGAGTAAATATAAGGAAAAACAAAAATTTAAAAAGTGGAATTATAGGGGAGGGGAAGGAAGTCTCTGGGGCTGCAGCTGGTGTGAGTTGCAGCTCGTGATCGGGCCCTGGAGGCATTGCAGGAGCTGGCGCTGGTTGCTGAGCTGGTACCAGCTCTCGTATACTGGGGGAGGAACTGGCTCTGGCACCAGTGTTGCCTTGAGAACGGGGTCTGTTATTCTCTTTAGTTCTAGAACTGGAGCTGGTGCCAAAGCACTATGGGGCTCAAGAGCTGGCGGTAGTGCTCTTGCTGTGGTTGGCTTGTGCTCTGGAGCTGGAGCTGTTGATGGAACTTGCTGGAGTTTTGGAGCTCATACTAGAATAGGTTTTCGTGATGGTTCTAGCTCTGGACATTAGGTGGGAGGTGTTGCTTGAACCTTTCCTGGCTCTGGAATTGGAGCTTATGTAGGTGCTTGTTCTAGCTCTTGAGCTTGAATGACAGCTGTGGCTTGAGCACTCCCTGGCTCAGGAATTATAGCTGACATATATGCTTGTTTGAGCTCTTGAATTGAATGAGAGCTGTGGCTTGAGCTGGCTCTGGCTCTGGAACTGTAGTGGGCAGTAGAATGGGAGCTGGCACTAACTCTTGAAGTGGTTCTAGAGCTTGCTCTGGAGCTGGTACTGTAGCTCCAAGAGGAGAAAATATCATGAACATGACTGAAAATATCATGAACATGACTGCCTTTCCATGTGCCCTCCAAATACACAGGAAACCTCTCTGTCAATCGATGAAGTCTTCTTCCAGGAACCCACCCCCAGGAAGTGTTCCAGACTGCAGTGGGTGGGAATAGTGATCTGAGGCTACTCATTGCTCCTGACCCAACTCTAGCCTCCGGAGGCTCAGCTCTGTGTGACCCAGCCCCACTGCTCCCCACAGCCCACATCACCCACCCTGAGTCTTCACCCTCAGTCCTCCTCACCCTCAATGGGCTTAAGGTGCTCTAGCTGTGCCAGAAGCGGGTGGGCATGGCGCTCCAGGTCCGAGCCGGCATGTTGAGCCCAGTGTAGGCCAGTAGCATCTTCAGGCAGGGAAATTCTGGTGGCTGGTGGAAATCCTGGTCCAGTCAGGTGCCCAGGATTGAGGAGATGATCCTGGGGGTAGTTGAGTCAGAGGCCTGGTTTCCTTCCACACTCCTTTCCCAGGGCATCCCTTTGGGGACTTGGGCCTCTGTGCCTTCTGCTCCTGCCCACCCAGAGGCCAGCCTTATTCCATGTCCACCTCCATTCTGGCAGTTGTGGCGGAGGCAGGCCTGGTCACCAAGGAGGGGCTGGTAAAAAGCCTTCTGAAGTGAGAGCCCTTGATCCATCGATGCGACCACTTCTCCACTTCTTTGGGAAAGCCTGGCACACACCTCTGTCTGTCTCCCTGACTCTTCCCCACTGGGATGTCAACTCCATGAGGACGAGGAGTGTCTGCTCTGTTCATTGCACTCACTGGCACACAGTAGGTGCTCCATGAAAATCTGACCGATGAAGAACATATGAACTCTGTCTCCTGCTCAGGATTCCCAGGGCTCTCCCAGTTCCTCAAACTTACCTCCTTCACCTATATCTGCCTAATTCTCTAGATGCTCCATGTGGGTCTCCTCCTGCCACTGCCACTCATCTCCCACAGTGTGGGTTCAGCCGGCCCCAGAGCCCTCACTGAGTCCCCTGAGCACCAGCCGAGCCCCCGCTGTTGAGGTTCCACCAGATTCATGAGCAGGATGCTCTCCACACCTCCTGTTCTGGGTCCCAGGATGGGGGTGGAGGCAGGGCTGGAATGGGGAAGGGCTATTTCCAGGGCTGACTCTGTCCTCTGACCTCCCCTCTAATCCCCACAGCATCCACAGCCCCATCTGTAGCTCTCTCTGACTCCTTTCCTTTTTGCCAGGAGAAGCGCTCAGACTTCTGCCCTCAAGCAAGAATCATAAGATGTTGGATCCAGGGCTCTGCCATCCCCTCCTCATCCACAGAACCCCACATCTCCACACAGTTCTTTGGAAAAGGGAGTTGCTCCTTCTTGAATCAAAGCCCATTCACATTTTTAATTGATACTAGTGACTGCCATCCTCATCAGAATGAGGGAGGATGCATCCATCTAGAGGAGGCCAGGAGGGCGTTACATCGGCTGTAGTGTGGACACTACCTTCTTGTGATGTCTAGTGTGACATTCTGACTCCCGACTAGAATGGAAGCCCTGAGAGGCAGGACTTGTCTGCTCTGTGCGCTGGATTATGGTCATACCGAGATAAGTGCCTGCAACTAGTGGGGCTTCCTATATGTTTGATAAATGAATGAGCCCCAACCAGCCCCATCATGGATATATGAGTGGGCCTGTGGCCTCCCTGCTCACCCCCAAGGATCCCTCCTCAGACTTTACCCATGAAAAGGAACCACTAATGGAATCTCAAATCTCATTTTCCAATGGGAAAACACTTTAGCCCAAGGCTACAAGAACAGTGATGAATGAGGCAGAGGCTTCGTCATGGCATGAGGGAAATGATAAATTAGCACAAACATGGCCCTGCAGCAGTTCTTGCCCCAGGGCCAGGCACCCGGACAGCACTTTCCATGGTGGACCCACTTAGTCTTGAAAATAACCCTATGAGGTTGGTGCTCTATTCACTCCAAGGTTCACAGGAGCAAACTGAGGCTCAGAGAGGGGCAGTGACATTCTGAAGTCTCACAGCTAGTAAGTCACCAAAACACCACTGTCTCGTGGACGGACTTAGTGCTCGCCTTTGAACAGCAGGTCGAGTGCTGTTGGGTGTTGGCAGAAGCTCTGCAGGTGCCCAGGAGGGTGGGCACATAGGAGGGGTCACTGCCCAGGAAGGCGAACACCAGGTGCTCCACTTGCTTTTCTGGCCTGCCTCCCTGGACGGTCCACACCATGCGGGTCTCTTCCATTTCACTGTGGACACATTTTCACCCTGGGGTGGGACAGAAGAGGAAATGCTGTCAGAGCAGCACCGTGGACACCAGGAGGGTGGAGCAGAAGCTCAGGACAAATCCCCAAGCACTAGGTGACCTGTGGCAGGAGGTGGGACATGAACGCCCTCAGCAGAAAAATGGTTCTTGGTATTAAAGTAGAATGTGAGGTGGGGAAGGATTAAATATATTAGCATCTGAGGTCAGTTTGTTAGCAGAGTATTGACAGCACCGCCCTGTACCACCTGCATCACCCCTGTGATTCCTGACACAGCATCCCATTCTAGAGATGAGAACACAGAGGCTTATCCTGGGGTGGGAGGGATCAGGATGTTAAGACGTGTGGGATGGTCATGCGGCACGTTGAAAGGGTGAGATGGGAATCAGGTCAAGCTCCCACATCAGTGAAGAGCTGAATCGCTGTGGTACCTGGTCTCCCTTCTGGAATGTTGTGCAGCCCAGTGAGCCCAGCCCCCGACCTGGAGGGGCCACGGGGATGAGTTCCCTGAGACAGTAAGTTGCAGAGAAACAGACATAGTACCATGAGCCCCCTGTGGCTTTGGGTAAAGACATCCCTACTGATCACGATGATGTGTAAGACCTGGAGAAGGTGCGGAAGGCTTGGCAAGACAACAAGTGCACCTGCGGACAGGAGTTGAAACAGGAAAATCTGTAGAAAAATAGCAACACTCTTGACTTCATGTGAAGTGAAAATGTATAACATTATCTTTGTGATATTCCTACAAATATGTGGACAATGACTTTGCATGTGGCCACAGCAGAGCTAGGCAGTGAGGGTGTGTTGGGGGAGAACTTGGGGACCCAGATTTCTTTGGGAGCAGGATTCTAGAAAAGAGCCCAGGGGAGTATCAGGGTGGCTTCTGGGGCCCCGGGCTGCCTTTGGCTGAATCAGGGTCCTGGGTGTGGAGTCTCCTCGTTGCCTACACTCACCATGAGCCAGCACCGGACTGTGTGGCTGGTGTGGGGCACCTGCCCACCCTGCAGGAAGATGCAGTAGAGGACCCCACTGATCAGCTCCTGTCCCGTCTCATGGGTGGAGCTCTGGAAAGACAGTGTCCGGCAGCCAGGCAGAAGCCTCACACTGGCTGGCTCTTTGCTGGTTTTCAGACCCAAAAGACTTCTCCACTCCAGACACATGCACACCACTGTCTGCACAGACCTCCCCCAAGGAGACAGAAAAGATGACAGCCTGAGGGCCTTGGATTCACACAGGCACAGATAAGAGGCACCTCAGCAATCCCCTTGCCACCCTGCCAGTCCAGTCCAGCGGTGTGACGACTTAGGACTACCAGGGTATCACTGCCCTGGGCGTGCCCTCCCCTCATGTCCCTCTTCCCCCGACACTGAAGAGGAGGGGATGTGGGGCCGCCCAGGGAGGTCTCACAGAGGTGGCCTGGCCTGGATTGGCCTGCCCTAGGCTGCCTTGTGTTCCCTTCGGGGACCTCCTGGCAAATGGCCAGAGGTGTCTGGATCGAGCGAGGGTTGAACAAATGTCTGCAGCTTCCGAAAAGGCTCTCACTCCAGGCTTTCTGGAAACAAGAGCCCCGTTAAGAGGGGACACAGCAGGAGAACATATTTGTAAGTGAAGTGTCTGGCCAAGTGGGCTGGGTATGGGGCTGTCACTGGAATGTGGGCGCCTGGTTACAGGGGTTCCAAGTTCTGTGGGGGTCTATTGCCAAGGAAGTGACTTCACTTTGGGGTTCTCTTCCTGAGTCCCCTTCTCAGACAACACCTATCCAAACAGCCCTCTGGGCTGCTACTGCTCACCCCCCATCTCCATGCAACACCCTAGCTGTGCAGTTACACCAACAACCCATCTCTACGGGGCCCTGGGAAGGTCTGGGTGCAGCCGGGGTCCCAGCTTTAAGGAGACAGACCTGAGTTCAGACTCAACTCCTCATTCTTACCTGTTCTTGATCCTGGATAAGTCATTGTGTCTCTCAGGGGCTGTCTGTCTCCCCACATGCACAATGGGGATTAATCTGGCATGGACTTCTAGGTATGTCCTCAGGCATATGCGAGATAATACCTATAAAATTGGACAGGTGGTGGCACATGTTTGTAGTGCCTCCAACTTCTTTTTTCTCCCTCTTGTCACCTCCCCTGTGTCTGCTCCTCTTTTGGCTCCACTCATAGTTTTTACCTAATGTCAGTGTATGTGTTTGTGTGTGTGCATACACGTGTGTGTGTGTGCATGCGTGTGTCAGTTCTCATGTTCTGGATGTCCAGAAGAGAATAACCCTCACATAGGGAGGGAAGGGCAAGAGCTTCCTAACATCTTAGGGTTTCTAATTTCCAAAGAAGCCCTAGGAGAGGGCTTTGAACCTTGGCATGGAATGTCAGAAGCCTGATGAGTAGCCATTCTATATAAAGCCAGGGGCTTTTTAAAAAACCAGTTCTATATATAAATGGAGAGCTCTGTCCAAAGTAAAGCCGACTAAGAAATACAATTCCCAAAACTTCAATCGTCCATAACAGCATGTATTTTCTTTAAAAGAAAAACCACTTAATGAAACAGACCTTAGTATTCTAACCTCAGGATGCAGCATTCTCCATTGCAGCAGCTGAAGGGGGACCTTCTGCTTGCTTGCCTGTTTCCTTTCTGCCTGGCCTGAAGCAGGGTCCTCCCATGTCCACATCTGAATTGACTTCAATTTAAATGTACTGGATTGATGCATATTTAAGCTGCTCCTTGGATTAAAATTTTTGTGCATGTATTAGTTTATGCTGAATTACAAATAACTCCCCCAATTTTAGTAGCATATATATTCTCCCACATCACAGTGCTGGGTGAGTCTTCATGTTGGGGAGATTGCGCTCCCTCATGTGGTCATTCAGGAGCCCAGAGTTCTTCCATCACATGCCTTCTCCATCCTGATGACCTCATGCCCATCTGCATCCATCAGCAAAGGAGAAAGAACAAGGAGGAAGGCATGTGGGAGGTTATAACAAGCCAGGTCTGGTATGGCACACATCCCTTTCATTCCTCTTCCGTTGGCAAAGACATGGTTATATGGCCTCAAGGGAGGCTGGGAAATATTCCAGCTGTGTGCCCCAAGAAGGGGAGAAGGGATTTTCATAGACAATTAAAGTTTTCAGCAGCAGTGAGTAACTTGTTTAGAATTTATGGTGTTTTTCAAATCTTTATTGAGTATTTGCCATATGCCTGGCTCTGTGCTGAGAGGAGACTGAAACTGACTGAGCACCATCTTGGCCTGGGAGGAGTTCCCAATCTAAAGGAGGGGAGAAGACGTGGTGTGAACTGCCTGCTGTCCTAAGAGAGAAAGGTTAAAATGAAAGTCTCTGGAGGTTCAGGAAATGATGCTAGATTAGGAAGCAGTCTGGAGCTGTTATCAAGTGACTCACTTTCGGGAGTAACAGATATGATTGGTGGAAGAGGATGGCAGCAGGAACTGTAGAAGCAGGTCATTCATACGAGATATGTACCATTTATCGTAAGGGATGCTGTGTAACCATAAAACCATTAAAATTATATTTTCAAAAATATTAAAAGGCAGGGATATTTACTCATATTAAGTGAAAAAGTCACTAACAATATAGGGTCATCCCATTTTTGGAAAAACTCTCTAATTGAAGTATACAGATATGTTGAGCAATAGTTTTCCAATTTTCTAAAATATTTCCTTGTTTAGATAATCAGGAGGATACATAAATATGCCTTGTTGTGATGTATTATTTTCTTTTTTTTTCTGCTTTTTTTCCTCCCCAAATCCCCCCAGTGCATAGTTGTGTATTTCTTTAGTTGTAGGTCATTCTAATTGTGGCACATGGGACGCCGCCTCAACATGGCCTGACAACTGGCGCCATGTCTGTGCCCAGGATCTGAACCACTGAAACCCCGGGTTGCGGGAAGCAGAGCGCATGAATTTGACCACTCGGCCACGGGGCCAGCCCCCTGATGTATTATTTTCTTAAGACCAGATACACAGAGCAGTGAGGTAGGCCAGTTATTCCCACCAACCCCCTGTGGGTCCTGTGAGGCGGTGACCTCCTCTCTGTTTCCTGCTGTGGAACCAGGGCCTGACCAGGTGCTCCATGAACACTCCCTGAAACACTGCCCTTGGGAAGAGGCCTGTGTCTTCACAGTGTGAAATGACAAGACATTGACTTCCATGAGGAGGTATTCCCAAACATTGACTCTTACAGAATTGCTTTGGTCTAACAGCAAGACTGTGAAGAAGTCTAAATTTGATGGTGGCTTCTATGGCTGAGAGAATGACAGAGCCCTGCAGCATTCATGCCCTTTCCTTTGTGGTCGCCAGAGGGGAATGTATGACTGCTCGTGACAATGACATGGCCCTACTTCAAAAGATTGACTTTACAAGTTAGCCTTCTTCAGCACAGTTTTCTATACCTTTACAGAATTTCTTTAGGAAATATTTAAATGCATTTGTTCTTCAATTTATTTTAGAATATGCTGAAAATTCCCTACAGTAATAAATATAAGATTATCCACTAATTGGAAAATGTCCCTCATTACATGTACTGTGTAAAATTACTAATGACTGAGTGAAGTTGGACCCTTAACCTAATATCATGTAAAAAATTAACCCAAAATGGATCGAAGACGTACATTTAAGAGCTATAACTATAAAACTCATAGAAGGAAACGGGAAAATCTTCATGATCTTGTATTTGGCATTGATTTCTTAAAGATGACACTAAAAGCAGTAAAAGATAAAAGAGACCCATTAGATATCTTCAAAATGAAAACTTTGTGCATCAAAGGACACTCTCAAGAGAGTGAAAAGACAACACACAGAATGATAGAAGATATTTACTACCGATAAATCTGAGAAGTCTTGTACCCAAAATATCTAAAGAATTCTTACAACCCAACAACAGATACAAAGAACTGAAGTATAAAAGGGCAATGGACTTGAATAAACATTATTCCACAGTAGATACACAAATGGCCAGCAAGCATATGAAAAGATGATCAACATCCCTAAATGTCAGGGAGATGCAAATCAAAACCACTATGATATACCACTTCATGCCCACTAGGATGGCCATAAATAAAACACACACATACAGAAAATAGCAACTATTGGTTGAGAAGTGGAGAAATTTAAGCCTTATTGCTGGGGAAATGTCCACTTGTACATAAACTGTGGAAAACAGTCTGGTAATTACTCATAATGTAAAGCATGGAGATTCCAGTAAACCCAGCATTTCCAATCCTAAGTAAATACCCAAAAGAAGAGAACACAAACATTCAAATACCTGTACACAAATATTCACAGCACCACTATTCACAACAGCCATATGTGAGAACAATGAAAACGTCCACCAACAGATGAAGGGTTAAACGAAATGTATGTTTATACAGTGAAATATTATGCAGCCATAGAAAGGTATGAGGTATTCATACATCTACAACGTGGATGAACCATGAGGACATTACGCTAAGTGATAGAAGACAGACATAAAAGGCCACATATTGTATGACTCCAGGTGTGTGAAAAATCCAGATAGGTGAATGAATAGAAAGAGAACGGATTGGTGGTTGCCAGGAGCAAGGAGGAGTGGGGATAGGGAGTAACTCTTCAGTAGGTATGAGGTTTCTATCTGGGGTGATGAAAATATTCTGGAACTAGATAGTGGAGATGGTGCCAGCCTAGTGAATGTAGTTAGTGCCCTAAATTGTACTAATTAAAATATTTTAGAAGTAAAGGATAGAAGAAATCTGCTGCTGGTGCTGGCTCTTCCTCTGAACCTAGTACTGTCGTTAATCTGGAATTGGTTTGGAAATGGTTCTAGTTCTAGAACTGGCAATAGAGCTATCGCTGAATGTGGGATAGGAATTGGTGATAGAGCTGCCTCTGTCTGGAGATGGCCCTAGGGATGGTGAAGGAGGGGATGGCACTGGCTCAGACCCAGATGTGGCACTGGAGCTATTGCTGGGCTTGTATAGGAGTTACCAGCTGACTCTATCTCAGGTGTTGTTGCAAGAGCTGGTGCTGTAGTTGGTTCTAGTTCTACACATAGTACTACCTTTAGTCTGGATTACATGCCAGCGCTGAATGCATCTCAGGAGATAGTGTCAGATCTGGTTCTAGAAACAGCTATAGCTTAGACCTGGCTCTCAATCAGTTGTTGCCAGAGCTGGTGTTGGAGGTTGCATTAGCTAAGGAGGTGATGCTAGACCTAACTCTGGTGCTGGCACTACCTCTGGAGATGGCTCCAATTCTGGAGCTGCTTGTCGCTCTGGTGGTGTTGCCAGGGTGGTGCTGGAGCTGTCTGTAGCTTTGGGCATGACATTACCTGTAATCCCAAACTGGTGTGGGACTAATTCTAGTACTAGAGCTGGTGCTGGAGCTGGCACATGAGTTGATGATAGAACTGCCTTTTTCTCTGGAGTTGCTATAGAGCTTCTGCCAGAGCTAGAGGTAGCGGGAAGCTTTTGCTTGATTTGGTGTTGGTACTGGTTGTAGCTCTGGAATTGATGTGAAAACTAGCTCTAGCTCTGAATGTGGCACTGGCTCTAACTCTGCAAGTGGGACTGGAGCCAGATCTGGATCAGCTCTGGACTCTGGCAAGGGCTGATGCTGGAGTGGCTCTAGCTATGTAGCTCACATTAGATCTGCCTGTGATGCTGATGCAAAAATGGCTCTTAACTCTGGAGCTGGTGCAAGAGCTGAATCTAGGCCTGGAGCTGGAGTTCCTACCCTCTTTGGGGCTGGTGTTGGAGCTGGACTAGGAGTGGCAGAGTTGTGGAGCTGGTTTTAGAGCTGGCACTGAAGGTGACGAGGATGCAACAAGAAGATAAATGGTCACCACCATAAGTGCCATTGCATTTGCCTGTCAAAACTGCTTTTAAGAGATTCCCTATTCCATGAACCCACTGTAAGGAACTCTTCCCAGACTGCAATTCTCCTGATGAGTGTGTGCTCAGACACAGCAAGGACCAAAAGGATGGAACAAAAGGATATTTGCTGAAGGAATGAATGAGTGAAGGAATGCAGAGTGAATGAAAACCCAGGAGTCCCTCCAGATGAGGCTTTATATGAGATGGGGTCAGAGGGCATCACAGAACAGGCCCTGGGGTTTAGGCACTGAGAGCTTCCATCTGTACTTGCAGCACTGAGCCTCCTTCTCCTGAACCGTGCTGTCATTGTGGAATGTCTTCATCTCCTCCTCAAAAGTACTCAGTGTTTCTGGGAGCAGGGCAAAGGAAAGGACCACCTGGTCAGTCTGGATAGGGTATCCCTAGGCTGAGCTCCCACATCACTGGGGTCCATGCCATCAGGCCCAGGCTATCCCTTTCACTGGACATGACCTGTGGCTCCAGTCCTTGTACCTGTGGACATTGACTGTCCTAAGTGTTGAGACCTGCACCCTTGGGCTTCTTAATGTGTGTCATCTGCTCCAGGGGACAAATATGGGCACCCAATGATAGTGCTCCCCCCTTGCCAAGGCAGACAAACCGAGCTTCCCTGAGCTCCGTGGGACACCCTATGCCCACCCCTTCTCCCTGCTCACCAGGTAGACAGCATCTCCTGCTTCCCTGGCTCTCAGGTGACCGTGGCCATTTTGGTGGTCTGTATTGAAAGTGCTCTCTGGAGGCGAGTTTGGTTTTTCATAGAGACTTTGATGTGATGATTCCTGGCCATTTCCTACAAACAAACACAGAGGCTGTGCTCCTAATCATCATGGCACTGCCGTAGCCCATGGCAGCCCTTCCCCTCAGTCCTCCCTGATCTCTGCTCTCACCTGCTCCCCATTCATTCAGGGGCTTCTCTTCCTTGCTGTGGGGAGAGGTCTGAGTTTCCTCCATATGAGGACCTATGTTCTCTGCATGGGGGGCTCCATCTTTGGCAGAAAAGGGAGAGGTCGCTGACTGTGGCCTCACTCAGGCCTCAGACCATGGGACTCCCCGTGACCTTACCTTTAGGGAGATGATGGCACCTCCCTCCTCCACAGTTGGGGTCTTGGGCAGGAGGCCAAGCTTCTCCCCACACAGAAGCTGAATGCGAGGGATACTAGCACTGTGGGCTGGCATAGATGCGGGCACTGGGTCACTGCTGGAGGACCCTGAGTGCTGGTAAGGGGCTGTCCTCAGCTCCAAAGCCCCTTGCCTGAGGTGCTGAACTTCCCTCAGCTTCTTTGAGCACCTGATACGTCTTGTAAAGATCCCTTCTGCTCAAACTAGCTCAAGTGGGTCCTGCTGTTGCAACTCAGAACTTCCTCTCAATTGAACACATCCAACGCCATGCCTTTAACTTAATGACTTGCCTTTATTTTTATTTTTTAAAAAGCTTTTGTTAAAACAAAAAACAAACATTAGTTAGTCTCCTCATGCATGACTTGGCCAGACATAACAAGCCACATATTATATGATTCCACTGACGTGATAAACCCATAGAGAAGAACTGATAAATCCATAGAGACATAAAGAAGATTAGAGGGTGCCAGGGGTTGGGGTGACGGGAATGAGTGACTGACTAGTAGATACAGGGTTTCTCTTTGATGAAAATGTTCTGGAATTGATAGCAGAGGGGGTTGTGAAACACTGTGAATGGACTTAATGTCACTTAACTGTCCGATTTAAAATGATCAAAGAGTTAAATAAGTGAATTTTGTATGATAGAATAGAGTAAATCATGGAGTATATGTATAAAAAAACCAAAAATTTAAAAAATGGAATTATAGGGAAAAGAAGGAAGTCTCTGGGGCTGCAGCTGGCATTAGTTTCAGCTCATAATCAGGCCCTGGAGGCATCGCAGGAGCTGGCACTGGTTGCTGAGCTGGTACCAGCTCTAGTATACTGGGGGAGGAACTGGCTCTGGCACTGGAGTAACTATATGATCTGGGTCTGTTGTTGTCTCTAGATTGATCTAGAACTGGAACCAGATCACTCTTGGGAGCTAGAGCTGGTGCCAAAGCACTATGGAGCTGAAGAGCTGGTGGTAGGGCTCCTGCTGGGGTTGGCTTAAGCTCTGGTATTGAGGCTGTTGATGGAACTGGCTGGCGTTGTGGAGAAAGTGCTAGAACTGGTTTTTGTGATGATTCCAGCTCTGTAGACTTGATGAGAGCCGTTGCTTGAACCTTTTCTGGATCTGGAATTGAAGCCTGTGTAGGTGCTTTTCCTAGCTCTTGAATTTGAACAAGAGCTGTGGCTTGAGATGCTCTGGCTGTTTGGGTGGAGTTGGCGTCTCTGCTTGTTCTAGCTCTTGAGCTTGAATGAGAGCTGTGGCTTGGGCCTGCTGTGGCTTGGGGGGCAGCTCTCTCATCCTGATCTTCCACCTGGCATAGAACCTACTTGTCCCTCCTATTATTACAATCCACGTCCAGGATCTGAGCTCACCAGAGGCATGCAGGGAGGCTCCCCAAACCTTCTATTTGTTAATTCAACAACTGTTTATTATTTCAGCAACTATAATCTGAGCACTCACTCTATGGCTCGTGATGGGATAGGTCCCACTCTACAAGTTGACAAACAGATTCAATGTAATCCCCATCATAACTCCACTTGACTTTTTGCACATTTTGACAAGCCAGTACTAAAATTCACATGGAAACGCAAGAGACCCAGAATAGCCAAGGTAACCTGGAAAGAGAAATACAAAATTGAAGGACTCACACTTCCTGATTTCAAATGTTAGTACAAAGCAGCATTCATGAAGACAGTGTAGTAGTGGCATAAAAAAATCGATGTATAGATCAATGGAACAGAATTGAGAATCCAGAAATAAACCCTCGTATCTACAGATAATTGAAATTTGACAAAGATGAGGAGACAATTCGTGAGGGAAAGAACAGTCTTTCCAAGAGTTTGTGGTGGGACAACTGGATCCTTGCATTCACAGATCGAAGTCCGATGCCTTCCTCACACCACTAACAAAAATTAACTCTAAGTGGATCAAAGACCTAAAAATAAAAGAGAAAACTATAAAATTTTTAGAAAAAAATATGGGAATAAAGTTTTGTAGCTGTGGGTTAGGCAGTGTGGTTTCTTAGGAATGTCACCGAAGACAAGGATAAAAGAAAATATAGATAAATTAAGCTCAATAAAAATTAAAAACTTTTGGGGGCGGCCCAGTGGTGCAGTGGCTAAGTGCACGTGTTCTGCTTTGGCGGCCCGGGTCCACCGGTTGGGATCCTGGGTGTGGACGTGGCACTGCTTGGCAAGCCATGCTGTGGTAGGCGTCCCACATATAAAGTAGAGGAAGATGGGCACAGATGTTAGCTCAGGGCCAGTCTTCCTCAGCAAAAAGAGGAGGATTGGCGGCAGATGTTAGCTCAGGGCTAATCCTCCTCAAAAAAAACAAAAACAAGAACAAAATTAAAAACTTTATGCATCAAGGGATACTGTCAAGGAAGTGAAAAGACAGCCCCAGTATGAGATAAAATATTGGCAAATCATGTATCTTAGAAGTGACTTGTATATATAGCATATAATGAACACTCACAACTTAAACATGAGACAGATTACCAATTAATAGATGGGGGAAAGGATCTGAATTGATATTTCTACAGAGAAGATACACAAGTGGCAAATAAGCACATGAAACATTCTCAATACCATTATTCCTTAAGAAGCACAAATCAAAAGAGGAATGAGGAACCACTTCATATTGACTAGCATGGCAATAATTAAAAAGATGGATATTAATAAGTGGTGTTCAGGGTGTGGAGAAATTGGAACCCTCATACATTCCTGGTGGGGATATGAAATGGCACAGCCCTTTGGAAAACAGTCTGGCAGTTCTTCAAAAAGTTGAACACAGGGTTACCACGCGATAGAGCACTTCCAGACCTGGGTAGCATGGAAGAGAAGTGAAGACATGTGAAAAGCTTGTACGCAAATGTTCATCGCAGCATTGTTCATAATAGCCAAAAGGTAGAAACAATCTAAATTCTATCAACTGGTAAGTGGATAAATAAAATATAGTACATATGTACAGTGCACAAATATTTGACTGTAAAAAGGAATGAAAAACTGATGTTTGCTACAGTCATGGATAAGCATTAAAAACTTAGTGCTGCATCAAAGAAGCCACACGTAAAAAACCACATAGTGGATGATTCCGTTTATATAAATAGTCCTGAATAGGCAAATCCATCGAGACTTAAAGTCCATTAGTGTTTGTGTAGAGCTGATGGGGAGGGAAAAAGGGGAGTGACTTCCCTTGGGGTGCAGGGTCTCTTTTGGGGTAATGAAAAGCTCTATCATTGTGGTGCTGGATTGTACATTTTAAATGTCTCAATTGTATGGTATGTGAATTCTATCTCAATAAAGCTGTTTATAAAAATGAAAACAAAGCTCATTTTCTTTCCTTTCAAGTTTCATGTGTCTTTGTCTAAAGATAGCCAGGAATAAGCAATTGCTATGGCTTCAAATCACAAAGAACCCAAAGGATATGGGTCAAAACCCAATAAATCCCAATCCAGGGGAAATATAGGCAGACATCCTTGGAAAGAAAAGCTGAAGATGCTGGCCACAGGAGAGCGGGTGCCGCTTGGCTCCAGGCAGCAGCACAGACACAAGCGCAAACCTTTTCCTTAATGCCTGTATCTCCCCTGGCGAAGGGGAAGCACGTGCAGCTGAGAGCCTCTCTTGGCAAGATGGTAGCTGTTTTACAGCCAGAAGAGGACTGTGACAGAGGGAGTATTTTACGTTTTGCTTTGCAAAGTGGCTGTACCTGTAAGAAATACATCACAGAGGGGAAAAAAACATGAATGGAAATGGTGATATATTCATTGCAATTCACTCAGACCAAAAAAGTGAAGTTTGCTTTAGAAACTTGCCAAGAACATGGATGGAAATGGGATTTTAAAATAAGACTTAGAATTATTGTGTATTACTGAGATTGAATTAGAGTTTACTTAATGGGTGCTATATCCGGAAACTCATCATGGAAACATATATGTACACTAAAAATCAAGAAAGTGCTTCAAGGTCAATGATAAATCCTGGTGACATGAAGGAGCCCTGCATACACCAGTGTTCACATCAAGGGTCACTTTCCATGACACAATAAATGTGACAGGGTTTCACTCTAATAACTCATCTTAGAGTTGGGGGATCTGGTTATGAAATTCTGCTAGCCTGTGTGTATTGAGGAAAAATCTCTTTGCATCACATGTTTCATTTGACAATCATAGCCATTGACTGCTGGAGCTGCAAGAGCTCTGGGAAGTCATTCAGACCCCCTATCTTATTGCCATTGCCCAGATGTGGAAACTAAGGCCCAGAGAGTGATCCTGAATTGTCCAAGGACACACAAGGAGTTTCTCTTGTCATCTGATGCAGAATTCTTTCTCACCTAGGATTAATGAAGATCTCTCTTACCTCCACATGTAGTAGTCTTATCATCAGAATATGTCATTTTCAAAGCAAGTTTCCGTTTTAAAATGAATTGCATTTGGCAAAATTTGAATAATGCAAATAAGCTTTCATATCATCTTAAAGTAAGTAAACCCAGGGTTTGATGTTTTATGTTTTTCAAAGTAGAAAATACAGGATTATTTTAGTTCTTCCCAGCGGCATTGAAACCAATTAACTCTATGAAAAGAGAAAATTCTCAGGGTATGTCGCAATTTTATTTTGGTCCTAAATAGGTTTTAATGAAATAGCCTGAGTCTCGCCCCCTTTGTCATTCTAGTCAACCTAAGGAGGTATAAATGAGCTATAACACGTGTTTTTATCCAGACCAGCGACCTCAGCATGAGAGCATCAACGCTAGTAGCAATAATGACTCCAGATGTGTACCTACCACCAGGTATAGGTCCCTCTCTCAGGTTCCTGCACAGGGGGTGGGAAGAGTGTTGGTTGGGAGATATTAACCTGGGCGACTTTTATCAGTTCTCTCAGGATGATGGTGGTCAGGGACCCTGTCTCATTCATGAAGTGATGTAGCTCTCCAGCTTGCCTTAAAACGTGTCCATCTTGTCCCTCACATTCGCAAACATGCAGAACTAATGACAGTGGCTCAGGAATGCAGAAAAGAGATTTCACTGTCTAACCTGAGTGCGGCCCAGATTTGAACAAACGATGGGCTCTGTTTCAGAGGCTAGTCTCTACCAGGCATTCAGACCTCTTCTGAAATTGACCTTGGGCACCAGCTATACCGAAATGACTGGAACTGTGAGTTTCTGGAAACAGGAGTCAGCCCACATGCTGTTTTCCACCTCACAGCATAGAAACTGAGGCCCCACAAAGGCTAGAGAAACTCCTTAAACACCAGTGTATAAAACCCCGAACAACAGCATGTGGAGCACTCTTGGGTTGATGAACACATTGAACAGCTGTGAGGTGGTGCACCTGGAGAGGGCTTGGAAGCTCTGTGCCCTTTTCCTCATCCGATAACCCATGCATCCCTTGCCTTTGGCTGTTCCTGTGTTGCATCCTTTCTAAGAAATCTGTGCAGGTAAAAAAAATCCAACCAGAGTGAAATGAATGACTAAGTTCGGGTACGGGGTGACTTTGCAGATGATTCCAGCCCTGTGTCACATGGCCAAATTGAAGAAGATACTGCTTTTTGTCCACATCTCATGCTGCCCACCTTCCTATCAATCTGTCATCATGCCATTCCTTTCGTAGTTCCTGATGTCATCTTCTTCCACCAAACAAGTCTTATCTCTGAAATTGGAGCTCAGTTGCTCTCATCTGTGGGAAGCTTCCAAACCTGGAATTATTCATGGAACTTCAAGGGCACTTTCACTTTAATCTTCACTGTTAGGATGGCAGCTCCTCCATGCCATGTCTTATCTCCTTCTTTTAGATGTTGAACTTCTCCCAGGACAGAACTCTGATGAATCAGTTCTCTGTCGCCTTCCAGCACTTCTTAGCACATTTCTTGGCATATGGTAGATATTAAATAAAGATTTTTGAAACACTGTAGTCCAGATGAGTTACTCACTATTGCAGTTATCACTCTAGTTGTCCATCAAAATCCAGTCTCCCTTCCTTTGGATGCACAGCTGCACTGCGTTGCCCAGCCTCCCTTCATTATTTGTGGTCATTTGACCAGTCCTTGCCAACAGATGGCGAGTGGAACTGGTGTGTGCCACCTCTAGAGCTGGCCTATGGAATCCTCCCATGTGTATTTTTCCCTTTCTGCTGACGGGATGCAGACTGAGATGAGGTCCTCAGGATGGTGAAAGCACATGATGAAACTCTGGGCTCCTGAATGAACACATGGAGGCCCACTGTGTGCCCAGTCTGAACAACTAGACAGCTGCTCTGTGATAAAATTTGCAGGGTTAAGCCACTGAAATTTGAGAATGATTGGTATTCAACATAACCTAACTAGTGCATCTCCTTAAAAACTTATTCGAAGGAGGAACTTAAATATGCACCTTTTAAGTGCAGTTAAAAGGATAAAACTCAGTTTGGCCTTGCCATTGTTATCCCTCCATTTTGAACCTGCTAGTCTGACCCAGTTGTTTTACCTCCTTACCTCTTGGATCTCTAAAAATGTTATTGTTCTGTGCTTAGTAGAATCTTGAAAACTATATTTAATAATTTTTAAAAATTTTTGTAGAGAAAATATTTTCCAGAGCAAACTTCACTAAGACATTTTAATTCCTTGAGCCATGTTTTAAAATATATCATTTTAAACCAATTCTGGTTTATCCATGTTTATTTCTAACTCACTGAAACTGTTTTTATCAGGATCAATTTTTTCTTTTTCTTTGTTTTTCTTTTTGGAGGAAGATTGGCCCTGAGCTCACATCCACTGCCAATGCTCCTCTTTTTGCTGAGGAAGACTGGCCCTGAGCTAACATCTGTGCCCATCTTCCTCTATTTGATATGTGGGACGCCTGCCACAGCATGGCTTATAAGCAGTGCTAGGTCCACGCCTGGGATCTGAACCTGCAAACCCTGGGCCACTGAAGCAGAGCCTGTGAACTTAACTGCTATGCTGCCGGGCCGGCCTCAGGATCAATTTTTTTAATGTAAATGACTTGATTTTGTGCCTGCAACATAATTTACTAACTGTAGATCTCAGTTTTGTACGTTTTCTTTAGGGATCATGATTTCTACCTAGTCAACTTTCCTGAGTGAAATAACTCATATCAAAATGTTTTCAAAGATATTTTTTCCATCAATTTTTAGTCCATAATAAATTTTACCATGTGCAGTTTTAACCATTATCAGTTTTATTTTGTGTGGCTCATTTTTACCAGTAATGTTCACCACGTGGGTGAAAGGGTCATTAGGTCTGAGTGACAAGGTCGGAGCCTTCTGCGATGATTTGCAGAGACACAATTTCAATCCTGCTTTACACACGTGCTGCAGCCTGAGAGCTCCCGCCAACCTCCACTCCAACCCACCTGTTTTATGAATAGAAGAGGAGCTTCTCTGGGCTTCTTACGCGGCACAGGCAGAGGAAAGGCAACATGCTGGTTCCAAAAATTCTGCTCAGGAACCGAAAGCAGGTTTCCCACTCAAATATCCTGTTTTGGAACCAAGACTTTTTCTCTCTCTCTGAGAACAACTAAAACCAAGAAATGAGATGCTGTGGTAGTGAAACTGGCAAACAGCCATTGATGATTAAGTATCGAGGTACTAAAGTGTTTTCCTTTTTGCAATTACTGATTATAGCTTTTAGCTGTTTAACCCACCCATCGATAACTGTGCTGTTTAGGCAATATGCTATCTGACTCCCACTGGCTCCTATAGATAACATCTCCCTGGAGCCTGGGTCACCATGGTACTGGGTGTGGGAGCTGTTTTTTAGGAATTAGAACCCCTTGTCCACTTCAGGCCAGTTGAGACCACCAACTCATCAAGTGGGCACATGCAGATGTCTGATAGGTGACTTTTTGATGTCAAGAGGCTAAAAACTCTACCCTCAGATCATGCTCACGATGCCCTTTTGTGAACATGGGTCCTATGAAGAGGCATGAAGTCTGACTACACTTGCGCAGATCATCAGTTACCTCATCTCTCTCACCTCCAATCACCTCTCTCCACATTTCAGACCACCTTGCCCCCATCCCATAAATATCCCTGAGTCCCTATTTTCGGGGAAGTGAATTTGAGGCTCATGCTCTCTCTTCCTCACATGGCTGCCTTGTGAGTAAACTCTCTCTCTGCTGCAATCTTGCCGTCTTGGTGTTTGGTTTTCTGGACGGTGGGTAAAAACGAACCTGGTTCGGTAACAGTAGGTATATGAGTGCCCGAGGCATCTGAAAAGAGCTCCATTCCCTCCCTCCATTCTGGTATTTGGTGTAGGGAAAGGGCCCCGGCCTTATCCACAGGGTTTACATTCTTCTTTTCTTAAGTTCAGAGATAGTTTTATTCAGGGCAGCCATTCACCAGGCCAAAAACGCTCTAGTTTCTCACCTCTTGCAGCTAAGAGTGACCACGTGAAGTTCAGGCCAACTAGAGTGAGCAGAAGGATTGTGTGGGACTTTGGGGAGCCTGCTTAGATGGAGCTGACACACGATGCACCCCATTGGTCCTTCCTTTTTCCTCCTTCCTGTGCTCTGAAATGCACTGCCTTAAGAACACCAAAACAAAATTTTGTGTACTGTCCTCTGGTTTTCCAGTCTGAGTTGACAATGCCAGTGCTGGCCACCAGAGGCATCTTGTGCCCAGTGCACTCTGCTGGAACAACTGGAGCCAGAAAGACTCACCCAGAGGTCATTCTGGCCATTTCTCTGCCCCAACCCAACAGGCACCTTCAATTATGGGCGTTCATCTACACAATCTGAGCTGGGCAGAGGTGGGATGAGGGCTCCAACATCCTCTCATTTGTTCATTTCAGCAACTGTGCCCAGAGCATTCATCTTGGTTCCGGGGCTGATTTAGACCTGATTCAAATGCTGAAAAGGACAGACAAGGTCCTGCCCCCCAGGGACTCACAGTCTGGATGGGAAGATGGACAACACCACAAAAACAAATATATGTGAAAGAAAAACAAGTGCTATATTTAAATAAAGCAAAGTACTGTGAGGGAAGGCTGGGGGCCACTAGGTGAGGAGGTCTGAGCAGGCGGCCTCGCTGAGGTGACATTTATGCTGTGACCAGAATGACAAGATGAAGCCAGCCTGGCACAGGTCTCAGAACAGTGAGCCAGGGGAAGGCTCATTTGTGCAGTGATTTGGAGGAAGAAGTGAGTTTCACTAGAAAAGAGGTTTGAAATGCACCCATGTGGCTGGAGCCATATTGGGACACGAGGAGGGAGGGAGGCAGGCAGAGGGCAGGGCCAGGTCCTGGGACGTCAAACACTGCATCAGTGATCTATTTCTGTGTGACAAAATTACCACAAACATAGTGGCTTATAACAACAAGCATTTATTATCTCACAGTTTCTGTGGACCAGGAATCCACCTCATCTCAGCTGGGAGCATCTCACCTAGGAAATCTCAAGAAGTTGGGGCTCTGGTCTCAACTGAGGCTCAAATGGGGCTGGAGTAACAGCCATGTACACTTGTGGGTACTGGCAAGATGTGGTTTGGACGGAGGGCCTGAGTTCCTCTCTGTCTGTTGGTCTCTCTCAGTTCTAGGCTGAATGAATCTTTCCTTAGCACAGCTAACAAAATTGCTGTTCTGCCCCAAAATGAGGGATATGACAAGAAAAGAGAGACAGAAAGAAGAAAAGAGGAAAGAACAAAAGAAAGAGTGCACAAAACCATACTCAAAGTCATTTCTAATGCTTGGAAGCGACATCGCATCACCTTGTCACCTTCTATGGGAAAGAGTGAGCCACGAAGTCCAGTCCACAGTCAAGTGGGGGACATGACACAAGGATGTGTCCCCAAGGAGGTGGGAATCGTGAGAAGCTACTGAGGGGAGATGGGAAGGCCCGAGAGGTTCAGTGCCTGCCTCAAGAACACAGACAGGTAATAGGCAGAGGCAGGTGTGAACCCAGCTCTGTGTCCTCAGAGTTGGGGCCCTGGCTGCACAAGGCTTTCTCAGGGGCTCTGGAACAGTCTGTGCTGGTGTAACTGGTACAGACATAGGGTTGGCATGTGGGTGACAGTGAGGACTAGGCAGCCTTGATGGGTGAATGGCAAGATGTTTTCTGAGGAGGAGCCCAAGTCAGGGGAACCCCCTGAGTTCACCCCTGTCCACACCCTACCCAGGGTGGAGGGACCCAGTGCCACATCCATGCTGAACTCACCCTTATGCAGCTCTGGCTCCATCTCCCATTGGACAATTGGGAAATTGAGGCCCATAAACAGGCAGGGACGCCACAGAGGACACGGCAGGCGGAGTCCAGAGTGAGGGTATATTCTGACCTTCTAGGCAGATAGGCACACAGGATTTGTTTGGAAATTAGAAACCCTGAGATTTTAGGAAGCTCTTGTCCAACCCTATGAGTACGGTTTTCTTCTGAGCATCAAGACTGTGAGCACAGACACACACACACACAGACACACACACACACACACGACATTAGATAAAAACTATGAGTGGAGTCAGAAGAGGAGCAGACACAAGAGAGGTGACCAGAGGGAGAAAAAAGAGATTGGAGACACTAACCACATGGGATACCACCCCTCCAATTTTATAGGTATTATCCTACATACACCTGAGGACATACCTAGAAGTCCATGCTAGAATAATCCCCATTGTGCATGTTGGGAGACAGACAGCCCCTGAAAGGCACAATGACTTATCCAGGATCAAGAACAGGTATGAATGAGGAGTTGAGTCTGAACTCAGGTCTGTCTCCTCAAAGCTGGGACTCTGGCAGCACCCAGACCTTCACATGGCCTCGTGGAGAGGAGTGTGTTGGTGTAACATGGAGATGGGGGGTGAGCAGTAGCAGCCCAGAGGGCTGTTTGGATAGGTGTTGTCTGAGAAGGGGACTCAGGTAAGGGGATCCCAAAGTGAAGTCACTTCCTTGGCAATAGACCCCCACAGAACTTGGAAGCTCTGTAACCAGGCACCCACATTCCAGTGACAGTCCCATTCCTAGCCCACTTGGCCAGAGACACTTCAGTTAGAAATGTGTTCTCTTCTGGGCCCCTACTTAACGGGGCTCTTGCTTCGGGAAAGCCTGGAGTGAGAGTCTTTTCAGAAGCTGCAGACATTGGTTCAACCCTCGACCCAGACACCTCTGGCCATTTGCCAGGAGGTCCCCTAGGGTAACACAAGGCAGCCTAGGGCAGGCCAGTCCAGGCCAGGCCACCTCTGAGCACTCCCTGGCCAGCCCCTCGTCCCCTCCTCTTCAGCGTCGGGGGAAGAGGGACATGAAGGGAGGGTACACCCTGGGAAGTGATACCTGGTGGCCCTGAGTGGTCACACTGCTGGACTGGCAGGGTGGCAAGGGGATTGCTGAGGTGTCTCTTATCTGTGCCTGTGTGAATCCAAGGCCCTCAGGCTGTCATCTTTTCTGTCTCCTTGGGGGAGGTCTGAGCAGACAGTGGTGTGCATGTGTCTGGAGTGGAGAAGTCTTTTGGGTCTGAGAAGCAGCATAGAGCCAGCCGGTCTGAGGCTTCTGCCTGGCTGCCGGGCACTGTCTTTCCAGAGCTCCACCCAGGAGACGGGACAGGAGCTGCTCAGTGGGGTCCTCTACTGCATCTGCCTGCAGGGGGGCAGGTGCCCCACACCTGCCACAAAGTCTGGCGCTGGCTCATGGTGAGTGCAGGAGAGGAGGAGACTCCACACCCAGGACCCTGATACAGCCAAAGGGGGCCCGGGGCCCCAGAAGCCGCCCTGCTACTCCCCTGGGCTCCCTTCTAGGATCCTGCTCCCAAAGGAATCTGGGTCCCCAAGTCCTCCCCCAACACACCCTCACTGCCTAGCCCTGCTTGTGGCCACATGCAAAATCACCGTCCACATATTTGTAGGAATATCAGAAAACAGACTTTTATAGGATTTCACTTCACATGATGTCAAATTTGTTTGCATTTTTCTACAGATTTTCCTGTTTTAACTCCTGTCCGCAGGTGTCCATGTTGGCCTGTCAAGCCTTCCACACCTTCTCCAGGTCTTACACATCATCAAAACCACATGGGCTCATGGTACTATGTCTGTTTCTCTGCAACTTATCATCTCAAGGAGCTCATCCCCGTGGCCCCTCCAGGTCGGGGGCTGGGCTCACTTGGCTGCACAACATTCCAGAAGGGAGACGAGGTACCACAGCGAGTCAGCCCTTCACTGATGGGGGAGCTTGACCTGGTTCCCATCTCTCCCCATTTCAACGTGCCGCATGACCATCCTACATGTCTTAACATCCTGATCCCTCCCACCCCAGGATAAGCTTCTGTGTTCTCATCTCTAGAATGGGATGTTATATCAGGGATCACAGGGGTGGTGCAGGTGGTACAGAGAGGTGCTGTCAATACTCTGCTAACAAAACAACCTTAGATACTAATGTATTTAACCCTTCCCCACCTCAAATTCTACTTTAATACCAAGAACCCTTTTTCTGCTGAGGGCACTCATTTCCCACCTCCTGCCACAGGTCACCTGGTTTGGAGATTTGTTCTGAGCTCCTACCTGACTCCTGGTGTCCACAGTGCTGCTCTGGCTGCATATCCTTCCTCTGTCCCACCCCATGGTGAAAATGTGTCCACAGTGAACAGGAATGAGACCTGCATGGTGTGGACCGTCCAGGGAGGCAGGCCGGAAAAGCAGGTGGAGACCTGGTGCCTGTCTTCCTGGGCAGTGATCCCTCATACGTGCCCACCTTCCTGTGTACCTGCAGAGCTTTTGCCACCAACCAATAGCACCGGACCTGCTGTTCAAAGGTGAGCACTTTGCCCCTTCATGGGACACTGGTGATTCAACCACCTACGAGCTGTGAGCCTTCAGAATGCCACTGCACCTCTCTGAGCCTCAGTTTGCTGCTCTGAACAGTAGGGCGAATAGAGGATCAATATCATTGGGTTATTGTAGGGACTAAGTGGGTCCTCCCTGGAAAGTGCTGTCTGAGTGCCTGGCCCTGTGGACCAGGACCTGTTGCAGGGCCTGTGGTTGTGCTAATTTATCATTTTCCTCATTCCCATGAGGAAGCCTCTGCCTCATTCATCACTCTCCCCGTGGCCTTGGGCTGAGCTGTTTTCCCACTTGAAAAGGTGATTGAGATTCCCTCAGTGGGTCCTTGTTTGGACGAAGCCAGACAAAGGGTTCTTGCAGGTGAGCAGTGGGTCCCCAGGCCCACTCAGTTATCTCTGATGAGGCCCGTTGGAGTTCATTCATTTATCAAAAATATAACAAGCCCCACTAGGTTCAGGACATTTCTAGAACTGACTATAAGCCAGTGCACAGAGCAGACCATAATTCTGCCCTCCAGAGTTTCCATTCTAGTTGGGAGTCAGAATGTTACACTAGACGTCAAAAGCAGGTAGTGTCCACAGCACAGTCAATGTGATGCCCTCCTGGCCTCCTCTAGATGTGGATGCATCCTCCCTTACTCTGATGAGGATGGCAGACCCCTAGACCAACTGAAAAAGTAAGTGGGCTTTGGTTCAAGAAGCAGCAACTCCCTTCTCCAACAAACTGTGTGGAGTTGTAGGGTTCTGTGGATGGGGAAGGGCTGGCAGAGCGCTGAATTCCACACATCTTATGATTCCTGCTTGAGGGCCAAGGTCTGAGGACTCCTCCTGGCAAAGAAGATAGAAGTCAAAGAGAGCTGTGGGTGGGGCTGTGGGTACTGTGGGGAGCACCAGAAAGATCAGAGGACAGAGTCAGCCCCTGAAAGAATCCATACCTGACCCCTCCCCATCCCAGCCCTGCATTAACCCCCACCCGAGGACTCAGAACAGGAGGTGTGGAGAGCATCCTGCTCGTGAATCTGGTGGAACCTCAACAGTGGGTGCTCAGCTGTTGCTCAGGGTACTCAGTGAGAGCTCAGGGGCTGGCTGAACCCACACTGTGGAAGATGAGTGGCAGTGGCAGGAGGAGACCCACATGGAGCATCTAGAGAATTAGGCAGCAGGTATATACAGGAGGTAAAGTTTGAGATATTAGGAAAGCCCTGGGAATCCTGGGCAGGAGACAGAGTCTGTTTGTTCCCTTATTGGTCAGATACTCATGGAGAACTGACTGTGTCAGCAAGTGCAGTGAATGAGCAGACATCTCTCCCTGTCCTCATGGAGTTGACGTACCAGTGGGGAGTGTTGGGGAGACAGATAGACCAGTGTGTCAGGCTTCCCTGAAGAAGAAGAGAGGTAATCACACCATTGATCAAGGGCTCTCAATACGAAGACTTTTTGCCAGCCCCTCCTTGGTGACCAGGCCTGCCTCTACCAGGACTGCCAGAAGTGAGTTGGACATGGACTAGGCCTCTGGGTGGACAGGAACAGAAGGACAGAGGCCCAGATCCCCACAGGGATGCCCTGGGAGGGCTGTGTGGAAGGAAAGGCCAGGCTTCTGACTCTGTTGCCCACCCAACTAGCCCCTGGGCCATAATCTCCATCCTGGGCACCTGACTGGACCAGGACTCTGAGGATTTTCACCAGCCCCCAGAATTTCCCTACCTGAAGATGCTATTGTCCTATGTAGGGCTCAACATGCCCTGCTTGGACCTAGAGTGCCATGCCTACCTTCTCCTGGCACACCTAGAGCTTCATGAGTCCATTGATGCCAAGGGTAAGGAGGACTGAGGGTGAGGAGACTTGAGTGATGTGGGCTGTGGGGAGGGGAGAGTGTTGGGTCACACAAAGCTGAGCCTCCAGAGGCTGAGGTTGGGCGAGGAGCAATGAGTAGCCTCAGATCACTATTCACCTGGACTGCAGTCTGGGAAGACCTCCTGGGGGTGTGTTCTTGGACAGAGACTTCAGTAACTGGCAGTGAGAGGTTTCCTGTCTTTGGAGGGCACATGGAAAGGTAATCATGTGGATGGTATTTTCTTTTCTTGGAGCTACAGCACCAGCTCCACAACAAGCTCTAGAACCACTTCAAGAGCTAGCACCAGCTCCAACTCAACTGCCCACTACAGCTCCAGAGCCAGTTCAGACTCAGGCACAGTTTTCGTTCAAGCTCTAGAGCTAGAACAAGCACGTATGCAGGCTCCAATTCCAGAGCCAGAGGAATTCAAGCAACAGCTCTCACCCAATCTCCATAGCTAGAACCATCACAAAGACCTGTTCTAGTATTTGCTCCAGAACTCTAGCCACTTCCATCCATAGCCTCGATTCCAGAGCTTAAGCCTACACCAGCAAGAGCCCTACCATTAGTTCTTGAGCTCCACAGTGCTTTGGCACAGCTCCAGCTCCAGAGCATAATCTAGTTCCAGCTCTAGATCTAGAGACAACAATAGACCCAGTTCTTATAGTTACTCCAGTGCCAGATCCAGTTCCTCCCCCAGTATACTACAGCTGGTACCAGCTCAGCAACTAGCACCAGCTCCTGCGGCATCTCCAGGTCCCGATCCTTAGCTGCAACTAGTGCCAGCTGCAGCCCCAGAGACTTCCTTCCCCTCCCCTATAATTCCACCTTTTTAAATTTTGTTTTTTTCTTATATATACTCAATATTTTACTCTATTCTAGTGTATAAAATTCCCTTAAAATAAAATTTGCCTCTTTGATCGTTTTAAGTTGTACACTTACGTGGCATTAAGTACATTCACAGTGTTGCATAAGCCCCTTTGCTATCTGTTCCAGGACATTTTCATCAAAGAGAAGCCCTGTCTACACTAATCGGTCACTCCTCACTCTCCTCATCCCAGCCCCTGGCACCAACTGATCTTCTTTATCGCTGGATAGATTTATCAAATCTGGATTGTCCATATCAGTAGAATCGGATAAGGTGTGGCCTTTTGTGTCTGGCAAAGTAATGCATGAGGAGACTGATTAATGATTGCTTTCTGGTTTTAATAAAATTAACATTTTGGGGGGCCGGCCCCATGGCATAGTGGTTAAGTTCAGTGCGCTCCACTTCAGCAGCCTGGTTCACAGGTTTGGATCCCGGGCACAGAACAAACCACTTGTCAGTCATGATGTGGTGGCGACCCACATACAAAATAGAGGAAGATTGGCACAGATGTTAGCTCAGGGCTAATCTTCCTCAAGCAAAAAGAGAGGAATAGTGGCAACAGATGTTAGCTCAGGGTGAATCTTCCTCAGAAAAGGAAAAAAGAAATAAAAATAAAGTTAACATTTTTTATAAAGAAGGAAAATCCCTGATAGGTCAACAATTATGTGTGAAAAATGCAGCCCCAATATTAAATATTTTAATGATCTAGGATAGGGACCACTTTTCGAAGTATGACACAAGAGCTAGAAACCAGAGGGAAATATCTGGGACAGTGAGAAGCTTTTAAAGTCTTTTATTTTCTCAAATAGGCAATGTTTGGATTTTTTTATAATGTGTATATCATAAAAAGGTTAAAATCAGATATTAAATGTTTCCATTTATTACTGGTATATTAAGTAATAATATACACTACGTAGTTTCTTAAAAAAGTTTTAGACAAAGACAATGTTTATTGTTAAAATAAGAAAATTCACTCCTCCCACCAAGAAATAGTTGCCCCTAGCACGTGGCGTCCATCCTTCCATCCTTTCTCTTTAAGTGCAGGTGGTGGGTGTGTGTGAGCGAGGGTGTGGGGTGGGGATTCCAAGGCTGTGCTCTTCTGTAACCTAATGTCCCCACAGGAGGACATGCACAGTCAGTCCTGTCCCCTTTTGCATTATCAGTGACCACACATCACAACTTAGTAGCCACGGCTGTTGAACAATGGGGCCAATTTTTCAGTCCCAAAAATGTGTTGAAGGGTACATCTGTGTCCATAAATCTCTATTTTTTTTAGGACTGATCCCTATAAATGGAATTTCTAGTACACAATATGTCTTCATTTTTAAGGTGTTGGCTGCAGTTTCCAATACCTGTGTGGCCTCTTGGTCAAGTTTAAGCTTTGTTTGGGAAAGCAGGGACTCCAGAGACACCGGAGTGACATGTGAAGGCTTTCAGGAGGGTGAAAATGTCAGCAGTGGAGGCCACGGTGTAGTGACTCATGCAGCAAGGAAGGCCCCTGCAGACCCCACCAGATACCCCTTCCACAACACCCACTGCTCCATGCTCTGGACCATATTTCACCCAGCCCCTTCTATGACACACCTGAGGCCCCACTCAGGGGCCACCCCAGCCCCTCCTGCTCCATAACTCAGCTTCTGGGCAAAGCTAGACCCTGCCATCCAGGACAGAGGAAGGTACAGTCCAGGCCACTCCTGTCTGCCATCTTCCCCCATGCCAGAGTCCCTGTCTCTCCACAGGAAAGCTCCTCTAAGGGCACGTCAGCATGTTGTAGGCATGACCTTGAATGTGTTCAATCCAGGTGAAGTTCTCAGTTGCAACAGCAGGACCCACTTGAGCTTGTGTGAGCAGAAGAGGCCTTTATAAAGCACATTAAGGGCTCATGGAAGCTGTGTGAAGGTCAGAGGCTCAGGCCAGGGTTTTGGAGCTGGGCACAGCCCCAAATCACCCCTCAGGCTCCTCCAGCAGTGACCCCCTGTGCCCAGCCCTGTGCCAGCCCCCAGCCCTGCTGTCCCTCACATTAGGCTTCTGTGTTGGAGTGAGCTCTGCCTCCTGCCCAAGACTCCAAGTGGCGAGGAAAGGGGAGACCTAATCTCCTTCCAAAGAAGGTTAAGGGTGGGGTGTAATGTACAGCATGCTGACTATAGTTAACAATACTGTATTGCGTATTTGAAAGTTACTAGGAGAGTAGATCTTAAAAGTTCTCATCACAAGAAAAAATGATTTTTACAATTAGACTTTTTGTGATCATATCACAATATATACAAATATCGAATTGTTATGTTGTACTCCTGAAACTAACATAATGTTATATGTCAATTACACCTCAAACAAAAAGAAAAGGTCAGGGGCAGTCCACTTGATCTGAGGCTGTTGAGTGAGGCCATGGTCAGTGGCCTCTCTCTCCTCTGTCCGGAGATGGATGCCCCCAAGCAGAGAACGTACATCCTCATAGGGAGGAAATTTGGGGCTCTCCTTAGAGAAAGAGAGAGAAGCCCCTGATTGAAGGGGGTGCAGGTGAGAGGAGAAATCAGTGAGGACTAGGGGAAAGGTTGCCATGTGTGGGGGCAGTGCCATAGTGGTTAGGGCCATGGGCTCTGTGTTGATTTGTAGGAAGTGGGTTGGAACCATCCCACCAAAGTTTTCATCCAAAACCAAATTCTCCTCCAGAGAATGCCTTCAATAATAACCACCACCAAGACCATGGCCACCTGGTAGCTGTGGAGGCCCATGAGGCTGTATACTTGCTGAGAGGAGAGAGGATTGCCTATGTCTTATGTCAGGGAGCTCAGGGCACCTGAGCTTGGCTGCCTGGGGGAGGAGGAAGTCCCATCACCTGGGGCCCTGACACTTGTCCTGTGGGGCAGCAGATGCAATTCAGGAAGCCCCAGAGTGCAGGTCTCAACCCTCAGGAGAGTTGATGTCCAGAGACACAAATATGCGGGCTGAGGGTCACGTCCAGTCCCAGTGCTAACCTGGGTCTGATGGTGTGAGCATCAGTGCTGTGGGGGCCCAGCTGAGGGGCACCCCACCCAGTGTGACAGGTGAAGATAGGCTTTCTGGAGAACCAGTTGAGTCAGAACAAGTCTGACCTGCCAGGCAGAGGGAACAGAGTGGGAAGAAGCAGGCAGCCAAGAGCAGCAGTGGGCCCACAGGGGGTGGGTAACAGCAGCAGCTACAGCTAAGGGTTGTGGAGTACTTACCAGGGCCTGTTTTCTGGACATGAATCATCTCACTGAATCCTCATAACAGCTATGAGGGCAGTAGATTTATTGTCCCCATTTGAGTGATGAGGAAACTGAGGCTTGAAGACACTACCTCCTTCTATGCCCCACAGTGAGGCAGAGGCAGGATTTGAACCCAGTGCCTGTTAGATCCCAGCGGGGCCCACCTGACAAGGAGATTGCACTCATATGCCATAAGATGGTCCCCTCACCTCAGAAATTTCATAAACCTTTGTTCCTGGTCCCCAGAGAAAAACCTTGACCTGCCCAAAGATAGGCTGGTCCTGGTACTGGGAGAGAAAACAGTACCCAGGGCTGGTCCTTCCCTGGCTGCCAGGCCAAGCCCCAGTCCCAGAGGGTGACTCTGCCCCCTGAGTTCAGTGAGATCTTAAGGCCTGGAAGGCCTGACCTATGGAGGAATCCTGGACTCCTGAGCTCCGGGGAGGAACAGTACTGAGGGACAACAGAGAAGAAAGTCAGAGAAATGGAAGCTTTAGTCTCTGCTGAACCTCCTTCTAGCTGGGTGAGCCCAGACAAGTCTCTGAGCCTCAGTGGCCCCATGTCTAAAATGGAGAACTCTGTTTATTAGGTTGTTAGGAGAATTACCTGAGAAATGACGTGTGGAATTCTTGCCTGGTGCCTGGAGCACATTACAAGTCACCTGCCTGCTGGTCACATATTACTATAGGATACAGTGTCCAAAATCCTTTCTCACATGGCCCCTCTTCCTGCTTCACTCCCAGAAATACTTAGCATTACTTGAGGACGAGTTGAAGAAGATTCAGGTGAGAACACGTTGCTGGTGAAGCAGACTCAGTGCTGCAAGGAGAGCTGAAAACACTCTGCGTCCATCATCCAGGGCCTGTTCTGTGACACCCTCCGACCGCACCTCAAATAAAGACTCGTCTTGTGTGGGCTCTAGCTCCAAGGCTTTCATTCACTCTGCATTCATTAGCTGATTCATTCATTCAGCAAACATTCATTGGTCCTTGCTGTGTCCCCCACACTATCTGGTGGACTATCTGGGAAGACTTCCTTGGGGTGGGTTCTTGGACTAGGGATTCTCTTAAAGACAGTGGGATGTTCTCTGTCTTTGAAAGAAACATTGAAAGGCAGTCACGTTGATCATTTATCTTCTTGAAGCTCCTTCATCAGCTTTAGTGTCAGCTCTTAAACTAGCTACTTAGCTGCTGCTAGTCCCTAGTACCAGCTGTAATGCCAGCTCCAAAGGCAGCATAGCTCCACCCCAAGCTCTAGCATCAGCTCTTGCACTTGCTGCAGAGGTAGAGCCATTTCTGGCATCAGCACCAGAGGTAGATCTATCCAAGCTCCAGAGCTAGAGCCAACATCAGCACCAGCTCTTGCAACAACAGTTCAGAGCTGGATTCAGTTCTGGCTCCAGCGCCACTTCCAGGTTTAGGGCCAGTGCCATTTCCAGAGCTACAACTAGCAATTGCAAAGGCTCTACCATGAACTCCAGAGGTAGAGGCAGCTCTTTCATCAACTAATCTGCCAAACCTAGCACGAACTCCAGCACCAGGTCTAGCACCAGCTCTTAAGTTAGAATTAGCTCCCACACGAATTCCAGAGTTGGGGGTAATGATAGGTCCAGAGCTAGAGCTGGTTCCAGCACCAATTCTGGCAATACATCTGAGCTCCAGGCAGCTCCAGGGTTAAGGCCATCTCCAGAGCTAGTGCCAGCACCAGAATTAGCTCTAGCACCACCACTTGAGCTAGAGAAAACTACTTTGCCAGTTCCATCGACAACATTAGCAACAGCTCCTGTACCAGATTTCAAGCCAACTCTAGAGCTATAGCCAACTTCAGAAGCAGCTATGGCTCTATCTGCTGAGATAGATCCAGCTCTGGCACAGCTCCAGAACTAGAGCTAGAACCAGCTAGAGACCTAGAGTCAACTCCAGTGCCAGTTCTTGCATCAGCTCTTGAGATAGAGCCAGCTGGTAACTCCTGTACCAGCCCAGCAATAGCTCCTATATGCCACTTGCAGAGTCTGAGCTAAAACCATTCCTTGAGCTATAGCCAGCTTCATCCTCATCGCTAGAGCCAACTCCAGAGATAGAGGCAGCTGTGTCACCAACTCCTACCCCAACTCTTATCCCTGTATCCTTACTCCTAGACCTAGCTCCAAAACAAATTCCAGACTTAAGGATAGCACCAGGTTTAGAGGCAATGCCAGCTCCAGCAGCAGCTATAGCACCAGCTCCAGAGTTAGATCCCGTCTCAGTGCTTTCTCCAGAGCTACAGCGAGAGGCAAATTTAAAGCTAGAGTCAGCCCCAGTACCAACTTTGTCATTGGCTTCAGAGTTTTATCCTCTTCTGGTGCTAGCTACAGTGGTAAAAATAGCAGAAGCTCCAGAACCAGAATCAGCTGCAGCACCATTTATTGTACTATAGCACCAAAACCAGAGCTAGAACCAACTCCAAACTCAGCTCTACCACTAACTCCTGTGCCAGATTCACACCAGCTCTAGAGCAAGAATCTGCTCTGACACCAACTGTAGATGCAGTGCCACATTCAGAATTAGAACTAGCTTCACAATCAGATATTGCACCAGCTACAGAGCTAGTGCTAATGCAAGCTATACAGATAGCATAGGTTCCAGAATCAAATTTAGCACCAATGCCAGAGTAAGAGCCAGGAACAGACCTAGAGCTATCTACTGCGCCAGCTCTAACACCATCTCCAGAGCTGGAGCCACGTTGGGGGCCAGTTTCTACACCAGTTACACAGATGGAGACAGAATTAGCTGTAGCATCAACTCGAACACAAGCTCCAGGGTGACAGCCAGTTTCAATGACAAAGCAATAGTTATGGCGAGCATTAGCACTTGCTTCAGAGCTGGAGCCAGCTCCAGTGCCAGCTAAAGGACTAGAGCCAACCTCAGCTCCAGAGCCAGAGCCATCTACACCAGCACCATTAGTACCAGCTCTAGCTCCCGAGATAGAGCCAACTCTAAAGCTAAATCCGGTGCCATAATCAGCTATAGCTCTTTCTAGATCTACCTCTGAATCTACAGCCGGCTCTAGCACCTTCTTCCGATTTAGAGCTACTGCCAGATATAGAGCTAGAGTCAACTTCAACACCAGGTCTAGCATTGGCCCCCGAGATAGAGCCACTACCTAGTCTTGCTCCTGTGCCAGTTCTAGTAAGAGAGCCGGCATCAACTCTTGCATAAGAGCCAGCTCCCGTGTGAGCTGTAGAAATAGAGCCCACACAATTGCCAGCTTCTGCAGCAGCTCCAGAGACAGAGCCAGCGTCACATGCAGGGCTAGAACCAGCTTCAGCACCAGCTCTAAAAACACCACCAGAGACAGTCTTCTCTCTATCACTAAATCCTGTACCAGCTCCAGTAGTAGGTTTTGACCCACCTCTAGAGCTAGAATTAGCTCCAAAATCCATTCCAGAGATACAGCCATTGTCAAGTCCAGAGTCATGCTGGGTTCAGAGGATATGCCAGCTCCAGCACCAGCTCTAGCACCATCTTTAGAGCTAGAGCTGATGCCAGTGCCCACTTCAGCACCAGCTCCAGAGCCACAATTAGCTTTGGCAGCAGTTCCCATGCTAGAGAGCCCATGCCAGCTTCAGAAGTAGAACCAGCTTCAGAAACAGCACTGCTCCAACACTAGAGCTAGAAATACCTCAAGAACCATTATTACCACCAAATCCAGAGAGAGAGAGACAGTTCTTTCACCAGCTCCAGTGCCAGCTCTAGCACCAGTTTTAGATCTAGAACCTCCTTCAACACCAATTCCTGAGTTAGAGCCAGTGTAAGAGACAGAGCTACAACCAACTCCACCACCAGATCTAGTACCATATACAGAGCTAGAACAGCCTCCATTGTCACCTTGAGCACTAGCTCCAGCCCCAGACTTAGGGCCAACCCTAACTGGCTAGAGCTGGTTTCAGAGACAGAGGCGCCGCCAGACCCAGCCCTTTTACCACTTACAGAGCTAAAGCAAGCTCCAGAACCATCTGCAGGGCCAGCTGCTGATGTGGCCAGTACCATCTCCAGCACCAGAGCCTTTGGGTCCCTTGCCTATGAAGGCATCCTTTTCTTTTTTCGTAGCTAATTTTTGTTTTCATCTGCTTTACCATTATCTATATTTTATGTTATAAGATATATACAAACTAAAATTTACGTTTTAAAATGTTTCAAATTGTACAATTCAGTGAAATTAACTACATTCACTATGGTATGCACAATCGTCACTGTCTAGTTTCAGAGCATTTTCATCACCCCAGTAAGAAACTCCATAGCCATTAAGCAATCACTCCCCAATCCCCACTCCCCCTAGCTCCTGGCAACCACTAATTTGTTTTCTGTCTCTACTCATTTACTTACTACGGATTTTTCACACAAGTGGGAATATATAATATGTGTCCTTTTGTGTCTGCCTTCTTTTAGCGTAATGTTTTTGAGAGTCATCTACATCGTATATATCAATACCTCGCTCTGTCTTGTGGCTGAAAAATATCCCATTCTATGAGCATATCACAGTTCGTTTAGCCATTCGTCTGTTGATAGAGATTTGGGTTGTTTTCACCTTTTTGGCTATAGTGAACAGTGTTGCTATGGGTATTTCTGTCCAAGTATATGTTTGAATACTTCTATTCAATTCTTTGGGTATATACCTAGGAGTGGAATTGCTGAGTTAAGTGGGAGCTCTATGCTTAACTATTTGAGAAGCTGCCAAACTGCTTTCCACCGTGGTTGCACCATTATACATAACCCCCAGCAATGAGGCTCACAATTTCTCCACTTCTTCATGAACAGTTGCTATTTCCTCTGCGTGTGTGTGTTTGTATTTTAATAAGGGCCATCCTAATGAAAGTGGAGTGATATCTCATTATGGTTTTGATTTGCATCTGCTAACATCTAAGGATGTTGATTATGTTTTCGTGTGCTTGTTGGCCATTTGTGTATCTTCTCTGGAGACGTGTCTTTCAAGTCCTTTGCCCATTTTTAGTCAGGTTATTTGTGTTTTTGCTGTTGAGTTGTAAGAGTTCTTTATACATTCTGGGTACAAGACCCTTATCATATGTATCATTTGTAAATATTTTCTTCCATTCTGTGGATTGTCTTTTCACTCTTTTGAGAATGTTCTTTGATGCACAGACGTTCCAATTTTGATGATGTCCAATGTATCTGTTTTTCCTTTTGTTGATTTTGATGTCATCTTTAAGAAACTGATGCCAAATCCAAGAGCATGAAGATTTGCCCTTACGTGTTTTTCTATGAGTTTTATTGTTTTCGCCCTTAAACTTAGGTCTCTGATCCATTTTGGGTTAATTTTTTTATCTAGTATTAAGTAAGGGTCCACCTTCACTCACTCATTCATAATTTTACGTCTGCATGTATAACAAGAGACTTCATCCACTGAATGGATTACCTTATCTGTTACATGTAGAGAAGTGGATTCTAAAGAAGTTGAAGAATTAAAGCAAATAAAGAGTTCTTAAATAAATTCTTTAAGGTTATAAAACATGTTCTGATGAAGGCTAACTTGAAAAGCAATGCTTTTGAAGTGTGGCAGTCTCATTGCCACAAGTGGCCATGGTGCCCTCTGGTGGTCGAGTGAGAAATGGCATGAAATCAGCCGTGCTCCATGGTTTTGTCGACAGTCATTCAAACTTATCTTCACAGAATTGCAGGTAGATCAAAACCAAATTCTATGTCTCAGTGTTTTGCGGGTGTCTTCTAACGGAAGCCATTTCACACTGTGAAGACACAGGCCTCTTCCCACGGGCAATGTTTCAGGGAATGTTTATGGAGCACCTGGTCAGGCCCTGGCTCCACAGCAGGAAACAGAAGGGAGGTCGCTGCCTCCCAGGACCCAGTGAGACTGGGGCAGGGAAGTGTTGGGAATAACGGGTCTGCATCACAGCTCTATATGTCTGGTTTAAAGAAAATAGTACATAAAACCAAAGCATTTTAATGGAATCCTTCTGATTGTTTAACAATAAAATATTTTAGAAAATTGGAAAATCATCATTCAACAAAATGTATACTTTCATCTAGATTAGATGATATCATCCTATATTCCCGACTACTTTTTCGATCAATGTAAGCACTTATCCATGTCATTAAATGGTTTTATAAACATGATTTTAATAGCTTCTTAGTATTCCTTAACATATTCTATACGTCAATTGCACGAATTTCAGTTTTACCATGGAAATATACTGCCAAGAAAAGTTTTTAATTTTAACCTAAACTTGTTTTTAAAATTTATTTCAATGAGAATGTCTCTGAAGAGCTAAAATTTTTATGAAAAGTGAGTTCTTTAGAGTCTTTTTTCCTTTCACCTATCATGCCCTATTGTCATTTACTTCTAAGGACTTTCTGACTTTATTGATATTTTTCCATTTCATTTTAATTTTTCATTGAGATTACATTTTAATTTGAAGTTTAAGAATGTCAGGAAGAAAACTGGAGAATAAACATGACTTCAATATTTTAAGTTCTAGCTTCCTGTATTTCAAGAACCTTGGTTAATGTATTCTGTTATGTGCAATAGTTCTGGCCTATTAGAATTCCTCGTTATGACTTGGTGGTATTTTTTGAAATGAGTTGTCTATTTAGTAAGCATTTCATATTGATAAATACAAAGTGCTCAGATTCCTAGTTCCGTTAGACTTTAAATTTTTATAGCTTTTTGAAGTATAATTTATGTAACAAAAAACTCCATAGATTTAAAGTGTACAATTTCATGAGATTTGATATTTATACACATACCCCTAAAACTGTTACCATAATTAAGGTAATGTACATATGTCCATCACCTTCTTGCTTTTTGTAATCTGTTGTTAGCTTGCTGGATGACTTCTGCTCATCCCTCCAGATTCACTGTTCACTCAAGGAGAAGGTTGTCTATGCAATGAAAGAATTGCTTGACTTTGCTAATCTGAATTGGTAGGAGCCCATAATAGAGGTACATGTAAAGACAGATTTTAAAATAGCCAGGATAGAAAGTTCCTAGGACTTCCCTGGAGGAGATAGGCTCTATGCTTAAAGTTTACAGGACCCTGTCAACCTGTGTTGGCAAAGGACTGAGCAGTCTGGGTGGGGATCATTTCTGGGGTGGCAGACCAAAGGGGCCAAATAAAGGTCTTGATTGGATTGGATTCATTAACGTGAATGTACACATTAAGGATTTTGGATTTAAAGTATTGGCCTGACCACCTGGTGTAGATGTTTTGGAATCTATATTGGCTCAATGAGGTCAATATGCTGGAATTTACTTGGTATACTGTTGAGGAAGGCAGCAGTCAGGAGGCATAAGGAAACAGGAAAGTTGACATGGATCTATGATATCCAACCTGCTCATCTATTTCTAATCGTGCTTGCTGGGAGAGAAAGGAGTTCACTCCCTTCACTAAAGCTTTCAGAAATGCATTGGCAAGGGAGGCACCAGCATCCTTGAAGAGCAATTTGGGGACTGTCCTTCATTGCAGGAGATGATGGTAGGGCAAGGTAGAGTGGCAGGAGCAGACGGCTTAACCAGCAGAGACAAGGTATGTGCAGTTCACAGAGTAAGTCACAGGGACACGTGATCAGGTGTGCCTAGAAGTGAAGTTGATGGGCAGCCTACCAAGCAAAAACATGTAGCTATAGTAGTTGTTCTAGTGAGGAGTCATGGTCTCTTACCTACTTATGAGACCTCAGCCAGTGCTCGGTTCTGAGCCCCTAGACTGAGGGAGAGAGTGGAGCCCTTTAGGGAATGACCCTGCAGTGGTCTCAGATGTGCGCCAAGCACCTTCTTCCCCAGCTTTGCCAAAATGTCCCCAAAGCTGCAGACATTCACCAGTGTGACCATACTCTGGAAATAGGAAAATAAACACATTGTGGGGGGAATTTTGTAGTGGTTCTGAACATATGCTGATTCCCAAAGGTCACTAATGCTATGTAGCCCATCAGTCAGAGGAGGGGCTTTTGGAGGTCTGGGGATAGAAGAAAGCTTGGCCCACGTTTTAACAGTTTGTTCAGTGGGACCACTGGGATTTCCCCAGTTCCAGAATGTACAATGGGAATAGATATATTTAGCATCTAGTGGGAGTTCCTCTTTGGTTTCCTGAACATTGAGTAAAGTTTTATATGGAAGAAAAGGCCATGTAGACGTTCTTGGAACTACCCCCCCCCCCCCCCTTCAGAGTAAACAGCAGGCAATACCACATCCACGGGGAGACTGGAGAGAGGAGCAATTTCATGAAGTTCTGGAGAGATGCAGGGTGGCAGTTCCTACCGTTGCTCATTTTACTTGCCTTTTAGGCTACTGTAAAAGCTGGATGGGTCATGGAGTCTGACAGGAGGTTTTCACAAACTTCATCAGATGAAGAAGCAACTGCAGCTATGATTCTGTTTGTGGTTTCTCTACTGGACAAATCTGTCAGTTACCTGACCCCACAGAAAGTCAAGCCCGGGCAGTCCATTGCTGGGGGAGAGGCAGAAGCATGATGGGAGACCATCTCCCCCCATGATACTGTCCGCTGAAAATGGAGATATGATACAGGAAAACCCCCGTCACCCCAAGCTCCACACTAAGCCCGAGGTAACAGCCTCCAGCCCACCCTGGAGGAATTTGAAACCAACACTACTACTGGCCTGGTGGGAGAGGTGTGCCACTTCTGGGCATAAATCCTCATTACTTCAGTCACCATTATTCTCTGCATACATCAGTACATTTTGAAATCTAAATGAAAAGGACAAATTCCTTGAAAGGAAGAAAAATGAATCGACTACATAGATGGTTACTCAATTTTTCATACTTATAGAAGTGTTCAAAAAAATCTTCTTCTCTTCTCCCTCTTCTGTCTAAGCAAGATAAGTTACTTTATGCAAGTGCCTCATTTTTAAGGTAACATTAACATTCTCCTTCAACCATCCAAGTATTCACCACTCTCCCTTGTTCCTGCATATTTCCAATTTTCACACAGAAGTGAGGATACTTCTTTCTGAGTTAAGACTCAAGCGACATTGCCAGGAAGGAAATGACTCATGTATGCTAATGTTTTCTCCAGGAGAGACACATGTTGTGGCAGACACAGCAATGTTTCAGAAAAATTAATTTTCTCCTCTTTCTGAGCACTTGCACTGGGTGGCCAAATGACTGAGATTTACCCTGTGGAATATGAGTAGAAGTGATGTGCGTCACATCTGGGCTATGACTTTAAGATGTAGCTATGCCTGCTCCACGCTCTCTTCTTCCTTCTGCTGGATGAATTCTGACCAACTGGAAGAAGCCTTCATCTCTGAATTGCGTTGTGGAGGAAAACTATTTGTCAACCAGAAATATCTGTTGTGTGCCAAGCATCAACTTCTACTATGTTAGGCCACTGCAATGTGGGGGCCTATGGGTTTTAGCATCTAGCATTAATGTAACTAATACAGATGCTGGGGTAGATGATATAAAATATCATTAATGTCAAATGATATATAAAATAAATGATTTCTTTAGATAACTCTTCTTAACTAAATATGGCTAAGGTCACTAGTTTCCCCCACTATCCATTGTCTTCTTCTCTGGTAATAATACAATGTCTGATTTTAGCTGGGAACATAATTGCTGAAAATAAAGATGACAGGACATTTTCCAGCCTTCACTGTGTGTCATGGGTGTGGCCATGTGACTCAATCTGACTATGTGGCTAATTCTAGATAATAGGATGTAAGCTGAAACATCATGTGGTAGCTGGCGGAATCTTGCCTTAAAAAAAAGATGCTTTTTGCAATGTGCCCTTTTCTTCTTGATTGTTTTCTTCATTCTGCTCTCTGGAATGCAGATATGATGGCTGGAGCACTGGCTGCCATCCCGAGTGATAATGATGAGTACCCTAAGGGTGGTAGAGTGGTGGGGTAGAAGGAACCTGAGCTGCAAGGATCCCATGGATTAGCTACATTCAGACTTACATATGAGAGAAAAAACTTATTTTTGTAGAAATCACTCTTATTTGAGGATCTCTTATGTATAGCTACAATAAATTTTAATTCAAATACTTGATCTTGAAGGATAAGTAGAAGTTTACCAGGTTCAAAAACTTTGAAAAGGCACTATATGGGAAGAACAAACTATATTTGCTTAACTGTTGTTGCTGAAGAAAAAAAGAATTGTTATCAATTTACTGATCTTCCTAGTAAGCGTAGCCTAGGGAACAAGTGAATCATTCTTAGAGATTTGAGAATTGTAGTACAGAAGATCTACAGCTGTAAATGTGAAGGTGCAAGAGTCGGTGTTGATTGAGTGCCGTATTAGTATCCTGGGGCTGCTGTAGCAGAATTCCACAAACTGGGGCCTCAAACAACAGAGATGTATTGTCTCACAGCTCTGGAAGCTGGAAAGCCCAAGTCAAGGTGTCAGTAGGGTTGGTTCCTTCTGAAGGCGCAGAAGGAGTGTAATCGAAAGTTCAGTCTCTGAACTTTATTTGCCAATCCAAATAACGAGAACAGAGTCTTGAGTGGAAGAGGAAAGGTTTTTACTATGCCAGGCACAGGGAGCAAAGCAAGGGCTCATGCCTCAAAAATTGCTAGCTCCCCGATGAGGAATGGGTAGGGATTTTTATTTGGGGTTTTGGGTAGAGGAGGGGGGAACATGTAGCTTGTATAGCTCGGTGCTTTCCCACCAGCCTGCATTTGGCCTTGAGAGGCTGTTTGTAGGAAGGAGGGTGGTAAGATAAGGGAATCCGTAGGTGGGTATCCTTGACTGTCTGCCTCTGTGATGGATGGTGGATTCTGGCACTAGAAAGCAGAGGAGTCGGAGTCTGGGAAACTTCAGCTTCTTGATATTCTATGGACATCAGTTTCTCTGCAATAAACTTCAACAACCCATAATTAGCCAAAACTTGACTGTGAGCCCAGTGTGAGGCCACCTGGGCTTTTAACAATTTATAACTTCTACTTGCCTTGTGAAGCTCAGGGAAATAAAGGTTAAAGAACTGATATTTATGTTTGAATGTAACTAGAGAAACAGAGAGGGGATGGATGTTTTTGGTTTTAGCACCATATATGCTGGATTTAATGTAGGGGAACAGATAACAGAGCCAATATCATAGTTGTTTCTTAGTCTCTCTTAGCTTCTGACAGTTTGCTGGCAATCTTTGGCTGATGGATACCTCACCCTGATCTCTGCCTTCATCTTTACTTGATGTTTCACCTGTGCGCATCTGTGTCCAAATTTCCTCTCTTATAAGGACATCAGCCATTTTGGATTAGGGGCTGTGATACCGTGATTTATAAGAAAAATATATATTTGGTTGTTCATATGACCAAAATATATTTCTCATATGTATTTGGTCTTCATTCAAAGTTCCTGGCTCACAGCTCCAAAGCCCTCAGAATTTCTTAGGTGGGGGGAGGGTCTTTTGTTATGTTAATGAAGTGACTTTTGGAAAGCACCTAAGGGTGGAAGCTGGTTGCCAGGAGAACCAACCATGTGATTACAAGGTTGGAACTTTCAGTCCCACCCCTTGACCTCCAGGGAGGGGAGAGGGACTGGAGGTTGAATCAATGGTCAATGGCCAATGATTTAATCAACCATGCTTATATAATGAAGCCTCCTTAAAAACCCAAAAGAACAGGGTTGGAGAGCTTCCAGGTTGGTGAATACATGGAGATTTGGGGAGAATAGCCTACTTGGAGCATGGAATCTCTACCCCCTTTCCCCATACCATGCCCTATGCATCTCTTCTATCTGGCTCTTCCTGAGTTATGTCCTTTAAAAAAATTATTATTATTTTATTTGAATTCTTTTCCAAGTAATTTTATTGGGATTATAATGCTTATCACATTGTGTAATTTTAGGTGTGCATTATTCTTTATCACTTCCTGAATACACTTCCTTTTGCTCACCCCCAGTAGTCTAATTTTTATCCATCACCATACATATGTGCCCCTTTATCCTTTTCACCCACCCCCCAACCCCCTTCCCCTCTGGTAACCTCTAATCTGTTCTCTTTATCCATGTATTTGTTATCTTCCACATATGAGTGAAATCATGCAGTATTTGTCTTTCTTTGTCTGGCTTATTTTGCTTAATATCATGCCCTCAAGATCCATCCATGTTGTTCCGAATGGGACAATTTTGTCTTTTTTATGGCTGAGTAGTTTTCCACTGTATATATATATGCCACATCTTCCTTATCCATTCATCTACAGAAGGGCACTTGGGTTGCTTCCACATGTTGGCTATTGTGAATAATGCTGCAATGAGTATAGGAGTTATGTCCTTTTATAATAAACCAGTAATCTAGTAAGTAAAGTGTTTCTATGAGTTCTGTGAGCCTCTTTAGTAAATTAATTGAACCCAAGGAGGAGGTCTTGGGAACCTCTGATCTATAGCTGGTCTGTCAGAAGCATGGTAACAATCTGGACTAGCAATTGGCATCTGAAGAGTGGAGAAGGCGTGTCGGGGAGGACTGTGGGACTCAGCCCTCAACCTGTGGAATCTGATGCTCTCTCTGGGTAGATAGTGTCAGAGTTGAGTTGAATCGAGTTGAACTGTAGGACACCCAGCTAGTGTCAGAGCATTGCATGTTGGAGGTGTGGGGAACCACCCCCTACATTGAAAGTGTGTGCTCCACCCTATTCCAGTATGACCTCATCTTAGCCTAACTAATTACATCTGCATCAATCCTATTTCCAAACAAGGTCATATTCTGAGGGCCTGGGAGTTAGGATTTCAACATGTAAATTTTGGAGGGGACATAATCCAACCCATAACATGTACTGACATTAAAATGTTGATAGACTAAAATCATTCCTACTTTACTGTTCTCACGTTGCTAAATGTAAAGTGAAACAATGAAGGCATTATTTATTTGAGAGGTCGAGCTTAACTGTGGATTTATTTTAGACTCATCTTCTCTGGGGTGAGTAGGGAGGATACAAAGGTGAGGGAACATCAATCCCTGTCCTCGGGATAGCTTCAGAGCCAGAGGGCCACTCAGGATGACGAGACAGAACCCAAGAATTATTGCCACCAGAACTCCAGTTAAAACACTGCAAGCGCATTGAGGAGGGAACAGCTAACTCCAAGGGAAGACGCTGAGTGTGGCCAACAGTTTTAAATGAAAAGTCAGTGCTCATGGGCTCTACTCAAAACCTGACAATGGGAACAAACACCCCTTGAAAGTTCAGGGTCTATATGATCACAATTGTTTACAGAGGAAGCACCAATTAAATCAGGTATTATAGGAAATAAGTTGATGGACAGTGATGGAGTGGGGAGGTGGAATAACAGAAGCAAATTCAAAGTGGATTGAAGGACAGAAGGCCAGGTTGTGCTGATGGCCGCTGTAGCCTCAGCAGATGGAAACTGACGGAGGAGCCTCACTGGGAGCCAGAACAGCATAGGGGTGTGAAAGCAGCCCTTTGTCTGTCTGATATTCACGCCAGCTTCAAAAAGGTCACTTTGGTATTGACAAATAAAAATGGCAAGCAATAGGATATATTGGAGTATATGATGAAGCCATTTGGTGTAAACCTAATTCGGCCTGACTTGTTTTTTCCAAAAGGGCCTGACTGTGGCTATTGAGCATGCATTGTATATCTGCTTTAAAACATTTACTATGGCAAGAACAAATGGCCTTAAGATAAAGGTGCAATTCCCCCTCCCAACGTTGGCATCTCCTTAAAGATTAAGCATATTTCCTTAGGGGGGGAACTGATTGCAGTGCTCACCTGTGACCACTCAGCTCCAGGCAACCTGCCACCCTGCTGTGTTCACTGAGACAGCAGACCTATCTGCTGTTTCCATCAATCGCTGTGCCAGAGCAGCCTCGTGACTATTGTAAAAGGGACATTTCAATCATATGTGAAACATCCTCTTTGAGGGTATATAACCACCCCGTATACCCCTAGTTCTTTGGAGTGCTCTGTTCCTTTGTGGAAAGACTCTCCCAGGTTATAATCCTCAGATTTCAGCTCAGAATAAACTCACCCAGATTTTCATTTATAGATTGGTTATGGATTATTTTCGTCGACAGTATGAAGCAGATTTGGTATATTGTACAACTGTTTTCAAAGCCGATTTAAGGCTAGGTGGAACACCACCATCAAATTAACAGTTTGTTAAAAACCTATTTTTCCATTATGGTACTTGTTGGTCTGCTCTGCTGGACTCCACCAGTTTCTCCTCAATGTTACATGACTGAGTCACTAACATCAGGCAATTCCAGGCTCAGGTTCCTCAAACTCTGGCTGCACACAGATTCCTTTGGGTGCTTGAAAATACTGATATACAGGTTGGAAGTGAGTCTGAAGTCTGAAGCCCAAACATAGCCATGAAACAACCTCTAGGTGGGTTTTATGATTTGGCAGTTTTGGGAACCCTGGTTCCCTTGTGGCTATGGTGTCAGCTAATAACATTTTCGAGAAGGCAATGGGATGTGACCACCCATTTTAAACTTGGCCACAAAGATGGTAAAACAAGAAGTTGATGTTCTGAATCACAGAATCCTGCAATAATAAAGGTCTTCTAAAGAACTAGTGGAAAACAGTAAAAATTTATAGTAGAATTTCACTCTTCTGCTTATTTTAGTTCTCTTATCTCTTTTCTTCAGTTTAAATATAACTCAATGAAACCCACAAAGGGAAAGGCTGTTTTTCTCCTATACAAGTCTGTTAGGTTTCTGGAGAGGGAAGGAAAGAGGAGGAGAAAGGGGATGGCAATCAACATTTAACTGGCACTTCTTACTGTGCTAGGTAACCGAAAATTCACCATATTATTTATTTATTACAAAATAGTGATTATCATTTCAGTTTTAAGTAAAAGGTGCCCAAATCTTAGAGTAGTTAAAAATGCTTTGCTGAAACACCTAGAAAAGCCAAAATACTCTTGAAAAGAACAAGTTTGGAGGATCATATTACTTGGTTCCATGACTTACTAGAAATCTATAGTAATCAAGACAGTGTGGTAATAGCGTCTTAAGAAGAGACACACAGATCAAAGGAACAGAGCAGAGTGTAGGAATAGATCCATCTTGTACACTAAATCTTTCTTGACAAAAACAAAGATAATTCAATGGCGAGAGGGGAAGTTATACTTTGGTACTCTTACACGTCTAACTCTTTCTGCATAACATAATGTTTTAAAGATTCATCAATTTTATCCCATTTATCAGTAGTTGGTTCCTTTATTGCAGAGCAGTGTTTTACTATACAAGTATACTACGTTTATATAATTACCCATTCTCCTGTTGATGGATATTTGAGCTGTTTCCAATTTGGAGATGTTATGAATAAAATAGCTTAGAACATTCTGGTAAAAGTCTTTTTGTGGATGTATGTTTTATTTATCTCGATAAATACTAAGGAGTGGACTCATTGGAATATAGAATGGGTATTACTTTTATATTACGTATTATTACATATTATATTATTACGTATTACTTTTATAAAAAACTATGGTAGCATTTGTACCATTTTTCACTCTAACAAGGAATGTGTGAGAGCTCTGGTTGCTTTATATCCTCTCTGACTTTTTGGTATTTTCACTCTTTTTAGTTTTTACCCTTCAAGTGTGGTGCACTGGCCCTTCACTGTGGTTTCAATTTGTGTTTCCCTGATAACTGATTATGCTGAGCACTGCATCCCTGTTTATTATCCACTTGTATATTTTCCTTTGTGAAGTCTGTTCACATGCCAGCTTGTTTTATTATTGAGGTGTAGGAGTATATATCTCTAGCTATCTGCTACCTTCTGGGTTCAAGGCCATTATCAGGAAGGGTTTTGAACAGAAAAGGAAAGGTTATTTTTCTCACACACAGGTTTAGTAGTTTTTTGGAGATAGAAGGAGATATATATACTTATATTTTCCTCTTAAAACCTTTATAACTTTAGCTTTCATGATTGGGTCTATGGTCCATACCAAATTAACTTTGGGGAATGGTGAGTGGTAGGGACATTAATTTCTTCTCATACAGATGATAAAACCAATTCTGAAAAGTTTTTATAATCTCTACTTTTATCATTGTAACCACTGCTGAAATGAAGATATAGAACATTTTAATCACTCTAGAAATTGTGTATACATTTTTTTATTTATGTTTACATTTACATTTATACATATAGTCTTAGCTTGGGCCTCTATAACAAAAATACCATAGACTAGGTGACTTGCAAAACAAACACTTACTTCTCACGGTTCTGAAGGCTGGGGAGGATCCTGTGTCTGGTGACAGCAGCTTCCTAACTCACTGGATGGTTGCTCCCTGCTGTGCACTCACCGGGCTGCAGTGGGAGAGAGCAAGCTCTCTGGTGATCTTCCACGGGCTCTAATCCCATTGGTGAGGGTGCAGACCTCGTGACCTCATCTAATCTTAAACCTTACCTGCCAAAGGCCCATGTCTTGACACATCACATTGGGGGTAGAGTTTCAGCGTATGAATTTTGAGGGGACACAAACATTCAGTTCATAACAGACTGATAGATATAGATATAGACAAATATCTATTTATCTATAGCTAATTCTAGATATAGATACAAATAGATATATCTATATCTATCTATCTATTTATCTATGTACAGATATCTGTCTGTCTGTCTGTCTCTGTCTCTCTATATATAGAAAGGAATTGTGGGAACAGAGTGAGCAAGTCCAAAATCCACAGAGCACCCTGTCAGGAAGGGCAGGCTGGAACTCTCCTGCAGGAGCTGATGCTCCATCCAGTCCACAGATGAAACTTTTTCTTCATCAGAAAAACCTCAATTCTATCTTAAGTCCTTTCAACTGACTATACCAGGCCCACCCAGATTATGGAGAATAATCTCCTTTATAAGTCAACTGATTATAGGTGTTAATCAGATCTACAAAATACCTGCACAGCAATACCCAGATTAGTGTTTGACTAAGTAAATGAGGACTGTCGTCTAGCCAAGTTGACATATGAACCAACCATCAGCACCCTTCCCACCTTCTGATGAGTTTTGCCTGTTCTTGGACGTCAAATATGTGGAATCTCTTTTGTGCCTGGTTTTGTCCTGGAACGTGCTATTATTTGACAAAGTTCAAACTGCTACAGAGATGGGATTTAACTGAGGCAATGTGAGTTGAAATCCTGAAATTTTAACCAATTTGCTTGTGAGGAAAAAGAGACCAGAGTGCAATAAAAGAGCCCAGTGTGTCAATTTGTAAAATTTGGAAACATAGATAAAGAACAGGCTTACGAGATATGTTCAAAAATACGTTGAATACATTTGATAAAAGTATGTAGCTCAAATTATAAAAATTATAATATGCAAAATATGACATATTTTACATTCAGTTGTATAACTTTTATGCATGTGAATCGCACTGTAACCTATACTAATCTTATGTAAACAAAAAAAATAACATTTATAGTTCTGTGATAGTTTACACCAGGCAGCTCAAATACCAGACTATTCAGAATCAGACATGTGCTAATCCTGATTAAAAAAAAAAAGTATATTGGTTAGGATGGACTCAGGACACAGAAAGCACACCAATAACTTGAACAGGGATAATTTAATATGACAAATTACTAACTAGTAAAAGATATTTAACTACTAACCGGGATTAAAAAAACTCTCTAAAGAATTCAAGAATTGTAGCCGGGGTGCAAGCTCCGCCAATCAGATCCGTGTTCCGGGACTGTCAATTCAGGAGTAAGCTACTTAAGGAAGCAAGCTCTGCATTTTGATGGCCAAAGTGGATGCACAAGTATCTGGCTTTTGGAAGCATCAAGGGTGGAAAAAACAGGTTTTTGACACAAGTCGCGCTGGTCATGATGCCAGTAGCGGTTGAAGGAAAGTCTGGAGGTGGGGCGCCATCTTGTGGCCATGAGGGAAAGGCTAAGAGAATCGCTAAAATGCTGGACAAGGCTTTACCACGCACAGCTGTCTGGTGATGCTGACACTGGACAGTTTCCTGTTCCAGCACTTCCTTGGTCTCTATTATAATCCCTGCCAATGCTTACCTTTTCTGTGTACAAGTCTTTTTTAAAAAAATAATTTTTACTAGTTTTTCAGAATACCATCTTTTAGGTTTGTTGATTTTCCCCAGTGTACATTTTTTTCTCTTAATTAATTTCTGCTCTTATATTTATAATTTTAGAAGCTTAGTTAACTGATCTTCAACATTTCTTCTTTTCTAATATAAGCATTTGAAGCTATAATTTTCCTTCTAAGCAACGTCCCACAAGTATTAGGATAGTGGATTTTTATTACCATTCAGTCCAAAATATTTTCTAGATTTTACTGTGATGTCTTCCTTGACGTGTGGGTCATATGAAAATGTCTTGTTTCATTTGCAAATGGTATGGGATCTTTTTAGTTCTCTTTCTGTTGTTGACTTCCAGTTTAATTCCACCGTTTTCAGAGAACACACTGAGTAGAATTTCAGTCTTTCGCTATTTGTTGGGATTGGGTTTATCCTCCAGCATAGAGTCTATTTTGGTAAATATGTCATTTGTAACTAAAAAGAATGTGCGTTCTTCACTTGTTACATGTAGCGTTTTATATATCAGGTCAAGTTGGTTAATCATCTTGTTTTTTTTATTTTTTTATCCTTTTATTTTTAACTTTTCTGTGCCGGTCCGCATGTGCTGCCTGTAAAGAGCATGTAGTTGAGTCTTCTGTTTATTTTTTTTTATTTTTTTATTTTTATTTTTTTTTTAAAGATTTTATTTTTTTCCTTTTTTCCCCAAAGCCCCCCGGTACATAGGTGTATATTCTTCGTTGTGGGTCCTTCTAGTTGTGGCATGTGGGACGCTGCCTCAGCGTGGCCTGATGAGCAGTGCCATGTCCGCGCCCAGGATTCGAACCAACGAAACACTGGGCCGCCTGCAGCCAAGCGCGCGAACTTAACCACTCGGCCACGGGGTCAGCCCCCAGTTGAGCCTTCTTTTTGATTTCAGCCTGACAATATTTACTTTGAATTTGCTTTAGATTGGTCCACTTATGTTAATGTAATTGTTGATGGAGTCGTATTTATGTTTGCCATCTTGCTATTTTATTTCACCATTGTGTGCTTTCTTCCATTATTTCTCCTTTCTTGCTTTCTTTTGGATTAATTATTTTAATTTTTCCATTTTCTCCTCTATTAGCTTTTTAATTATATCTATATCACATCTCACTATTCATAATTGTAATAATTATTTTTTTGGTGGCTACCCTTGAGATTTGGTTCCTTTCTTACTTTCTTTTGGATTATTATTTTTAATTATTAATTATTTATTAATTAATTCCGCTTTTCTCCTCTACTAGCTTTTTAGTTATGTATGTATCTATATATTTATATCTCTTTATGTATATCTATGTGTACATAGATATACATAATTATTTTAATTTTATTGGTGGTAACCACCCTACAGATTCAATATTTACTCTATATTTATTGTTGTGTGGCTTATATTACTTTCAGTGCTTCTAAACAATCAAAAATTTTAAGATTCATTAAATTAATTTGTCACCTTCCTGCCTTTTTTACTATTACTGTCATTTTTTTTAAAGATTCTATTTTTTACTTTTTCTCCCCAAAGCCCCCCAGTACATAGTTGTATATTCTTCGTTGTGGGTCCTTCTAGTTGTGGCATGTGGGACGCTGCCTCAGCGTGGTTTAATGAGCAGTGCCATGTCCGCACCCAGGATTCGAACCAATGAAACACTGGGGCGCCTGCAGCGGAGCACGCGAACTTAACCACTCAGCCACGGGGCCAGCCCCTACTGTCATATTTTTTACTTTCACATATTTTCAACCGCATTAGATATTATGATGATTGCTATTTTTAGTAATTCTTCTTTTCATATTTCCATGCGTGTATATTTGCTCCTCTTTATATATATTGCATGGAGACATATATATACACACACACAAAATTTGCTCTTGTTTATTCCTTCCTGCTTCAAGTAGAAAAATTTTCTTCAGCCTAAAGAATTCCTTTTAGTATTTCTTGTGGTGCAGATCTAGTGATGAATTCTTTAGGTTTTGTGGGACATAATATTCCATGAACCACTACTTCAAAACCTTTGCCTTAAAAACAAAAGCTGAGTATAAAGGTGAAATTTTAGACAAACTAGGAAAATATTGGATAAGTGTTTTGAATTAGGTAGGAATTTGATCGCTTATCAGATCACCCTGTTGCAGGCAACAAGCCACTTTATATGTACAGATGTCAAGTATATTGGTCATAGCTTGTCGTATAAAAACTAAGTTAGCAGTTATGTTTAAGGTTTGATACCTTTAACCCTAATATAAATATTGATTTATTTAGCTGCCTTTCTTAGCTGATCTTAACATAAGAGTGCATAGATTACAGTGATACTCAATAAATATTTGCTGAATGGATGAACATGAAAAGAGATTTTTAAAATAACACTCATTAGACCCACAACTAAAACATACAACTATGTACTGGGGGGATTTGGGGAGAAAAAGCAGAAAAAATTAAAAAAATAACACATTAAATTGTAGACATAAAGATAAATATGAGCATATTTCATCACTTGTCAGTTTCTCAAACTCTATTTGATCACTGAGTATCCCTAGTAAGCAGAGCAACATCAGTTACATAAGCTAAGTGTCGAATAACAATGAAACATATGGCATTAAACCACAGGTTTTTCTGGTTACCACTGCAAAGGAGATATTTGACAAAAACTTCGAACATGTAGAATTCTTTTCTTTCTATATCATGACAAAAGTCATACTCTTTCAATTTGATTTTGATGTATAATTGTATCAATATTATCTAATTAGAAACCTAATTAGAAATCACAAATCAACTCCTATCCATCCAGAAAGAGTGTATTTATAGAAAATGGTCACATAAATGACATCATCATTTGAAATCTAGAAGGAACAAATTTTATATTTAGAAAATTGGTAATTATCAAAGATACTCTTCATTTACACCTGAATTACATTAAAAAGCAAATAAATCATATCAAGATATAGCTCCTTGCATTAATCTAGATAAATTCTCAACATTCAATTCAGGGTACTATCAAATTTGCCTTCTTTATGGTAAACATAAATATGAGACTTCTTAGTATGGAGATGCATAAGACATAAAAACTCATTCATTACTGTACCAGAGAACAGTTGATTCACTTCAAATATCTTTTCTTTTAGTAAGATACTTTGGTTTTTATTTTGGTAAAAGTAAGTAGAGTCAGAATTTTTTTCCCCCTGAAGACATTAACATAAAATGAAATTTAAAAGGTCACTATCCTTGTTTTAGGAATTTATTGTCTGTCAACTTTAGTAGCAACGTAACACAAAATCAAACACATAATTCCATATTTCATTGTATCTAAGTCATCAATTGTGAGAACATTTTATGTGCCACTGAAAAAGAAAAGTTCCTTCTTAATAAAAGAAACTTTAACTAAGTTGGAGTCGGGAAGTCCTGTAGGGCAGCTCTCACACCATATCACAAATGGTCAATTACACCAAACAGGAAGAGACATAGCCTTGCAGCTTTGACAGGAAGTAAAACTACTTTACTACTGAAGGAAGTTCCTCTCCCCACCCAGCAACAGCCCAGCCAATGAGAAACACTGTAGCTCAGCCAACGAGAAGCCACTGCCGCCCTGAACTGTTACTTTCCTCTAATGGACTTTCATTTTGAACAGCCCCTCCCCACTCCTCCTTTTCCTCTGTAAAAGCCCCTCCCCTCGTTTGTTTTCTGGATTGGCCGCAGCACGCACATCCTGAATTGCAATTCTTTTGGCTATTCCCAAATAAATTCTTTTTGAGGATAAAAGAACAGGTGAATTTGTTTTTTAAGTTGACACTGCTATTATCCAGTGCTTCTTTTTTTAAAAAAGAAACTTTTTGTTTTAGAAGTTTTAGGTTCACAGAACCCGGTGCTTTTCAGTCATTAATATTGTTATTGTACGTTTAATGACAGAGCTCTTGGAGACTTTAGATGTGGATTTAAAAATATGTATCTTTTTCATGTGTATGTAAAAGAGGGGATACAAGCAAAATAAATTGTTTAAGGCATTTCCAAAGCTTCTTGGTGTTCAGTGTTCAGCTTTCTGAATCACAGCCCCTAATGTCCGTTATGTTTTCTCTACACTCTTTGTTATCAAGAACCTTGGTGATGCCATAGCTCTTCAAAGCATGTCACAATCTGGTTGTTGGGAGTTTCTCCCTGGTTTGTACTCATTCTGCAAATTTGACTGCTGGCCCTTTCTCAATTTGTCAAGTGTCAAAATAATTTCAGACAACTAGAACACTTACTCCTTTCTCTAATGGTCCTTTGATGGTTTTGTTGACTCAGACATCAAGTGGTGGCCATTGTCCAGACAGGTCCTCAGTAATAACAACCAATATTGGTTGTGTCACATATTCACAGGCAACGATAACCATGTCACAATCCCAGCTGGATACAGTCAATTGCAGGTAAGTATGAAACTGTAAAAAGCATGTGAGCCATACAATGAATTCGCTACATTAGTCCTTCTCTTATCGCAAACAGCCTTCCCTCACCCCTTGCCCCAACTGAGCTGAGCAATAAAGCAAAACAATGCAATGTGTTTATAATTTTATTATGCCTATTTTAATGTCAGAGAAGGAAGTGGTTTAAATAAAAGTTTTTCATACATTTTGAAACCATGGAATTTTTATATAATAAAGAAAAAATACATTGTTCTGGACTTTGCATTTTACCATTCTTTCTGTTTAATATGTCTTGGTAGCTCAAAGCCAGCACCAGGGGCAGCCAGGACCTGCAAAGCAAGTAACTGAAACCAAAAGATTCAGGCAAGCCCCGGGTGAGTGATGCTGAAGGCAGCAGTCAGCGGGGAAGCCTGCATATTAGCCTTCAGTTGAGGCCAGGATCAGCAGTGGGGATTACACGGGGACACTGCAGAGGGTCGGGGCCCAGGCGGAAGTCAGCCAGCCCAGCATCAAAGGCTAGAAGCAACGCCAGCGACAGGCCAGGGCACTCACTGGGGACTCACTGGCAGGCACTGATTCAAGCTCTTGGAAGCCTGGGCTCCTAGAATTTATGCCCAGGGTCAAGCCAGCTTCAATTCCATGACTTCAGCCACACCCATGTCTCACGCGCGTTTGCACTCAGCATTCATGCTCTCCAGACTTCACATCTATCTCAAAAATAGATCCTACTGCTTATGAACACGACCTAAAGAGCACAACATGTGGTTAGTAGAGGAAGTGAGAGGAATAATGACAGAAGTGCATTTAGGAAAGGTAAAAAGACCCCTAACAAAGAATACAAGGCGTCTTTATGGAAGAGGTTCTAAAATCCGTTAGAGTCAGACAGACCAATATCTGAATTCTAGATCAGTCAGTTTATAAATATGTGGTTTTAGGCAAATAACTTCTCTGAGGCTCAATTTCCCTTTTGTAGACTTAACTATCTCATGGGATCGTAGAAGAAATAAATAGGATGCAAATTTGTTAGCACAGCACTTTGCCCACAATAAGCATTCAACAAACTGGAGGCTATCTTGTATCATTAATTCAAGTAATCTATGAAATTTGAGAATTCTTTTGTGAAAACTGGCCCTTAGTGCTAAAAAATAACATAGTGATTTGAGAGGCTCACATGGCCTTCCAGAGTACACTGGCTCTTCAAACCGAATGCATGTTATTTGAATTAACAGGGAAATCTATATACATCTCAGGATGTAAATCAATTAGAGAACAGTGCTGGAACCTAGAATTTGTAATCCCATATCTGTATATAATATCATTTAGATAGACATTTATATATCACTTTTAAACACGCTGGGACGATCTCATCCTCTCCTAAATTCCTCTCTCACACCCCGAGGATGGCATGCCTTTAGTCCATCTTTAGAAATCAATTTTATAGGCTTTTCTTTTGAAGTGCAAATGTTTGTCCCTCCTGGGGAAGGTGGGAGAATGAAGAACACGTTACCACTTCTGTTAGGCAGAATAATAGCCCCAAAAGATGTCCATATACTAATTCCCAAATCAGTGAATATGTTATTTTACATGGCAAAAGGGACTTTACAGACGTGATTAAATTAAGGCTCTTAAAATGGGGAGATTACTATGGATTATCTGGGTGGCCCAATTTAATCATAAGAGTCCTTATAAGTGAAAGAGGAAGGTGGAGGCAGAAAATCAGACTCAGAGAAGCAGAAGTAGTAGGGGAAGCTGAGGTCAAGCAATAATATTGTTGGCTTTGAAGAGGGAAGGGGCCACAAACCAAGGAATGCAGGTGGCCTCTAGAAGCTGGAAGAGGCAAAGAAACGAACTCTCTCTTAGACCTTCCAGAAGGAATGCAGCTGTGCCAACACTTTGATTTTAGTCCAGTGAGACTCATTTTGGACTTATGACCTGTAGAACCATAGAAATAAATTTGTGTTGTTGTAAGCCATTAAGTTTGTGGTAATTTGGTACAACAGGAATAGGAACTAATACACCACTCGTATTTTGTGAGTTAATTTAGTAGATGTTTTCTTCCAGGTCAGTACACACCTGGAAGAGAAGGATCTTGGGGGAAAAAAGACCAAAAGGGGGAAGAAAAACAAAGAAAGAAACCAATAAGGGCAGTAAAAAAATGCCTGAATATGAATTTGCCTATTTTACATTTATTTTTCCTTATCTGGAAATGACCACATAGAACTACCAGATTAAATGAAACAAAAGAAACCAAAGCAAGCCTGAAAAGAAAGAAACGAACAATCAAGGGAAAAAACCAGGACTTGTTTCAGACGAGAAGGCTGGAGCTGCCTCCCATCTGGCCTGAGAGCATTCAGTGTGGAGCCACATGTGAATGGATTCATGTTGACATAGGCACCCTTTTCATTCCATTATTGTTTTCAAGGTATCCAAAGCCTCATCTTTCTCTTGTAATGGCAAAACACATTTTAAATGACTGGACTTTACTTTTTCAGAAAGCAGAGAAAAATATGCAATTCCCACATATTTTTCAACAGTACAAAGAAGTTTTGGAATGATGAGTCAATGACCATCCATGAAATACTTGCAAGAAAAAGTTTCTCAGTCAGGGTGAGTAGTGTGGTAGACATCACAGGTGATCAAATCCTGGGAATTTTATTTGCAGGTTTCTGGATTCTGCTGTCTGAGGTTTGGGGACTGCTAGTGGAAGGGAGGGAGTTATTTTTTTGGAGTGATACTTTATAAAGCTTAAAAAGAAACTGTGGGACATGAAGTATGATACAGAGATCATTATTGGTTATGATGTTGAACTAGCTTCAAGCTAGAATAACTCTAAGGCAGGAGAAAGAAATAACCATTTGGTGGCTTATTGAATAGTATGAGGTCTGAAGGATTAAAGAAAAAAGACAGTAGTGTCAAAATTGAAGATTTCAAAATAACTAAAAACAACAGTTAACAATTTCATAGTTTTATGGCTGAAAGAAACAATGATCAACAATAAAATATATATATATTTATACACACATACACATCTGTCTATGAATAGTCATTAATATATGACAACAAAGTATTTTATATATATGGACATTTTGCACAGACGTGGAGAAATTTCCAAAATATGAGTACATTTCAACGTAAACTCTGGATCAAATGTAAAACATTTTACTGAAGACCTGACAATGTAATATAGACCATTCAAAAACTCACATCATTATTGAATATGTGATATTAAATATCTGCTAAGCTTTCATTGCAATAAGCTCATGGTTATTCCCAGAGCTCTAGAAATAAAAAGAAAAATATTAGAAATCATAGCACATGCTATATAGAAAGACCTTGATTTGGATAATGGAGAGAATTCTTCATTTCATTGTCTTGCACTCAAGGCTGGAGATCATATTACATTTCTGCTTGAAGAATTATTGATCACACACTAGGTAGGAAGCTACATGTATCAAAAGAATAATTCAGATCAATTGAAATGTGAAAGTATGACGACAGACTGTGGAATTTTATTCATTCACTTAACAAATACATCTTCAGTCCCTGACAAGTATCAAAGTGCTTTTGTAGGTACTAGGAGTACATAGGATGAGGAGGCAGGAAAAACAAACAAAAACTCATTGTCCCTGGAGCTGACATTCCAGTAAGGGGAGATAAGCCATAAGTACATTTAAAAATGTGTAAATGTGAAGAAAAATAAAGTAGGGTAAATAGGTGAGAATGCAGTGGGTAGGTGCTACTTCAGGGAGGAGGGCAAGGAAGCCTGCTCTGAGAAGTTCACACCTGAGCAGGGGACAAATGGCGTACATCATATCTCAGCTGCATGGATGGCTGGGAGAGGCGTGATCTAGGTAGAAATCACAGTAAGCCAGAGGAATGGGGTTGAAGCCAGCTTCACCTGTACCTAAGGAAATGCCTCTGTGCCTTCCTCTTCTATTGGTTGTAACTAGAGAATTCTGGGTGACTCTGTCCCTAACTTCAGTTGCTGCCCCAAATCATTCTAAAGTCAGTTTTCTCTTTCTCCTGTTGCTCAACATGGAACTATGGACTCCAGAACATTCCCATTTTGCTTTCTATCCCTTAAACTCCCTCTTGATAAATATGAAGACAGGGCATATATAACCAGCCCCTGGTGCATGGCTTCAACTGTGAACAGGAGCATTGGGAGAGCGAGAATTCTGGAGACCTTCCTTTTATTTTGAGGGGACTTAACTCTATATCTTGCTTCACTGTTTAAAATAGTATATAGAATAAGAAATATAATTAGTGTGGTTTCATGAAACTCTGCATTTCCCAGGGGAATATCTGAACAGTCTGTTATCATAGTGAACCCAGAGAAGTACCGGGAGTTGATGGTACCTGAGCCCAGAAAGATGACTATTTTGGGTGTTTCCTCTCTGTAGTTACCTCTCTACTCTGTAAAGCAGCTAGAAGCCTCCATCAGACTGGAAACAGAAAGTTTAGTGGTTGAGCTGAAAAGGAACCAGAGTTTTGAATCAGGAACAAACAAACAATAACAGCAACAACAGCAACGATTGGCTGTGAGCTGAAGAAGATGGTGCTGGATACAGATTTCAGGAAAATGTGGCTCTCATGGGCACTGTGAAGACTCAGCCCTGATTATGGTTGAGAACTTCCAACTCAGCTGAGGCCTAGAGGGTCAGTGATGGCCTGGAAAATACACTTCAGGGAAACTTAATGGGCAGAGAGAAATGAGGGCACTATTTCTGGGGGCTCAGAGACAGACGTCCTTTGGTAGAAGCTGTAGGAAGGTTTTAGAATTTCCAAAAGCATTTCTCTCTTTCAGGTGCCTGTCTATGACGTTTGAAAGTTATGGCTTTAAAGACTTCTTTTTCTAATAGGTTGATTAAAAAATCTACTTAGAAGCTCAGAAGTTAAAATTTTTGACTCTTTTTCTCTTTGCATCAGCCCTTTCCTTAAGGCGGTACTTATAGAAACCTGTAATTTTATATGTGCAAGATTTGGCCAGGAGTGGGGTGAGGAGTGACAGTGGTGGTGATAGAGAAAGTAATGGACAACCTCTTGCCCTCTCAGAATCATGGCCTACTACATGTGCGTGATGTCACTGTGTATTTAAAACACTATTGGCTCTAACCATGTAATCAGTGGCCTTGCTTATGGATGTGTTCCCATCCTCAATAAGGTTGGATACACACTTATTTTCCTTCAGCCTCCCTTATTCTTCATGGGCTCCTACGTTTTGGCTGTCTTATACTTTTGGATTGTGTCTTGAGACAGACACAACACCTCTTATCACATGATTAGCTGGAGGTAAGGTAAGAAATTATGGTCAAGTCACTTGCTGACTCTTTGAGGATAAAGCGGTTGTTGCTATAGTCTTTTGTTGGCTGCTTGTATGTAGTCAGTGAGGTTGGACAAGCCAACTGCAGAGCCTGTGTATATCATGAATGCTGGGTGGGGATGTGAGCTGTTAGGAAAGACAGGGCTGAGATTTCTGGGATTACTCACTCTTTCCCACCTCAGTGATGCCCTTGAATATCAATTATGAAGAATAGCTCAGGTTATCAGGGAGGTTTAAAGTGGAGAATAAGTGGTGTACTGGAGAAATGAGAGCTGTGTTCATATATTCAGAGATCTGCCATATGGATGAGGGAGTTTATTATTCTGTCTTCTTCTATTGCACTGTTTTTTTTTTTGCTCTTGTATACAAAAGAATTTTTAAAAGCATATGCCTCTTGCATATTTTTAATTTGTCTGTAAACAATTTTATCATACGTCTGATAGTTCAAAGGATGCAATTTCCTGCATATGCCATATTATCTTTGTTCATCAAATATATTTTTTGTCAAAACCTTGTAATGTAGATTTTATCATTCACTTTATGGAAAATGTACACCTTATAATCCAATTGGCAAAGCCAGTCCTGATTGTCAAATTAGTCAACCAAATTACATTTACTTTATGTTAGAAAAAACCTGATCTAATTTTCCAACTCAAATAAATGTGGTAACACATGTTGTTTTGACAGCTACCTCACCTTTGAATTCTAATTCATAAATAGATTAATGGAGGGGCTGGCCCCGTGGCTGAGTGGTTAAGTTTGCGTGCTTGGATTTGGCGGTCCAGGGTTTCACTGGTTTGGATCCTGGGTGCAGACATGGCACTGCTGACCAAGCCATGCTGAGGCGGTGTCCCACATAGGACAACCAGAAGGACCTACAACCAGCATATACAACTATGTACTGGGGGACTTTGGAGAGAAGAAGAAGAAGAAGAAGAAAAAAAGAAGATTGGCAGCAGATGCTAGTTCAGGTGCCAATCTTTAAAAAATAAAAAAATTAAAAGAAAAAAAGAAATAGATTAATGGTTGGATTGATATATGGATAGGTAGATAGAGGCAGAGAGCTTTAGTGGAAGTTTCCTCTCTGGATGAAATAAGGCACTGCTCTCCTCAATATTTCTTTGAAGCTCTATTTGCTTTTCTGCCACAGGGCAGTCTCTCAGGAACTACGCATTTTGAAACTGTCTTTTTGTTTATTGTCCAGATTTTTTGTGCACAAGAGTGAGATTTGGGCTGGGTGAGATGTATGTCACGTAAAATAGAAGAAAGGCAGATGTACAGGAGGAGGTGATCTTTCCAAGCAGGGCAACTTTGAGAAAGAGTATCTATGGCAACTGAGGATCTAGAAAATCACTTCCTTATGCTGACCTTACTCTAGTACTCCCTGGAAAGTCGTCATGTATCGCCACTGATAGGCATACTCCATTTGGAAGACGATGCCCTAGAGGGGAACCAATGGGTAAAGTGTAACAAAACAACTAAAACTCTATAAACACAAAGTGGTCTGCTTTGTTAAATGAGTTTCTTGTCATTGGAATTATTTACACAGAATCTGGGTAGTTAGTAGTCAAGGATGCTATAAAAAGAAGGGTCTTTGCATTGAGTATAAATCTGACCAGAGAACATTTAAAGAGTCCCTTCCAAGAAAAGGATCTGTAATATTTTAGCCAGGGTTGCTCAAACTTTGGAGTGCATTAAAACCTTAATCTTATTTTAGAATCCTGAAAGAAAAAAAAGGAATTAATTATCTTTTAATAAACAGTAAGTATTTATTTTCTTTTTATGTATCTCTGTATCTCTGTTTTTACACGTTGGTTCTATTTTCTGAAGTCACGTCTGTTTGCCAACTGTTAGCTAACAAGATGAGATTTAATTTTCTTAATAGTACAAGAATTTATTTTTTTAACTTCAGAAGTGGGAAGGTCTTCAGTTAGAAAGCATCTATGAAGTTTATATATTTTGTCTCAACAAGGTGAGACTTACTTCCAGGTAAAGGGATGCATAAGTCATGAAGAAGGGGATTAGGGCATGGAGGGCAGAGAGAACAGAGCAGAGAGAAAGGTTGGTGTATTAACTCAGTTTCCCCACATTGATAAGGACAGTTTATATTAGGTGTGTACTGTTTGTTTCTCATACAATCAAAAAAGAGAATAGAGACTAGAATTTTGGTAAGCATTCTATCTGGGTTTTGGAGGAGTCCCTAGTAAGTCTGATCTTGAAGCTGGCAGGAGTGTGGGTTGGTGGTGAGAGGTGGGAGGTGTGTGGAGAGCCATCTGATACCTTATCATTGCCCCACATGTACTCCCACTGCTGCTTTGACCAACTAAAGATATGTCACTGATTCCATGGCAAGGGCAAGATGACTTTACACAATGGTATCTTGGAAATTATGTATTTCCAGCTTGACAAAGGATTGGTCTTTTTATATTGTTTTGAACTTCAGAGGAGGCCTGTCCCTGTGGAGTCACAGTTAAGGAACTCACTGCTGATGGTAGGGAGTACTGGTTCTCCTTAGGCATCTCTGTCAGTTAGGAACTTCCTCTATATTTACTCTGAGCCTCTGCTAATTCTCTCCATTTCAAGCTAACTTAGATAGCACAAGAGTATAGTCAATGATTTCTAGAGATATCTGTCCTCTGCTGGTGGAATCAGTTAAAGCAGTTAGATTTCTAAACGCACTTTGTGTTCTAGAAGCCAGGGTGGGAGGGTTGTGTCACTTAGAGATCTGTTTGGATCCATGGATCAAAAATTTAATGAAATAGAATATTATCAAAATTTCAAACTAAATGTCCCATTTGTTTATTTTTTCTTTTGTTTTCTTTGCCTGAGGAGTTATGATGTTCAAAAAGATATTGCTAAGACTGATGTCAAAGAGTGTACTGCTTATGTTTTCTTCTAGGAGTTTTATGGTTTCAGGTCTCACATTCAAGTCTTTAATCCTTTTTGAGTTAATTTTTGTGTATGGTGTAAGATAAGGATCTACTTTCATTCTTTTGCACATGGCTGTCCAGTTTTCCCAACACCATTTATTGAAGAAACTTCCTTTCTCCATTGTGTGTTCTTGGCTCTTTTGTTGAAAATTAGCTGTCCATAGATGTGTCAGGTTGTTTTTTTGGTGAGCTTATGAATATACCACAACTACCACTTTCTATCTGTTTTCATAGCTTCTAAGTGGATGTCTGTAGCAGAAAGACAAATCCCATATTTGTCGTCTTTATGAATTGATTGTTTGGAGGAGAATGGTTTGTAAGTTAGTTAAGAGAAGGGGAATTTAGGAATAGTCATGAGAAAAACACTACCTAGAATTAAGTCAAATCCGTACATTGCCTACATTGTTATTGTAAATAACTTCCTCCAAATCCAATAAGTAAAATCATTTTAAAATCAAAATCTGTATTTTTTGTGCAAAAGAACAATAGGTAATATGAATTAAGGAATAAGTACAACAGATACATGATTTACAAACAAGATATTAATACGAGGGTCTTGTCATTTCGTGAATCTAGCGCATTAATACTGAATGTTTAAGAAACCCACTGCATCTCACTGTCTAGAATGAAGAGAAATTCAATGAAGAGACACCTGATGCAATCATTTTTTAAAAATTACAGAGTAAGACTAGGATACTATCAAAAAGATGACAGAGATTGATTTAAGCATCATTTTTTGTCAATCTTAGTTTAAGTGCTGGCCAGCTATCATATTCTCGGGAGTGCCTGCATGCTCAGAGCACATCTGTGATGATCAGGTGCTTCCACTCATCTTTAGTCTTCTCATGTTCACACATTCAGCATAGAGGAACCTCAAGGCAAACTTTGGATCCTATAAAATATCTGTCTTGTGGAAGTATGTATTTTTCTCTCCTTCAGAGGCTTCTGATGTTTCAAATATTCCAATAGCTAACTGGCTAACAATTGGTGTCAGAATAGGAAAATAACGGTGTGAAGGATGGCGGTGAATTGAAATCTCAGTAGCATCTCTCACTAGCTGCATGATCTTAAGACATCTTTCTTTCCACTTTGTTGCAAGATTAAGTTAGTAAGTCTCCTCTGATGAACCGTGGATAAAATACTCTGTATAAAACACAACACTGAAGAGAGTGAGAGAGAATTTCCACAATCTGAAGCTCTCATTCCAACATGATTCTCATCTATGTCCTCCACATAATTTAAATAACTGACCTTTGACAATTACTATGAAGGATCCTTTTACCTTTTCATACTGGGAATGCTATTGGTTAGTTCTTTGGAGAATAAGTTCCACTGAAATATTTACATGGCACTCCAAGAAACTGGAGCAAGAATTAGGGTGAAGGGTGGTAGGCAAAAATGCCCAAGAAGGACCAAAATTAGACCAAGAACTTCCAATTCAAAAGAGTAGCTGGCTGCAGTCTCTCCACAACTCTGTAAATGCTCTGGACAGCGGGATGTCTTTAAAAAAAAAGTGCTATGTGCATACTTTTCCAAAGACTTATCTTTGTGAAACATAATTTTAATAAAAAATCGTGCATGCTCATTGCATAAGTAATGTTAAATTCTTACTGCTTTTTAAAAATATGCTGGATAGTTAAAAAATACTATAGTCATTATTTTCATTAGAAATACATGGCTGCCATTAAAGAACAGAAAGCACTGATTTCAAAGGTAGAATGTCGCAGTTCAGTCAAATAAAAATTAATTAATTGTGGGAATATTTAAATCAATTGATTGGTCAATCAACCCAAATGATGAATCCTATTTTCATATTGAAACATAATTTAAGACTCCACAATTATATTAAATACTTCACTCAGCTTGTATTAGGTACTCCTGTTGAATTACAAGTAACAGATACTCAACCCAATGCATTTAAGCAAAAAAATTAAATTTATTTAATGAATACTGGGGATAGGCAAAAAATATCTGAACAGCGACACTTGGGAGAAGTCTGAGAGGTAGCTGAGCGCTGGGAAAATCAGGGGTAGATGGCATCTCTCTCTTATGTCTGTCTCTCTCCAGAATCTGATTCATCTCACTTTTTATTCCAAATCAGCTTCTGATCTGCTCATATAATACATATGACCTGTACACATGGTGACACACGGCTGCTGATAATTTCCATGTTTCACAATCTCGGCCTCCTGGGATGAGACTGGCCCCAGAAGTTTCTCTCTCTCAAATTAAAAATTCTATGGGAAATTTTTTGACTAGTCCAACTAGGTACTAATCCTTGGATTAATTAACTGATGTCAAGACAGCAGAGTCATATTTTACAAAATTTCTTCTCATGTAACATTTGGATCGAGAAGTGGCAATTCCTCCCAAAAGCTATGTATCAATTCCTGCCAAAGCACCTTTCAGTTAAAAATCAACTCATACCTAATTGATCTTTGCAACATTAACATATTCTTTGCCTTATTAATTTTCCATACTCTTAGCCATTGTTTTTTCTATAGTTATAGGTTATATCAAATAAATTTATGTAGCAAATTATGGGAGACTTTAGTACAAAGGAAAATTTTCTTGTTCAGTCTATTAATTTCATGTAAAAATGGCTGTTATCATAGAGTATAAGAAAAACAGTCCATTTTCTGGCAACCTGCATTGATCTGATACTCATAATAAGATAGAATGTCAACTCAGACTAGGGTTACCCTAGGTTCCAGAGGGTGCATGTCCAAACTATAAACTGAGAAGGAGGATTTAATGACAGACAGTTGGACAAGGAAAAAAATTGTGAGGGAGAGAAAAACAAGAGAGATAGAGTGAGAAATGGAGACAGAAACAGAGAGAGGGAAAGAGATTGAGAAAGTTCTTTCTTGCTCTTACTTGCAAGATGGAAGTCTGGAAGTTCCACACTAGAGAAGCAATGTTTGGTTTCTGTGGAGCAGGCTGTGAAATAGTAAAATAGCCATAAGGAAACCAAGGAAGCCATTAAGAAAAAATTCTTGTCTCTTGCTGAGAGTAACTTTAGTTTGTAGCTACACTTGTAGTACTTTTAAAGTCAATGCAATAAAATATGATGCTTGGTTTTTATTTTCAGTAAGAAAAAAATTTTCTGATGGGTCCAAAACAAGCAAATAACTCTAAAAGAGTGGGGGAAAAGATAAGCATTTCTTTTAAAAAGAGGAAAATAAAACTCCCTTTCATTATGTATCTAGAGATAAACATTTTTCTTCACATACACTCTTGGAATAAGAACTATGTGTGTAGATATACTTTATACATGCCTATTATGTACTCCTAAACACACGATTATAAGTGTTTCAAGTCATGACAGTAGCAATGTCAGTTGTTGAGGAAAGTTCCAGAGTGTGTAGAAAAGAAAGAGAAGTCAATGCCAACAGTAGTCTGTTTTGGAATTAAGCCTTCAATGTACTCTATCCTTTTGCACAATCAAAAGCAGCTACTATGTTATAGACCTTGGATTAAAAAGAGAGCAAACCACATTCTTTGTTTATTAATAGTTTTATTTCCTTTTTTCACTGTTAAACTTAGGGGATAATATCACCACAGAGTTGCAGGCATTATTTTACAGTACAGACAATTGACTTATTTTCAGGAGAAAGAATAAAAATGGCATGTGAAATACCTAAAATGACTACTGAGGATGTGCTGGCCACAAGATAACAAAAACAGAGAAAATTCAGTGCCTTTGATAAAGATGGGGACACTATTTTAGATGCAACTGTGATGCATGCCTTTTGCTTACAAAGCAAATATATAGCCTTCTCTTTTTGGACAATGGTTTCTCTCTACATCTTCATGAATTAGAAGGATGTGAGGGTCACTGAATGTTTTCCTGCCAAGAGAAATCAATGTGCTGATTCACCGACTTGGAAGCCCATTTTAACTTACTTCTCTCCCAAACCTGCACCAAACTTAGAGACAGTTCCCACGTGTAAAAAAAAGAAGGGTGTTGCTCAAAATGTTGCCTTCACATAGCTCTGAGCACAAGCCCTAAAGAAGTTTCTCTGGAATCTTGTATGTAAGAAGCTGAAAATGCCTGTGTACTGGATGAGGAATGACTGTAAGAAAGGGCTTTTGTTTAACTGCATGCAGGACAAAATGGATTCTCTCCTAACTTCCATGCCAAGCAAAACTACAAGCAAGGACGTTTTAAGCCAAACTACAGATCTTCACTTGTACAAAGGGAAAGCTTACAGGTATAGACTCTCCAGGTTCTCCCCACGCTTTCGTACTAGAACAATCAGGGAGGACCATATAGAGTTGACCAATCTGGTAAAGAGTTTCTGAGTTCTAGGGATAAAAGGGAGAGTTGATTTTTTTCCCCCTTTCTGTCCTCTTAATTATATTGGAGACTTCAATCTATTTAAAATATTTCTCCTTGTTGCTTAGTCATACTTTATTAGATTATTATCATATTAATGAACCATTTTTCCTTTAAGTCACTTTCCCAGCTCAATGACCCCTGCCTACAGTAGCAGCATAGGGCATTTATGTGCACCAATTCTAATAAATATTTGTTATATTAATTAATAAGGAGTTTATTAAACATTCAACATTTATTGAATGCCTACTCTTTGACAGACAATATGCCAGCCACAGGATACAGAGAGACGAACAAGACCCACTTTCTATCATCAAGTAACTCACAGAATACAGGACAAAAATAGTTTGGGGTTGGTTTTTAAATTGCAGAATTGTTAAGTATTTTGGATTTCAAGAAAGAACTGTAATAAACTTTTTTATTCTGGGGATAATCTTTTTAGTTTAAGACAGGGTTACTGGATTCTAACTTGGGCGAGGAAAATGTTACTAATACTTCTCTGTAATGGAGGGTGTGGCCCCCTTTCCCTTTCATCCAGAATGTCTTGTGCAACTCAGATGAGGACCAGCTTGGACCTCGGTGATTATTTGGGGTGGTCCCAGCCCAGGCCAGAGGGCTCGGATCAGAACTCCACTGAGTCCCTGTGGTTCTACTTGAGTAACCACAAGCCCAATGTCATACTAAAGCTTTTGGGTGTCCATTTCCATGTGTCCAAGTGCACTGTCTATCTGTGTGTGTGAAGCTGTGAATGCAATGTTTGTTCGATTGACACCAATACTAACACATGGCCATTTTGGAGCCTGGCAGTCAAATGTTGTGCAGCTCCAAACTTATGTGTTGAGTATAGTCACTTTATGAACTTGACCTTCGTTATTCATTTTTATTATCTCAACATAAGCCTACTTTCTCAGGCAGTAACACTAAACCTAGAAAAAGAAAATGAAATTCTCCAATTCTAAAGAGCCCCCGCTTACTGTCTCCGTAATCTATCTCTGAGGTCTGGAATGTTTACTTACACAGCATTGATCCTGGTAGAGGCTGAATACCTACAAGAAAAAGTCATGAAAACACAGGAGCGGGAGCATGACTTAAGTCTATAAAAGCAAGTAGTGAAATTGTCCTTGAACCTATTATGGGCTGGATTTTACACTGTTGAACCAGGCTTGTTGCGCATTACATCTGAGAAAAATACTCTTCTAGAGGAGTGGTAGAAGTAGGGTTGTTGGGTTGAAGAAAGGGGAACTGTTTTGGGTGCTGTAATCTATACAGTTTCAGTCCCATTATGAGAAATACTGTTGCAAAGCCAAACAAAACCCCAAACCCAGCAACTCTATTTGTAAGGTTGTCAAGGCTCAGGTGACGGTCGTGGACTAGAGTGGTATTTGAAACACTACAATTCCAGGTTTACCAGCAAACCCCAAGAGCTCCTTAGATTTTGTTGTATTGAAATATAAGTAAATAACTCTGATGGATATATAAAATCAGAAATTTTTAAGTGTTCATCAGATACACCATTTTACATTCATCATTGTGGTTATTTACCTAACACTGTGACTTAATTTTGACTTGTTTTCTGTCAGAAGACAAATTAACATGCTTTTGTGTTGACAAGTTTGAGTATAAGGAGAGAACCCAGAGTTAAGGGTAAGTGACGTGCATGGCAGAGTAATGCATGTAACCACATGGTGACACAACTGGGTCAAGAACTCAGAGCTCAGGGCTAAGTTCAGGCTTCTTTGTGAAACCTTTGCTTGTCCTCTGGAGCTGCTAGGGATAAACTGTCCAATTTCTCAGTAATAGGTCCTCATCTGGGAATCATCTCTACTCAGGTTAGTTCAGGAGAGCCAGATGGTCCCTGGGCTCCTCCTCTGTCTCATGTAATCTACACCAGGTTCCCCCGCTCTGCGTGAACCCTGACATCCTTCTTCCCTCCTACGACAGACCTGAGGCAGCCAGCTTTGCATCAGACTCCACCCTTCTGTTTCTCACCATTGATGCACAAAGGGCTCTCATCCCTCCCCAGAGCAATGAACTTGCCCAAGTGCAACTCAGGGGAGCTGACAGACAGAGCTGTGATGCCTTTCAGATCTTTAGCCACTGCAGCTTCTAAGGCTTATGCTTTCTTGTTTGTTTTCTTTCTGTTAGGGTCTAGAACTATTATATGTGAGTGAACAGGATGGAACATATTTAGAGATCCAAGGCTGGATTTAAGGCAAGGATGGTTCAGGACAAGATGGAGAACTAGTAGAGAGACCACAGGTAGGTGAAGAGCAGGAGAGAGCAGAGTCAAGGGAAACGGGGGACCAGATAGTTCACTTCTACGCATCTGGTGAAGCCTGGAGAACAGAGAATACGAGAGTGGATTTGCTTGTGTGTTTACGTATGTACTGGGGGGAGTTCTTGATTTGTGGTCTATTTTAGGTTTGACTATTTTGTTCTTTTAATTAAAGTGGATAATCGTGAAAGTTCTGCAAACCTGATTTATGTGGAATGAAATAGTTTGATTCCCAGTTTGGGGATGAAGACATTTTGATCTTATATAAATATTGAATACCTTCTCTAATGACAAGCCCTTTGAGAAATGCATGTGTAGCTATGTCCAGCTATAAACACTCACTACATCTTTGATTAAACTTCTCAATTCTCCATATTCAAAAGAATCGATTTTTCTTATTTTTCTTCTCTGAAAACGACCTAACAGTTGGACATACCTTTCTATAAACACAGCCAGTAAACAGTATTTAAAAGCAGCTTTCAGCCATAAGAGATTTAAAAACAATTCTATAATTAAACCAGTAACAGAAAAGGAAAGCTAGAGTCTAGGATTTGTTTCTTTTCTGCTATTATCAGCATCATAAAAGGACAAAGATCAGGAGATAATCACATTTAAGATGAATTGTTATTAACCTTTGCAGTTCTGCCAAAGCTCAGGGTTTCTCCATTTCTTAAATTTAGTTTTGTTTTTTTAATACAGGAAACAGCCCTTTGAGAGGGAGGCAAGATATGAGTTTCAGAAAGAATGGGAATTACTGAAGTACTGGGAGACTTGAATCAGCATTCACACATTTATTAGTGCCAGGCCAACTTGAGTAATAAAATATAGATGCAATTGCTCACTAGACGTTTCACAGGTGGATAACACAACATTCTGTAGTTTGCTATACATATTAGAAAATAGTCTCTGGTTTTTCTTATTCTTTGGTTGAATGTGGGACAAAAAATAATCATTCTTTCAATTATGCTGATTTGCTTTTTTCCCCTTCTCATGTGATTTCAAACACAATGGTGGAGGGTTGCTTTGTTCAGTTTCCATCAGATTGAACTAAAGAATGGTTTTAAACATTATGTTGAAGTTACAGTTGACTTTTTATTACCCAGAAAGAATTAGGTACTTGCTGAAGCCAACAGGGTGACCTTTTTCCTCTTCTTAGCCACAGGAAAGCTCAATATACTCTACTCATTTCTCAAGTGGACCTTAAAGAATCACTTTCAAAGGACACCATGGCTGAAGACTGAAGAGTAATATTTATCGACATTAAATAGACACTTGGTGAAGTATGCATAAATATTTCTTCATATAAACATAACACAAAATTAAATAGTTCAGAAACACAGACGCCACTGAGTACGCTTCCACTGTTGTCACAGTCACCTGTAAACACCACCTCACACTGAATACAAAAGCAGCTTCTACCCCGGCCTTGGGTTCACAACACAGAGGTCCTGTACAAAGGTGAGATTTCTCCTCCGCCCCCCACCTCCCTCCCCCCTCCCCACACAGCCCCAGCAAAAGGAAAAGAAGGAACCCCAACGACTACAGCAGAAACAGAGATGACAGCAACAGCAGTACCCCCTCCCCCGCAATAGAACTGTTAGCATTTTGGTCAATTCAGAGGAGAATACAAAATCATTTTTTGAAATGTAAGGAAATTGATTTGAAGTAATACTTTTCAAAGTGCTGTTCTCTCTTCAGAGGACTTGTGACTTCCTAAACCCCACCTAGTACTGGGTGAAGGTTGCACAGTGAACACCAGCAAGCACTGGCCACAGCTAGGGAACAAAGGTGTTGGCCTTTTTCATTCAGAAGGTGCCAAGTAGCAAGAAATCAAATACCATGTTCTCCTTCATCCCGCCTCACAATGTCTCTTTTGCTTTGCTATATATATTGCTGTGTATGACATTCAAATGTGACACTATTGTTTTGTTTCAAGCAGCTTAGCAGAAATTTTGTTTGGAAACATTCAGATTGGGACGATTAAATTCAAACAGGTGGAGGTGATTCATTCTTTGAGCTCAGAGGGGCCCCGATTTGACTTAGCTCTGTTGAGGATATCAACAAAGGAGCTAGCTCGCTCACAGTTTGGTCAAGCCATGGTGCTCAACCTGACTCCAGAGGATGTCAGCTCTGCAGAGACCTGCTGGGAGGGCCTGGCTGCTCTCTGCTGCATATTCTCCAGGGCGGTTTGTGGAAAACAGCCCTGGTTTCCAAAACACTGCACTGGGCTTATTTCACTTTTATGTTGTGTTAGGATCCTAGAGAACTTCAGTCACCAAAGTACTGAAAGCATATATTGCAGGAATAATTTGCCAGTTCAGTGATTCCTGTTATATTATATACACTACGTGTATGTGTGCAAAACTCACACATATATATATATTTATATATTTTTATTTGTACGAAACTTGAACTGCACAAAACAGTACTTTGCAAGAATCAAGAATCAAGTCCACAAATAGAGTTTAACAACACACCGAAGAAAAGACGGGAAGCTCTATTGGGACAAGAAGGTTCAGCTTTGCAACGTGTGAAATAATTTCAAAACCACAGATGCACTAGCCTGATGTGTTCCACGTGGGGTCTGGATCTACACTTTTGGGATCCTTGGAAAGAACGTGGCAACGGGGCCAGCTAGTTATGCTCATCTGCGATTCCAGAGGCAACGGGAATTAAAAGAACCAAGCAGATCAGTTTGGGTATATAATTGCTATGAAACAATTTTTTTCCTCTTTAAGAAAAAACACTTAAAGTCTATTTCAGAATAAATTCCTTTATATTCAGTAATATGCTTTTTTTTTTTTTTGCTGAATTGGTATTTGACTTTTTTAATTAAAATGAGTTTATTCAATGGATCAGTAAACAGGCAGCTTCTTTCATATCTGGGTGATAAAAACATTTTCATCATCACCAGAAATCACCCCCACCCTCACCTTACTCCCTTCTAAGGTTTGTGGGTTGATGTGTGCGTTTGGTCACTTTTGATAAAACCTCCTTCTACAAGGCCTGCTCAGGCACACGCTTGTGAAAGATGACTGACTGTCTTTGCTGGTACTGCTGCTTGCGCCTCTTCCTTTTGTCACACTGGCACAGCAGCAGCATCTTGAATGTGGTTCTGAATGTTTTGTTGCACAGGGCATAGCACACAGGGTTCACGGTGCTGTTGATGTAGCACAGCCAGTAGCCCAGATTCCAATAGGTTTTGGGTATGCAGCTGTCACAAAAGGTGTTCACCAGAACCATAATATTGTAGGGTGTCCAGGTAATGATGAAGGCAAGCAAGATGGCGCTGAGGGTCTGCGCTGCTTTCTTCTCCTTGACGAGGGACATCCGTTTCCGCTTAGTGATCTGACTTCTGGTCTTCAGAGCAAATCTCTTGGCCAGAGTGGCCTCCTTGAAGGACAGAGGTAGAGTGGCCGTGGTCTTACCCACTGAGGAGTTGACCTCAGAGGTCTTGGCTGTGTCTACGGCTGACTCTAACTGGATGGGAAGCTTGGAGAAGCTTTTTTGAAAACTGCCTCCATCGTCCATGCTCTTCTGAGCCTGCAGCTTGCTGGCTTTCCTCTCCAAGTCCACTGTCCCCAGCTCCTCGTCAGTCACCTGCAGGTTGTCTGATGAGGGTAATTTGGTGGAATTGAGGATGGTACTGTGACCTGGAAGCTTGAGCACAATAGAGTAGATGGCTCTTGTCTCTGAGCCAATGTCCTCCTCATCAGAGGAGGCGGAGTTTTCCAGGGAGGCAGCAGCGTCATTGTTATTCCAGCTGTCACTGCTGCTGTGGTCTTGGTCCATCTGCTCAGCACTGGGCTTCCAACTCTTGGTTGTGAACCAGAAGTGGCAGCGGCCATACTTCCTCCTGGATGAGCGCTTCATGCTTTGCTGTTGAAGCTCATAGCTGCTGCAGCTTCGAGAACTGCCTGTGGGGTGGACAAAGTTTTCTGCCTCTGCTTCTGTCCCAGAGGCTTGTAGCCCAGCAAGCTCTTTGGTACGTTTTTCAGTTTCCTTATAGATCCTCCAGTATAAAATAGTCATAATGGTGACAGGCATATAAAAGGCAGCGATGGCCGTGCCAAAGGTGATGGTGGGCTCACTGAGGAACTGAATGAAACACTCCCCTGGGGGCACAGTTCTCTTCCCAACAAAGTACTGCCAGAACAAGATGGCAGGAGCCCAAAGGATGAAGGAGATGACCCAAGCCAGACCTATCATCACACCAGCTCTTTTTGTTGTTCGTTTGGCTCGGTATGTGAGCGGCCTCGTGATGGAAAAGTACCTGTCGAAGCTAATGACTAGAAGATTCATGACTGAAGCATTGCTAGCCACATAGTCAATGGAAAGCCAGAGGTCACAGGCCAAGTTTCCCAAAGCCCATCGATTCATGATGATGTAGGTAGTAAACAGATTCATCGAAATGACCCCAATAATCAGATCTGCACAGGCAAGGCTTAAGAGGAAGTAGTTGTTGACTGTCTTCAGCTGCTTGTTGACCTTAAATGCTACTATCACTAAGATGTTACCGATGATAGTCACCAGGGCCAGCACGCCCGTTAAGAATGCAATAAAGACCACTTGCCAGATGGTATGACCTCCCAGGGGGTCACTGGTGGTGCCATTTGGAGAGGAGAAATTCCCAGCTGCTCGAGAAATGTTGTAGCTGCCAAAATGAGTGGCCGTTCCTGGGGGCAGCCCTGCATCTGAGGGGCCGTGTATCCAGGAAGCGCTGATGTTTGGAAACAGAGGCGAGGTTGTATTGTTATTGTGCAAGGTCATTGTGACTCTTTGACATAGTCTGGGGAGAAAAGAGAGAAAAGAGGGAGTTAGGAAAATTTCTGCCTTCACTTGATTTGTTCTTTGCATTGCACACTTTAAAAGACCCAGATGACCTATTATAGGATGCTGAATCTCAGAGAGGCCACAAACATCAAGTTCGTTCTCTTATTTTAAAGGCGAGGAGTCTAGCGCAGGCAGAAATTGATTTGTTTGAGGCAGCACAATTAGCTAGTGGCCTCCATTGAACATTGTGCTTTTCCTCCCACATTTCTAAATATATACCACACATACTTCCACATGATGCTGTTATCAAACAAAATCTCTCTTACTTCTTTTATTCCAAAGAGAAGGGGAAAACTATTAGGTGCTTGTATAATACTTATCCAGCAGAGTTTTATCATCACGCTACTTAATGCGCTAATCTTATTGGTATCATTTGCATTTTATCCACCTGGGCATTTACTTATCCCTGTCTTTGGACATAAGCAACTTTAAGGGGCTATCAGCCATTTAAGCCTCTCTGGACTGAGCAACATCAACCTGGAGCAAGGGGGAAATGAACGAAAATCACTCCACATTATGTTGCCTCTTTAAAACACAGATAGAAAACGTAATGTATTGGTTCCTTGTAATGGTTGGCAGCAGTACACAAAGCAGCTATGTTATGCTTGAGAATATAGACAGTCTTTACCAGAATGTTCTGAACTGAACAAACCAGTTTTGAATACTTCTAGTATTTAGATATCTTAAGTTCAACGGTCAAAAAGTACTTGAGCACCACACACACACATTTGCATATAAATAGTTGCAAAACTGCAAATAGTTCTTTTTTTTCAAGTAGTTATTTCAAACACTTGCTACCGAAATATATAAATAACTAAGAATCATTACAATGAACGTATCACCAAGAAGACCCCCATGCTGTCATGGGAAGCCTTGGTTGAGAACTGCTCCGTCCTCTTGGAATCTCCAGGATTGTACTTCTAGGACACAACCGGCCTAGGAATTCTCACATCACCAACTGCTGTGGACTTTATTCAGTAATTCATTCCTCAAAGTGTGTCATTCTATGAATTCAACATTTATCTACCGAGAAAACTTCTGTTGTGCTTAGGCTCTTGGTTAAAAAAGTGTTCAACTGTAAACACTTACATACAAATGTGTATACACACGCACACGGCAAGAGTCTTAAATCAAGGCTTTAGACACTGCATGTCAGAGCATCTCAAAGGAGTGCAGTCAGATCACACAGAGCCTTTTGGAAAGGCCTTACAGTGGAGTGGGAAGACTTTGCTCTTCCAGTGGCGTAGGTTCAAATCACTCCCTGGGACTGCGATCTTGGGCATATTTAACTTCTTCGAGTCCCAGTCTCCTCATTGAAAAATGGGAATGAAACGTTCTGTATAACAGAATAAATTGTTGACAAATTCAACCTAGAATTCAACAGTAAGTGGCCAAAGTAACTTTATTTCTCATCAAAATGTTTTAATATATGTAAAGTACTTAGACCAGAGCCTCACACATAGTATGTGCTACATAAGTATAGTGTCTGATGTTATTATTTTTATTGAACAATGAACTCACTTTGCTTTGGCTCCCATGAGGCTCAGAGCTCAATCTAGCGCAATAATAAATGACAGAAGAGAATATTTGTTGGACACTTCTTATGTGGTACACATTGTGCAAATCAACATATGCATTATCTCATTTAATCATTACAATAACCACATTTTACAGGAAATAGCCACAGAAAGCTAAGTAATTTGTCCAAGGACTCAAGCTAATGCTTGCGGGTGGAGGGAGGCAGAGATTCACCCCCAGATCATCTGAGCCTACCACCTCCATTTTTAACTGTGATGTTACATTACCTTTCCACTAGCTCATCCAGGTGTTGTATACAACTAGCCCCTCCTAACTGGTTAAAACTCATTGTACACTGCTTTAAAGTGGAATTGATGTGCATTTAAAAATTAATGAGATACCATTTGTCACCCAAAAGATGGGCAAAACATAAATGATGATACATGTAGCACTGACAACAGTGTGAGGGAAATAGTCAGTTTCATGGTTTTAGTTGCAGTGTAAATTGACCAACAATTTGAAAGGTAATTTGGCAGTATCTGTCAAAATAAAAATGCACAAAACCCAAGATCTCAGAACTGTCTGACAGTGTGCATGTGTAGTATGTGTATTTTTTGTGTATGAGAAAAAACACAAAACATACATAAAAACACACAAGCACACACGTGAACTTTTACATACACTTACATACATATATTCACTTAAGCACTATTTGAAATAGTAAAAAAATTGGACATAGTCTAAATATTCTAACATATATTCTATTACGGAGAAAAAAATAGTTTTAAGAACTCCTGTACAATCCATCACTGTCTGCCCATAGATGAAATCTCCTACATTGCACTAATTTCCAATTACAGGTAAATGATGTTTTTTTTCTTCTTTACTTATTTTTACTTCTCTGGGTTTTATTAGTTGATGTCAACTCATCCTTATCTCCCGCTCCCTTTCACTGAGGGGATGTCCATATTTGGGAAGTGTTACATGCTGTTTGTTTGGGGTATGCAATAGCATTTATGGTTTCTTCCAAGATACATATAAAGAAGATCTGTCTGCCCTCTGCTCCTCCACCTCATTCCCAGTTTCCAATAGTTCTAAGGGTGTTTGCCCATCTTCCCCATTGCACCTGCAACTATGTAGAAGGATGAGGACAGACTTGCCTTTGGTCAGACACCTCAGCTCAATGTCCTGTCTCTGAGGTTAACAACCACTGTTCTCCTGGGGAGTCTAGGACGCCTCTCCAATGTCCTCCACTGCAAAGGCTCAGATGAGGATTACCTTTCTCTTCTTTACATTGTCACCCTAATTCATGAATTTCTCTTTTCCCTGCACCAGATCCTGGCCAATTTTTTATATACTTTCTGAATAGCCTTTATCTTCCCAACATCCTCCACTCCAAAGCTTCCCAGACACAGGAGCTGAGCTTCCTTGTCCACTGTTTGGTTTGTATTGCATCCCATTTTACCTTCCTCCTACTCCCCCGCCCCACCCCAGCCCCTGGGGGCGTTCTGAATCTCACATAATATTCTACAGCACCTTTAAAAAGTTTTGAAACAATTTCTAAGTCTCTGCTCTCATATCCAATGGAATTGTTCCTGTTCGGTAGACTTATTTTCATCACTGATGTTATGCTGATTTTATTATAAATAAATATAATGGCCAATAATCCCAGTGCTTTATATTTGTGCTGATGAAACATCTGTCTTCTTTCATCTTTTTTTCTTCTTGTCAACACTATGCAGTGATGTCTGTTATTTGTCTTTCCTTCATCCATTCTTTTGGAAATGGCCTGTCATCCACAGTATGTACTTCTGGATGGGTATCAATGACGTGGTCCTGATTCCTCTATCTTAGCAATGGGTCTGAAGAACACGCAGACAGGAGCAGTAAGAGTAAATTTTGGGAATTGATATGGATGCTGGAAAGAGAGGGGGGTAATTCTTTGTTCTTTGGGATTCCTAGGTACTGGTGACCCTATTTATATCTATATGGAAAATCTGAGAAGCAAGCAAACATAGAGGAAAAACATGGAAAGGAGAGAGATGGGAGGGAATGTGGGGAACAGAGATGGCATGATCATGATGTCTTCTCAGGCCTGGATCTAGCCCCTCCTGAAGTCAACTCTGCCTCCTTGACCTTGCCAGTTATGTGAGCCAACCATTTCCTTTGTTGCCTGGGCTACCTACTGTCACCTGCAACCAAAGGGTCCGGATTAACATAACTGTCATCATTAACATCAACACTTCTCATTGAACCACTACTAGCTTTAAGTCATTATGATTGGTGCCACTGAATTCAGTAAGACAGGATTCTGCCCTCCGTGAATTTACTCCTTAAAATATATAGGTAATTTTTTAAATTTACAAAAGTGTGTAAACATCCAATATGGAAACACATGTGAAAGTGCTTAGAGAAACCTAAACGGCCAATAGAAATGTGAGGCATTGTTTTTATGACCAAGTCCAGGGAGACAAACTCATTTTATTCCCTTTAAGCTGTCCTGGCAGTACCTATTCTGAAAAAACCATTGGGGCTCTCAATTTTTAAACCTCCTGAACTGAAAATGTGATAATTATTTTTTTATAGAAGTATAAATTAATTCTACCTTATTATTATTAACATTTTAATTATGAAAGACCGAGGAAAAATGTAAAATATTCTTTCAATTCGCAACTACGCTTTCTTCTAAGACTAATTATCTAGTGCCTCCTCCATATTCGGAATCCAGTATGCACCATTTTTCAAGGCTTGTTTGGGGTCTCTCTTTGACTGCCTTCTTTGCCAAGAGTGTCTCTCTTTTCTGTTGTAATTCATTACAGTGTTCAACAGCTAAAATGACTTCCCAAAGCGATCTTGGTCAGGTGAAAGGAATGCCACAGCCGGCCACTAGGTGGCAAAGCAGACTCGAGAACAAACTGCCGGCGCGCGCCAAAGCGCAGCCTGCTTCCCCAGGCTGGTGACGGGGAGTTTGAGCTGAGCTCAGTCATGCAGTCCGTGGAGGATATCAAAGAGGGTCAACGAACGCTCTGCAGTCAAATGTGTCTTTAAAGGGAATCCAACCTTTTCTGACGTGCAGAGTCAGAATCAAACTTTATGAACTTAGCTCTAGTTATTCATTTCGAGCGGCCAGGAGGAAAGATGTGCCCTAATATGGTGCAATTGCTCATGCTGCGAACAAAACAGCCCAGAAGGCCAAAACTGGAATAAAATTCCATTTTAAAAGGAGAAAGCTTGTTTTTAAAAAGTTGATGTATCATGCTGCCCCCCTTGGTTGCTGCCTTTCATAGGTTTTATTCAATTTGACAACAAAAAGGAAGGCTGCTTGGGAGCGTACTTGTAACAGCGCCGATTATGAAGAGCAGTTGCTCCTGAAATAACACAGTTATACCTCAAAAACAAAAGTCTAAATTGGAATGATGATCTGCCTTAGCACTTTCAAGCCTAAAACCTTTTGTTCTTAGAATTTCCAAAGAAAGGGCAAGAAGTGAAGAACAGACGTGAAGCAGTTCTTTTTAAACATGTGTGAGACCGCTCTGCCCAGACAGGCCAGCTCTCCATCCCTGGGGTCATTCTGTGGGACAAGGAGGGACACAGAGCCGCTGGAGTCTTTCCTACTGCACACAAACCTTTATGATTTAAGGTTGATTTATTATTTTTCCAATATTCTGAAAATTTATTGTTATTTTTGAAGACGTTGCTTGTGTAGTGGAGGGTAAGGAACGATGCATTTGAAATGCTATTTGAGCTAACATAATTGTAGAAATAATTCTGATGAAAAATCTTCAGTGAAAGTCATTTGGACTAAATATTTCTAACATGTCAGTTTATGGACTGAAAGGACATGGTGAAGAAAGTTCTTTGGGCTTGATATTTATGTTTTATGATTAAGTTAGACTAGTTATGATTTTTTTCAAGGTCCATATTTATCAGAGTATTTATTTTTGTATCTGGATATATGCCATATTTCTGATTTCCTTTTAAACTTCAGCCTATTTGCACCTCCCAATTCAAACACATACAGAAGACCTTATGTCCACGAAGAAAGTAGAAGTAATGTAGGAGGCGTGCAGAAAGCAGCGTGACAAGCCCTGCCATGGCACATTAGGGTCAGGAAACACACCGATTCTGCCACGTGGGCCGACTGCCTGAGTGCTCTGATCTGAATTCCCCATCTATAAAATGGAGGTGATCAAACTTGAGGACTAGATAGTGAGTGTAGAAAGTACTCAGTGTAGCCTGACTGGTCCACAGCAGTTTCTCAAAAATGCTAAGACCAATTTAACAATTTTCTATGAGTGACTTTATAGACTAGCCTTTCTCAAGGCTAACAAGAGCTAACATTTGTTGAGTGTAAAGCATTGGTTCCCAACCCAGGGTGACTCTGCCCCTGGGGGACATTTGGCAATGTCTAGGGACATTTTTCTTCTCACAACTTGGGGAGGATGTGCTGTAGGCATCTAGTGGGTAGAGGCCAGGGACACTGAAAATGTCCTGCAATGCACAGGACAGCCCCCTAAAACAAAGAATTATCTGGCCCAAGAGGTCAACAGTGCTCCGGTTGAGAAGCTCTAGAGGAAAGAGAAGATAATGGAGATCGAGAAAAATGAAGCATCCAATTTTCCAGGAAAATCTGGAAGATGTCCTGGCATTTATTAACCTGGCAAACTCTAAGTCTCTTCAAGAATCAGCTCTCACTTGATATCTCTGGAAATCACAGTCTCCACCCTCCCCGCAAGGATGAATCTTGTATTCAGTTATTCTGCTCTTCCATGGTTATTTCAGAGTCCATACACGTGAGCGCTTGGCTTACTGCAGCCCTAGACCAGGGACAGAGTTTTTGCTCTCCAGAAACCTCGAGTTGGAGACACCATCAACTAAATAAAATCACTGTCATAGAAGGAGTAGTGAGAATATTCAGCTTTGCTTGAGTCAGCGAGGAAGTAGCAAAGCAGGGGATATTTTGTGAGTGTTGAGGAATAAATCTCCAGGCTGCCAAGCAGTAAAGAGAGAGCACAGCATTCCAAATAGAGGGAACAGCCTATGCAAAGTCCACTCCTCAAGGCTGCCGGCACACCCTAACATACTCCTCTTAGAGCACACAGCACTTCAATTTGTCTCTCAGGACACCAATGGCCACTTGAGGAAGGTTCCATCTTCTCCTGCTCAACTTTTTGCTCTGCGATCTAGCACAATTTCTCTCCCATGGGAGATCCAGAACTACTACCTTCACTCTGGTATTAACTAGATTAACATAGTTACACTTTGGACAGGAGGACAGAAAACAGAAGGGCTCCAGGAGATAAAACTGGAGAAAAGGTGAAGGAGGCAGGAAGGCAGAAAAGGAGGCTGCGTTTGATGAGCAGGGACTTGAAGGGAATAAGTGCTCAGGCTGGGGGCTCCAGAGGCAGCCGTAGGGAAGGCTGAGAAACTACTCTGGGGTTCTCAAAACGTCCTCACATATAGTGGCATTCAGCTGGGACTGACCTGAGAAAAGAAAGAATCCAGAATCCATGTGGCTGGGAAAGAGGAGCATTCCCTTGATAACCAGCTGTTGCCCAGAGACTGCTTCAGCCTCTTCCACGTCAGAGAAGAGAGATGAGTTCTCAGATAACCACATTGTCTCTTCAAATGTCTGTCTGGTAAAGGGCATGATACAAATACAGAGTTTTCTGGGGAAACAAGCATCACATACTACAAGGATTATGTTGTAATCACTCTTTGCCACCTTGAATATACTCTTGACCTACCATTAACACTTGTTACATACTCTGAAGGCACTAGGCCTCCTGGGGTGACAGACAGCCTGGGTTTGAGTCCCAGCTCGCCATTTTAAGAGCTGTGGGACCTCAGGTTCTTTATTAAAGCTCTGAGATCCTCAGCATCCACACCAGAAAATTAAGAGTAGTGATATACCACATGGCTGTTAAGCAAATTCATCTGACACAACTGCCCTCGCTCAGTAGGGCTCTGCAAAAGGGAGTCCCCTCTCTCTTGCTTCATGATCACACCCAAGCTGAGGTCCCTGAGGCAGGCCAGCATGGCAGCCGGCCATGGCGAGGTGTCTGCACTGGCAGCCACCTGTGCCCTTCCCTGGTTAAATATGTGAAATCTCACTTCTTGTGTATATGTGTATTTTCATTTTCCTATTAGGTTGTAAATCTCTTGGAGACATTATTAAAGGCTTTTTTCTTCTTTTTTTGTTGAGTTTCCAAGTCTGTCTTAGAGTCCCTAACTGTGGTTAAAATAAAGTGGCTTGTCAGTAGATACCATATTTAGTGGATTAATATTTGATGCAATATGGTTTTATTAATAATATTCTAATTTTCTTGTATAAGCAAATCAGGTAAGGAAAAGGCATAATAATTGTGATTCCTTTTCAACAACTCGAAAGCAGAAAACCATTCCGATCAAAATGAACTCTACTGAAGAAGTGGAAGAAACAGGCTGGGGAGAAGCAGACAGGACACCAAGTGGAAAAACCCCAGACTAGCAAGATGGCTTCAGCCAAGAATCTTATACATGGCTAAGGGATTAAAAAGTGTTGCGGGAAGGATAGGAAACTATGGAAATGAAAACAGGACACCACAATTTTATTTTTATTTCCATTGTCCTTTCAGGGACATGCTTTCTAAGTTCTTTTTTTATGACTTTAAAGACAAACATCGTGATGACCTCAGGGCGCTGCAGGCTTTGACCTCACTCTTTCCTCTCTGCTTCTGCTACCGATAAAGTGATACGCATGTACTAACTCATTTCAGCCTCACAATAATCATATGAGGTGGGACTATGAGGTTTTCACTTCAAATGTGAAGAAACGGGTGCACTGAGTGGTGAAAACACTTGCCCCAAGTCACACAGCTAATTGTAAGATGCAGGTGTGGCTGGCTGCCCCCAGTCTGTTCCTAACCTCTACCCTAGCGGCAGATCTGCCGCGACCAAGCAAAATTTGCAAACCTGACACTTTCATATGTAAGGTATAAAGCAGAAGTGCAGTCCTCCTGTCCTGCCTCTCTCATTCCCATGCCCTAGAGCTAACAGTTTACTTAGAAAGTAAATATTTGTGAGATGAATGGATATGTCCTTCCAAAATGTGTGCTTTTGCAAAATTATGTGTGTTTTTAAGCACTTACTATGTGCCAGGCACTGTTCTCTGTGTTTACACACAGATGACTTATATTAATATTAAATGGCTTATAATAATATTATTATTAATTTATAATATTAATGTAATATTAATAATTAATATTAAATGACTTATATTAAGTCATTTAATCCTCACAACTATCCTGTGAGTTAAGAGTCTTTTATTTAATGGCCAGATGAGAAAACGGAGGCACAGAGAGGATAAGTGACTGGGCCAGGGTCACATAGCTTCTAGGTTGCAGAGTTAAGATTTGAACCAAGGCAGACTTACCCAAGATTTTGCTCCCAACTACCCAATGTGTATTATGTTCTCTAGCTTACTTTTTTTCATTTAACAATATATCATGGACCTCTTTCTCAATCAGTGCAAATAAATCCACGTCACACATGCTCTGAAAGGAACCCAAAAACGTAAAGAAGGACTGTCCAGGATTCATTAGTTGTCACATTGTGTCCTTGACTCAGTTAGAATTTTCAGGGCAGGAAAGTGCAGGAGACACTGTGTTCGCTGCAGATTGTTTCTTTTAAGTGAAATGTTGCAGAGCTCAGCATTGGTGCAGCCGATACAAATCTCCCAGATACTCCGAAACGTAAAATGGCCGGTTTCCAGACTTGCTTCCCTCTGCGGGCTCTACTGTCATGTTAGCAATGAGTTAAAGGTGCACGCCTCCGTCTGCCAGTGTTTAAAGGAGCTAGCCATCGACTGTCTAGCCCACATCACAAAATTGTGTAGAAAATCAAATAAATTAATAAATACGAAAGGACTTTGATGAAGTATAAGATGGATCGGGAGCTTAAACAACTCTTAAAACACTAAACTCCAAGGGTATTTGCAGATTTTGATTCAAAGATAAAATGGAAATCAAATTCTTTAAATATGACAGACAACTATAAAAAAGACTACTCTATTGAAAGTGCTACCTATCTGTGAAAATGAAACAATGAGAACAGAAACTGTGAGATTCAAAATAAAATAATAGTAAAATGTATGTTTTGGCACAGTCTGTATAATTAAATATTAGAAAACAATGATCTCTTGTTTTGAATTTCCTGAAACTAAATGGAAACGAAAGCTCATATCACTATTAATTCTGGCTCTTTGGGATTAAAAACAAAGAGGCAAAGGAAGAAAGTTGAACTAGTCCAGCAAAACAGTGCAAATCCTTATTTTAAAAGGCAAGAGGAATAGGAATGAAAAAACTAAATACTGAAAGTGTGAAATCAATACAATGAAAAGATTTATTCAGGCAGAAAAGAAGTCATCGTACTGAGGTTTATGAATAAAAACAAGGAAAAATAACTGCAGGTCGAATGTTGAGGTGTGGTGTCTGGGATCATTTGGTGAAGTCCCCAGCAGATTGCTCTTCCTCTGAAGGATACAGCATTTGCTGCCTGGGCTTTGCGCAGCGCTTTTTCTCTGATGAGTTCAGAGGTCTCAGGTCTCCCACCTGCCTCGAGGCTCCCCAAGGGCAAGGAATGGGGCTCATACGCTTATATAACCCAGCAAGTGGATAACCTGGAGCCACACGCACCTGATGGCAAACTGTCCGTGTGCTCCTAAGTTACCTGGGCAGATGACCACACACTCTGAGGTTTCTGTTCTCTTTCCTGGGATAATATGTGTAAAGCATATAAACTCAGTGGCTGAAATATGAAGTCTGTATCTGTGGTAAATATCATTATTAACTGTATCTTACTGTTGATAACATGCATTAAACGCTTTATAGAATTAATATACCACAATGAAGTGGTCCTGCATCTCTGAAGGAATTCTTTTAGCAACTGCCAACTCCCAGATTCAAATGATTTTTAAGCCTTCATGATGCCAGTGATTCAATATGGCACATCACATTAATAATCATGGATTGCACTGCATGTTGCACGGTGCTATGCATACTGCTGAACTGATACATTTTAGCATGTACAACATGACCCATGATATAACCAAGTCTATAATAATTGGTAATACTCCTCATCTATTGAGTGCCTACCATGTGCCACTCCACAGATGGCATATATATTATCTTCATTATATATATATTCATTATATATGGCATATCCATATTAATATTTCATTATATATTCAAAAAATACATATATTCATTAAAGTAAATCCTTATAATAATTCTGTAAGGTAGATACTCTCAGTATTTTATGTTTGAGAAAACAGGCTTGGGGGGGTTAAGAGCCTACCCAAGGGACTCTGGACTAGTTAAGCAGTAGTGCTGGAATTGTGGACTGTGTGTGTCTGACACTAAAACACACTATTCGTTTAACCTACGCTACAGTGTGGTCCTCTTGTAATTGGCATTAACCACGTGATTACTGTTGTGTTCATACATTGCTAGTTCCATAATCAACACATCTGATTCCTCTTTACTCTGCACTAGATGAACCAGGAAATGGATCATAAGAGAATTAAGGACTAAATAGGGTTAGGCCCTTCCTGAATTTAAATTTATACTCCTTGATGTGAGCACTGTCTCTTTCACTCTTACCTCCCTCCTTATGTTTGATGTCCTCTGGTGGGACTGTCATTTAGAATTGGATAAAGTTCTGACCTAGCCCAGGACTGATGGCTGAAACCCAGCTCCACGAGCCACTGATAAAGTGAATAGACTGGCTCCTAGTTAGCAGCTGCTGTGGAGATACATACTTCGTTGTTCTCCATCACTGGTGTAGCCTGGTGGACCCAGTCTGCACAAGCCAGAATTGGTAGGGCTGTACGCTGAGGCGAACCGAGTCCTCTGGGCAGGTGCGATGTGCTCGAGGAAGCAGCACTAAGGGCAGTGCCTTTCCTCCCTGACCCTAGCAAATGAGGAAAGCTGGCTGTGGGAAGCTGGGGAGGAAAATTAATGGTTCAGGGGAGCTGATTTACATGCTGTGGGCTTCTCCGTGAAGGCACTGACACCTGCATCAGAAGAGAGAGCTTTTCCAGACTATTTTTTGTTGCCATTCTAATTGTCATATGAGTGTCAGTGTCAGAATGCATTTGTCTTCAGAGAAAACCACCACAATGATCATCAACACCACCACCTCAACAACAAGAAACACTTTCAACTATAAAGACAGGCTATAAAAGAAAAGGCTTTTTATAAAAGTTATATTTCAATATATTCCAGTCAGGGGCAGATACAGACTTTGTGGAGACAGAAGCATCTATAACTTTATTGTCCTCCTTTAGAAAATGAATACAAAATTATGACTATAAAATGCCATCACTCCCCACTCCCCCAAGGGGCCCTTGGAAGTGAGAGAACTTGAAGTTTTAGCTTTAATAGCTTCACAGTAAATCTTTTTCTGATTCCAATGAAAATAGAGATGATCTAGTTATTACTGAAATACTGCAAGTTTTAAAAACTCTTATGTAAGTAAATAATACGTGTATTCATATATTTAGAATTAATGAAACTCTCTTCAAAAGCATCTCAACAAACATATGTAAATAGAAAATAGAAATTCTGATGCTGTGAGGGAGGAAATTCACCTTGCCCAGGTATAATGCATCTCAACGAATTAGGTTTCTGCAGGTTTAATTAGCTTTTAAAATAGTTGGAGAACACATGAGTTCCCACCTTATGCTATCAAAAGATCGCATTCAAAAAAGGGGGAAATAGGAAAAAACGGAAAAGTGACTTCCCTCTGCTGGCAAGCTAGTGTCAGTGCAGAGACAGAAGTAAAGGGGACCATCTGGAAACAGAATTGTGAGTCACATAAGCAGTCCTTCAACAAGGACAAGGGGACATGTCGGGACATGCAAACATCACGTTTGGGAGATTTAGTTTTTCTGAGAATGATAAAGAATGACAAATAAGAGGTCTCTGATAAAATCATATGTCAAAGGAACATTTATGGGAAAATTTTCTCCAGGTGTTTGGAACAATGCCGCTCACATAGAGGCCCAGTAATGCTCACTGGAAGCCGGCTGGAATACACTTAGCATACATGTGACAAATGATACTATATCCAGCTGCAGGCAGGTGTCTACTTCAGTTCCTGAAGGAATGTGAGGTTCAACCAACTTAAAATTCTTAATTAGAGATCAGGAAATGACTGCTAATGAAATTTTCACATGATATTATATTTGCAACTATTCTAAGTACAAGCAGACACATGGAAATCGAAGGAGCTGCCACAATTATACAATTTATTTAAAGAAAACCTCTGACCAGATGTTATGCTATCCATGGCCACTGAAGATAGAAGACATACAAAAGGATTAAGTTTAAACTGATTTCAGGAAATATTTAAATAAGATATGATAATGAGACAGAAGACCTGGCCCTGAGAAACTGTTTCCATGGGAACGTCTATTTTTTTCTTCCCCGTGGTATTTTAAATTAGAATACATATCCATCAGGGTTGGAAACCCTCAGCACACATCCCCGAAAGTAATATCATTGGTCTTTAGTACCTCTCCCTTCCCATGGGGTCTCCTCCTCTGCAGGCCATCCATAGCTCAAGATCTGCTTTGCGCTGCCTACAGTTGCAACCCAAGACATCCTCTCTCCATTCACCAAGGTGTGGGTACCAGAGAAGACTAAATTCAAGGCTTAGACTCTGCCTCAAGGAGCATCATTCTCAACAATCATTCTTATCTTCCTTGCTTTCTCAAAAATGTCACCATCACCTGACTTACCCTGGCTTGAAATACCAAAGCACACTTAACAAGAAATTAGGGGAGCAGCTTATGTGGTACTAAATACCTTAACAGAACTCCTTGATCACTTAGAAAGAGCTACAACATCATTTAGAAATAGCTCTGAGAGCATTTTAACTAGCATTCCCCTCAATAAACTAGTGAGGAATCAGAGAGAGGTTTGTTTCTGTTTGACCCATCAGAGAAGGAGAGAGATGTAGGAACAGTTTTAACCCAGTGCATTTGGATCAATTAGCATCTACCTTAGAGTGGCCTTCCATGCTATTAGAATGGGACTATTAGGGAGCTGAAGATTCCCTATGGGACGTTTAAGGGAACAATGACTGCAGGTGTCGTGTTTACAGAGGATTAATGGCTTAGTAAGTGTATGTACTCAGGAAGCGCTGAGCAGGTGTGCCCTTTACTTGATTAAAGCACAATGTGCTTGCCGGAGTACCCATCGCAGAAAGGCATTGCTTTGTACCAAGGTTGTCACCAAATAAACTTACCTGTTGCTAAAAATATACTGAGGGCGTTAGCACAAAAACATTTAGTGATATTTCTCTCAGGGTGTAAGAAATGATCCCAAAAAACTGTCAACAAGCCAATCAATTTAATTAGATGAGTATATACTTCACTCATATGAGTTTCCTCAACCAGCGGTTCTCAAACTGTGGTCCCTGGACCAGCATCAACTGGTTACTTGTTAGACACGCAACGTTTCAGGCCCCACTCCAGACCTCCTGTATCAGAAATTCAGCAGGCAGGGCCCAGCAATTGTGTTTTAACAAGCCTTCCAGGTATTTCTAAAGCACGTTAAAGTGTGAGAACCATTGTCCTAGATGACTGGCATGTATCTTCTACCTCACCTGTTTGCAGAATCAAGACACCCACAAATACTGGGTAGCGTGGGGTTATTTCAGGGATATCAATTATTTTCCATTTCCTCTAAGACACCTGCTCTTACAAATTTCTGCAACCATCTCTAAAACTTCTCTTCAGGCACTCCTCCTGGTTACCTTCCCAGCCCCAGTCCTCATCCATCAGATTCTAAACAGGCAGTTAGACTGTAAGCTCTTGGACAGTAAGAGGAAATCAAGACCAGTGCATGATTCATGCCTTATGTAAGACATCTGCTGGTGGGGGCTGAGCATAGTCCACTTGTTTTCTACCAGCCACTCAACAAGAATTCACTGTGCGCCCTTCCTACGAATTGAGCATGCTAAGGCTCTTGAGGGATATTTAACGAACTTCAAATCATGTTGTTTTAACTCAAGGAATTGTAGTCCAGCTGAAGAGAATGAAACAATCAGAAGCTTCAAGTTATAAACAGGCTTCTGTTTTGCTTTCCCTCCATAAGACCTAATAAAGTGATGGGCCCGGGCAGACCTTCAGTAAGGATCTATGAATGACCGCCTAGGAAGAGTAACATTTAAAACTTACTAGTAAGCACCATGGAACTGCTGGGTTTAATCTACACGCAGAGGCATACACAGTAAAGCCAGAGTAACTAAAAGAAAAAAGAAATTTCAGGATACCTGTGGTGGGCTATTTTTCTTACCCTCTACCATCCATTTACACAAGAGAGATGAACCGAATCAATCTCAAAAAGCTTCATTAATGAAATGAAGAAGCACTTACTGCAATCTTCACGTCAGCGTATTAGTTTCCTGTGGCTGCCATAACAAATCACCACAATTTGGGTGGCCTAAAGAAACCAAAATTTATTCTCTCACAGTTCTAGTGGTCAGAAGTCTGAAATCAAAGTGTCGCGGGGCTGCACTTCCTCCAGACGCTCTGGGAGGAGATCCCTTCCATGCTTCCTCCAGCCTCTCGGCTTGTGGCCGCATCCCTCTGATCTCTGCCTCCTTGGTCACATCGCCTCCTCCTCTTCTGTCTTCTCCTCTGTGTGTCTCTGATAAGGACGCTTGTCATTGGATTTGAGGCACACATAGATAATCCAGGATGATCTCATCTCAAACCCTTAACTTAATTACACCTGCAAAGACCCTTTTCCAAATAGGGTGACATTCACAGGTTCCAGAGGTTAGGATGGGGATACACCCTTTCGGAGCTATAGTTAGCATAACAAAACAGGCAAGTTTAGCTCTCCTCTAAAGGACAGAACTTTTAACAAACTAGGGCTGATGTTTGTTGATGGGGTTCTCTTTTCATATGGTAAATATATTCCCTTTGGGACTCTGGCTTTGTCAGTATGTTTTTTTATTTGCATTAGAAAAATTTTAAGAGGAGAGAAGCACTTTCAATAATACTTCAAAAAAAGACCAACAGATTAGAGGTGGGGATAACTCTACAGGTGTAGGAAGTGAAGTGTGGGAGGGCAGATGTGGTAGGTAGGAGACATTTCATTCTCGGCTCCTTTACTTAATTTCCATTTCTTTAATTTATTCATCTGTTCAACCAGTAAGAATGAGTGTGTACACATTTGGTAAAAGCAATGGTCGAACACAGACCCAGAGCTAGACTGTGTGGGTTCAAATCCACTTACGAGTTTTGTGCCTTTGGGCAAATTACTTAATCTCTCTATGCCTCAGTTTCATCATCTGTAAAACGTGGAGTAATGAGTACCTGCATGTGGGATTGTAAGGAGAATTTAGGTAATCAATAAAGCACCAAGAATGCTGGACACCTAGGGAGCAGGTCATGTTTGATGAATGAATAAAATAAACTTGCCAGGCTCTGTGCTAGCTTTTGGGATGAACAAGACAAATGAAAGGTTACATTCCAGGAGAAAAGAGTACCTTTTAAAAAGTAAATGGACACAATTGTGATCCTATGAAGGAAATAAGCTGTGAGTTGGAGTTAAAGGGTGTGTAAACTGGGGGGCTCTATTTTAGGCAATGGGGGGAGGGGTCGGCTCTACAGCGAAGTGACACATAACCTGAGGACTAAATTATAAAAAGTGGGGCCATGCAAAAAGTGGGTGGAGGAACATTAGGGACATTGAGATATTGCTTCTTGAGAAAACAAATTGTTTTATACTTTAGAATGATGAGTCAAAAAGGAGAGGGCACTTATTCTACACAGTAAATGGTTAAATGTTGTCATTTCTATGTTTCAACAGAAGCTAGACTGCAGGGGGTGGAAATGGAGAGGAAATTCTCCTGAGCCGCAAAGAAAACATTGCATGCGGAGGGAAATACTTGTATATGTATTTTCTAACCCACAATGGCAAGATGATCCTCAAGTAATCTTGAAGAGAATACTTTCTATGCAGAAAGCAGCCTCTGGAGCTGCAGTCTCCTGAAATGGAAATCACACTCATCCGTCAATTTCAATTCACCAGAGGTTTATGGACCACTTCCTGTGCAGGTGCAGCCAGTGTGCCCTACACGAGGGGCTGCGGGGGTCCTAGCAGATCATGACTTGTGACAAAACACTAGGCTACATGAGTAGTAGCAGACACATGTGATATTATAGAGATTTGTAAATTTCAGGTTAAAATTTAGTATAGATTAGATTTTCCTTCAAATTTGCCTTTTTATTGGTCCCATGCCAGTTAGCAATTGAGCTACTCTCTACTTTTCCTAAATATGCATGAATAATGATGTGCAAGACCTTAGGCAAGTTACTGCATTACTCTGTGCCTCAGTTTCCTAAACAGGAACATGGAGATGATAATGGCAAGTGTTAAACGACTATAGTCATTATAGTTACTAGCATCTCCAGGAAACCTCTTAATTCAAAATAAAGTAAAATCAAACAAAACAACTAACAATCACTTGCACACTGGCGCAGTTCCGCACTAATTAGCATACGATTTGGGGCAAGTAGTTTTTCCCTGTAGGCTTCAGTTTTCTCAAGGGTAAAACGAGGACAATGAAGGGATGAGCTGTCGTAACTCTGTGGAACTCGGCGTTTCTAAATTCCTCAGGGCTTCACTAACGGTCCAGCTCTTCTTCTGCCTCTCAGGGAAAGAACCATAAAAAGGTTTTCTTCCACTGGTGAATCGGGAGCTCGAACAACTTACTTTAAATAGTTATTCAAAGGGCATCGGAAGCAGATGGTTGAGTGTGAATTCCAAGTCAGTGGCTTGGGAAAGAACCCTGGGAAAATTAAGGTAAAATCTGGAGATGTAGATCTTTCTGTTTGATTTAGGATTTAGGAAGCTTTGGGAAAAACGCCATTGAGGGCAGGGTGAGACAAAGGACCGTTACTGGAATGATAACCCAGGTGTGGTTGTGGGTGGGGTCCCAAGCAATTTGCACTTTTGTTTTATTTCTCCATTTGTTTCATTTTTTCCCCTTCGCTTTCTTCTCCCCTCGCCCACTCCCCTCGTTGGGCCGGTTGGCAGCAGCTTTAGTAACCGGCACTACTTTCTGGTGCAGGTTCTTTCATTTAGCACCCGCCTGCTGCCTTCGTTCCTAAGTCTCTTACCCTCTGCTTCCTCAGCCGAGAACTAGGACCGCTGCTGTTTCCTCTTCTGAACTCACGCGAATATCAGACAAAGGCAACGAGCAGATGTTTGAAACTACCCACTGTATTTTCATGGCCCTCAGAAACAGATATAAGTCTAAGTGTGTCTAGTGCTGCTGTCATGACTGGGGAGGGGGACATTTTTCTTGAAGCAGCGTGACAGACTCGAAGCTGTGTGAGAGCCTGGAGGGATGTGTGGTTGACTGGCTTTGTTTTGGACCGGCAGGTACTTCTCTAAGGGGGCTGGAGGGCGGAGAAGGAGGCGCAGTGCTCTCTTCTCTCCTGCTGTCAGCGCTCGCAGCTTCTCCATGCCGGGCACTGCCAGCCTGTGGCCCTGTGCCTGGACCAGCCAGTTCATCTGGGAGCCCAATTTTCAATTCAATGATTCATGGCTTCCTTGCCAGAGGAATTTTCACATTGAAGAAAGGAAACCTGACCGATTTATGGATGTGTAAGTATATATAACCCTTGCAAAGCTGGTTTCCGAGGTAATGTGGATATAAAACCAAACTGATAAAACCTAGAAAGCAGAGCCCAGTTGAATGACTTACAGAGGCTATCTGGTGGTAATGTTTAGAGCAGTGCTGCTCAAAGGTGGTCCAGTAACATCAGCATGACCTGGGAGATTGTTACAAATGCACGTTCATGGGCCCCACCCCACGTCTGCTCAATCAGAAACTCTGGGGGTAACACCCAGCAGTCAGTGGTGTTGTAATCAGCCCTTCAGGTGATTCTGATGCACACTCAAAGGTGGTGGACTCCTGTTTTAGAGGCGTCTGGATTCATTCTCTCTACTGTATCTGCACTTGCCACTCTCTTCACCTGGAAGGTCTGCCTCACCTTCCATGGTCACCTGGTCAAGCCCAGGAAGATGCTGCTGGAGTCCCTCCTCAGGCTGGGTTAGGTGTCCCTGTGGGGCAGTCACAGAGCTCCCTGCACATGTCACATGGCAAGGATGAAACCGACTGCATTTTTAAGGATTCCTGCCTCCCTGAGCACCTGTGGTCATCTGAGGGCAGAAGCCTGGGCTTAGTCATCCCCTTTCCCTAATGTCTGACAAGCTGTCCAGCACAGAGGCAGCGGAGGGATGGACATGGGGTGTGGAGGAGACAGAAATAGAGATTTTATTTTTAAAATCTAAAAATTTAAAAATACTGAGAAGATAGTCACCACATAAAATTTTCTGTTAAAAAAATTCTGGACTTTCCCCTCATGGGAAGAAACATGCAGCAGTCAACTGACCCCTGGGTTTGAATCTCTCACAGCGCTGTGTGGCTTTAGGCAATTCAGTTCATCTCTAGTAGCCTCAGTCTCTTGGTCTGGAAAATGGAGAGATTCCTTTCCACAGCAGTTTTGAAAGTTAGAAATAATGTATAAAAGTATCCAGCATGTAATAGGCACTAAGTAAATGGCAACTGGTATTATTAGTCACCAGTTAGAATTTATTTACTGTGTAGTAGAAAGGAATTTGATTCTTTTTTTTTTTTTTTTTTTTAAAGATTTTATTTTTTCATTTTTCTCCCCAAGGCCCCCTGGTACATAGTTGTGTATTCTTTGTTGTGGGTTCTTCTAGTTGTGGCATGTGGGACGCTGCCTCAGCGTGGTCTGACGAGCAGTGCCATGTCCGCGCCCAGGATTCGAACTAACGAAACACTGGGCCGCCTGCAGCGGAGCGCACGAACTTAACCACTCGGCCACGGGGCCAGCCCCGAATTTGATTCTTTTTTAAAAGTAGGACTGTGGTTCTCCTGAAGTCCTCAATAGGATTTTAAAGAAAAATGCCTTTGTGCTTCAAAATAAAAATCTTTCCATTAGGTTCTGAAGGAATGATTAGGATAGACTCTGTAACTGGAATCTAAATTACCTGAGTGCCTTTTACAGACTAAAACTGCAAGCAAACATGATGACTCTGCGTGTGTGTGTTTCTGAGAGAGAGGAAGGGAGAGAGATGGCAATTCTAACACAAATTTGCTCCATTTTCTGTAAGCCGCTTCGAATGCAGCAATTTTCCAGACATTTTGCAGTTGCTCTCTCTGTTTAAGGCATCAACTGTGACGCGTGGAAGGTGAAAACAAAATGATATTTGTCTTTTCCTGAGAGTTGTTCAATAAGCAAATGACTTTTTGCACATGTGCCTCGTCTGTGACATCCTTTGGTGACCCTGCAAGCTAAGCTATAAAAAGTAAAGTTCATGAAAGGATTGAAAATAAACACTCTGGGGAACTGATTGCTGGCATAACCAAAATTAAAAAAAATATATATATAGTGAACCCCAAATGTAGAGTTACCTCAGTAAAACCCCTCTGGCTTCCTAGTTTTGGCTGTTTAACCCCATGGTGCTGGCACACAGGATTGGCCAGGGTGAACTGACCCAAGCAGGTTGGATGGCATTCTCCTTCCCAGGAATGTGTATTTGGGACTGAAGGGCAGTGAACAGGTCAGTGGAGGTGAGTCTCAGGCATGGTGGAGATGAACACTCAGGACACTTATACAGAGACGTGGAGAGAGTTGGTCTGCAGAGGACTGGGGCACAGCTGCAGGCATAGTCCTGCCTGGGGCCCAAATGGCTTTCCAGCTCCCAATTAGGGTTCCACATAAGCCTGGCCCTTTTCCCAGCCTTGGGTTTCCTGCTTTACCTCGCTATCATATCACCAACTCTCCTTTCTGCTTACACTACCTCCAGCTGCTTTCTGAATCTGATAACCACAGGAGCTGTAAGTAGTGTTGTGTCAACAATAAATGCACACCAATATTTTAACATTTAGAAATCAGATCACTAATAAGGATGTGGGGGCTCTTTATCTCTGTATATAACTAATAGTTAAGTTATGCAAGAAGACCTCTTAAACCGAAGCCGGTTATTCAATTAATTCCTATCTACTGGGCTAATACCACTAACATCTAGAGGAGAGCTGAGACTGAACCAGTGCTGGTTCCACCACTCTTCAGTCTTGACTGTTAAACAAAAGTGGAGTCACTCAGCAAGTTACCAGTGGGAAAGGTATGGAATCAACCTTTTGATGCCCCCATCTCCACAATTTAAAGATAAAGATGTAGTCAAGTATTGAGGATTCTCTTTACTTCTCCTCCAATATTGTGTAAGACCACCTCCAAGGGGGAGCATTGGGGGAGGAGGTGGGCGTGGCAATAAGTGCTCTGATTTGGGGATGGAGGGAGCAATTAAATAGAAGTTTCTGTCCTTTAATTCATTTGATATTGTCTTGGAAGAAACAACAAGGGAAATCATAAGAAATGTTATATAGAAAAGTATTAACTTTCAGTTAATTTTGACCAGTTGCAATTCCTTTTCCCCAACATGCTAAATCCAACACCAAGAGAAGAAGACCAACAATTTGAGGTCGAATGAACATAAAACAACAATGGCTACACAACATTGTCTTAAGATATAGCCCCTTATGTCATTATTGTCAATAAAACACACAATTCAGTTAGGTCCCAGCTGTTACATAGTTCCATAGATCAGGGGTTTACTGTGGTCCAAATCTGGCAAGCCCCTTATTTTGTAAGGCTTGCGAGCTAAGAATGGGTTTTATATTTTTAAGTGGTTCAGAATAAAATCACAAGTATAACATTTTGTGACGCATGGGAAGTGTACGGAGTTCAGTGTTTGGCGTCCATAAGTAAAGTTGCTGGAAGGCAGCAAGGCCCATTTGCTCATGTGTTGTCTCCGGTTGCTTTCACGCTACAACAGAGTTGAATGGTTGCAACCAAGAGCAGATGACAGCAAAACCTAACATATTTACTCTCTGGCCCTTTACGGAAAAAGTTTGTGGACCTCTGCCATAGAAACATGTTTAGCGTTCTTTGTAACACTCACCTATTCTCAAGTCTTATGGGTCCTGAAGGGCAGAAATGGTGTCTGTCTAATTACTGCCGTAATATTACGCAGGACGTGACGCAGGCTTTGCACATAGTTGCATTCAACTGTATTTGTGAAATGATTGAATTGTGAACAACTACTTTTTGAGCATTTTGCTAGTCAGACAGATACAAAGATATATAATATACTGACCCTGCCTTTAGGGTAAAATTTGACTTGGACATTGAACACATACATGAAGATACATATAAGTTCTAAAACTAAACTAAAGTTGCAAGGACACTGTGTGAAGGAAACCTACAGTGAAGTTCAAACTGAGTTCAAACTGACTAAGTTCAAAAGCGGTTCCATAGATTCGTGCTGGTACCTTTGGCAAGTCACTTGTTCTCCTGAGCCTCAGCTTCCTCATCTATAAAATGGACATAACGCCTAACTCTTTGTGTTCTTGTGAGGATAAAATAAGAGGATACATGTAAATTTCCTAGTTGGCGCTGGGCACATGGTTGGCGTTAGATAAGTGACAGTCCTCATGTATTCAGAATTCAGTGAGCACCGTGCCGAGAGCCTGATCGTTATGAGCAGAACCCGGAGGAGAGGGGGACGTTAGCTGGCTTGTAAAGAGCCAGTTCCTGGATTCGGGAGGAAAGTCCAGGATCAGGAATTGCTTGGCATAGGCAGAGGAAAACGAAACGAGGGTGCCAGTCCCAGACAGTTCACATACAGAGAAATGTGAGAAAGACAGAGAGGCAGAGAAACAGCAAACTGTGCGGGGCCTGGTTTTGGAGTTTAGACTCATCTAAAACTAATAGAGATCTGCCCCCAATTTTTCAACAGGAAGCGATAGGGACAAAGCAGTGTTTAGAAAAGTTTCCTCCCATTATCATGTTCCCAGGGTGGGCTTTTAGCTTCTTTACAGTTCTAGCCGTGAAGACCCCGGCTGTGTCTGGATGCATCCATCCTGACTGTCCTCGCGGGCCCAGCCATGATTTTAAAGCTGTTTGGAGATCCCATGGAGAGCTGTGCTTCCCTCGCAATTCCTATATTGGGTCATTTCAAAAGTACTTTCTAGAGACAACAATCTTCTGGTCCTAGATTCTTCATGCAGTTTAGGAAGGAAAAATAGGCACCAGAGGGTGGTTCTATAAAACTTTCAAGCTGAACGAGAGAAACCTGGACTAAAACACCATTTCGTGCAGGTGGCTTTATGCTCTGAGGGACTCAGAGCCTGCTGATTTTTGAGGTCTATTCATGACATCTATCACAGCGTGTATATGACTTGAAAAAACATACCCACGATGCTAAAAATATGCCACAGTCCAGCCTGACTGCAGGCTGTCAGAACGTTATATTCTGATTTTTATACTTCTGCTGATATTGGACATTTTCACAAGTACAATGTTTACCATTTTTTCGTTTTTCTGTATAAAAGTAGATTGCCGAGGACCCAGGCTTAAAGGGGGCTGCCTCAGGAAACGATGTATGTCGCCACCTGCCTCTTCTCAGTTTTCTGGATAAATCATTTAGCCCCATACTGCTCAGTTGTGGAGGTGATTTTGGGTTTGGGCCCCTCTCACGCGTAGCGGGTGAGTAAGTTCTGTTCATGAGGATTCTCGTCACAGCTGCTCCTCTTTCTGGCTCAGCCATGTCAAACATCTGTTGGGCGTAATTGGTGCTGTGATCTGTCACAGGGTGTCAGAGCTGGAAGGTAGTCACCAGCCTGCCAACTTCAACCAACACATGAGGTCAGCACCTCGTTTTACAACATGAAAACTGAGGCCTTTAGAGTTTCAGTCTAAAACTGAAAAGTGGCAACGTGACAAAGGTTCAGATCTTCTGACTCATGGAAAATCTGTATTTGACCACACTATGCTGCCACCCTTCTAAACACATAAGTCCCCCTTGACCTAGTGTTCTAGCCTCTAGCTCCAGGTTAGAGCGAGCCCGGAACACAGGCCTCACCGACAGAAGAAACACCAGCAGTTCCCAAAGTGACCAGAGGCTACGGCGGAGGTGAGCAGTGCTGGCCACTTTACCAAGTTTATCCAAACAGCCACGGATTAATTGTTTTTTGCTTCTATTTTTAGAATTGCATCAACACAACTGTTGAAATTAATCAGAAGTAGGGAGGTTGTATATAAACATGGACATATTTATGGCCCCAGAACTCTTTTCATTCTTGGTCCCAGTTAAAATTTTCAATGCCAAAAATTTTCATATTTGGCAATATTTGGGAATGCTGCCTTTTACTGATGAGAAAAGGAGAAACTATTCTAGGTGAAGGCCACAGTAAGCACTGGAGCTCCAGAATCCCTATTAGGTTGGGTGGCTCATGGAACTGTAAGTATCTGCACAAAATATGACAACAGAGACATATTACAAATGAATAAAACAAGACAAAGCAGAGCGAAGAAGAAACGAACCACTAATCCTGCATTCTGAGTCAGGCTTCCTGCAGCACTGATTTCCATCCATACTGAATCTGAAACAGAAAATAACATAATAACCCCCTAGGCTAGTCTGTGGTGCACCCCAGCCATCCTTCACTCTTTCAACCCAAGACATCCTCTTTATATGTAGTATGGTGTATTTAAAGAAATACTATTATAATACTAACTTTCGGCTTTTCTTGATCATCTTCTCTCACTCCTAAGTGTGGAGTGATTCCCCAGTCCAAACTTTGCAGAACCATTGGGAACACATCTCAAAGCGGAGACACTGCTGGGGGCAGGCGGGGGTGGGTGGTCAGTCACGGTACCTTAGATCAGAATGGCAGCGCATACACTGTGAGTCTGGATAATACAAGGAGGAGGAAAACACAATCACCTCTGTAGTTTGTTATCATTATTCCGCCTGCTCACTGGAAGGGAAGCTGGCTTTCAGGGATGCCTCAGGCAAAGATTAATGAATGTCCTGTCTGAGTCAAAAAGAGGATAAACACACCAGCACCTGTGATCACTCACCTATTCAATGCACCAGTGACAACGTATGGAAAGCAGGGTCTCTTTAGAGCAGTTCTGCGTTAGACAGATTTTAATATTAAGGAAGGTGGCTGACGAGGCTGACCGCTAGTCCAGCAGCACAGCCTCAGAGTGAGCGCCCAGCACAGAACACATAGGAGGTGCTTTCTTCCTTCCCAGAACACCAGGTGAAATTTGGGGGAAAAAGTATCCAAAGGACAAATGAACAGTAAAAGCAGCCCGCAAAACTCTGAAACTGCTCACCTCTGAGACTGAGCCACCTTGTCAGCTGATCCATTTTGTGCTCCCAGGAAGGGATGGTGTCATATGTCTGGCACATTGCTGACACTCAACAAACAATATTAATCCTCATCATATGACTCAACTGAAGGCCAGCACAGGAAACTAACAGACAAGGTTTCATCTGTGCCCCTGCCCGGAAGGGGTAATTCTGCTTATTTGGACAACTGCAACGTCCCTGGGAAATGGACGGCCGCTCAGCTCTTCACTCCTTGCCTCTCTTCATGTCCCTAGCTATAAACAGGTGACTGTATAGAGATGTGACTTCTAGATCTATTTCCTTCTGTCAGCACTGCATACAAATGCCTATTCTTTCCCTCCTTAGATAATCACCTCCTTGTGTGCAGGGACTGTGCTGTTGACACATTTAGAATCTTCCCGGGAACACCTTGTAGAACGTGCCTTAATCCCACTCGGCTTCCAGCACCAAGGAATCGCTCACCAACAAGAACACCGGAACGGCCCCCAAACTGAACAGACAACAACATATCCGAAACCAAAAATCAATAAGCTGCAAGTGACTCCAAGCGCTCCTTCCCGTCACAGGCTCCCCGCTTCTTTCCAACTGCCTGAAACCTCTGTCGCTTGCTCTAATCATCAAATAATGAATGTCCCAGCGACGAACAGTCACCAAACACCCACGCAGAACAAGGCACAAAAAGAAATTTAGACACAGCTCTTCCCTGCAGAAATTCACAATTTGGGCAAATGAAGATACATGCGCATGAAGAGATAACACCTAATAAGAGGCAGTAAATACAGTACTAGGTTCCAATTGACAGCTCTGGGGGTCAGAGGGAGGAAAGGACATTTGGGGGTGGACGCAGGTCTGGGATGTGCTCGCTCCGGAGAGTGTGGTCAGTTGACTCAGGCTGTGCCAGGCGACCGGGCCTTTGCCTGTGGTGGATCTTGCAGCCCAGGGAGAGGCCACTTAAGGCGCCTCTCCTCGATGAAAGCTGCAGGCCTCTGGGTCAAGTGAATTCAGTGTCCCATCTAATGGCCTAATTATCATGCTCCAGGCTTACAAGACTGTTTTGACTGCATATTCTTTTCAGATGGAGAGGTTAGAGCCGGAAGTGGGGAAGAATGAATAAACACCACTCTGACCTGCCTCCCATCAGTTTTAGGACTGTGTCTCAACTCCGTGGTCTTCCTTGGAGCCTGAGCTCTCAGTTTGTATCACACTGCCTCACACCTGGTGGACAGTCTGTATCTATGATGTTCTATGGCTCTTTTTGGTGCTCCCGGTGTCCTGGTGTCCCACTTGCACACACTCCCTCCATTTACCAGGAGCACAGACCTCCCCTTCCCATTGCCCTGCTATGTTGGGGCTGATAACTCACAGCAGCTCACCTTGGGACCCTGCCTCAGGGTGGGACCAACTCTGAGGTACAGGTGGGCCCCAGAGCTCTCCTGGGATCAGGCTGAAGCAGGCTCCAGCCAGGACCTATCCTTGCTTGGCTCTTGAGAACACTCCCCCATCAGCACTGGCCCAGGAATTCCTCCCCTACCTCCCCACGCCCATGCACCCAGCTCTGCTTCTAGGGAACTCGACCTAAGATTTAGAACGTGATTTTTCGGGTATACTCATTTCACGTGAGGCAGGCTGTTATCCACATTTTCTCACTCTTGAAACTGAAGCTGAAAGACATGAAGTCACAGCATTAGTAATAACAACTGTGCTTACTAGGAGCCAAGGCTCCATTCTCAGCATTATACTTTCATGAATTCATTTACTCCTGCAAGGCTAAGATGGGACTCTAGGCTCAGAGGTCTTTTCCCCGATTCATGGCTGATCTGTAGTGGAAAAGAAGTGGCTCTTCTTTTATTCAGCTGGCCAGGGAGGCGGGGGGAGGGAGGTAAAGGAGGATGCTGTGCATCTGATGGTGCTTGAGAATGAACTTGAGGACTTCCTGGGATGGGGACATGGACTTGGCTTGAAGCTGAGGGTGAGGGAAACAGCAGCTTAACATTCACAGTGAAATGGGCTTTGTTTGGGGTGTTTCTTTTGAAATACCTGTATCTATTTCAATTAGCATTTAAGGTCAGGAGCAGCCATTTACAGAGACAGAGACAGACAGACAGACAGAGAGACTATAAGGAGAACAGCACCTCCATGTGGTCCCTGGGTGGCAGTCCAGCTACACCATGTGAATAAGTACATGTGGTATTTAGTGAGAGCTGTAAGATAAACATGCCCAGTGGAAATTTGTACTAGGGTACCCTCATGTAGCATTATCCTTTAAGGTTACGGGAGGCCACAACATGCTACAGTACTTCCCGTATGTTCTCTGAAAGCGCCCAAGGCTGTTGCTGAGCAGTTTAATTTCTCACCCACACAGTAGTACTTTCTTGCTAACTCCTTCAGGGGTCTGTGTTTCATATTTCTTTACAGTGTGTGGAAGGCAGGAGAAGGAAGGATAAGGAAGCGTCTGGAACAGGAGTGCTGTGGGTATGCCATCAGTGGGCTTCTGCTCTGCCTCAGTTTCCGCCTTGCTCACCCATGTCTGGCTCAATACAAGACAGGTGACAGCAGGCTCCTCCAAAGTCCATGTGAAAGGACACTGATTACCAAAAGAAATCTAGCACCCTGTCACTTCTGGGGACTGGAGACTTCGCCAGTTCTGCAGTCAGTCTACGGCTGCCTTTGGAGGAGAGATGGAAGGTAACATAGGAGGCAGTGTGTTGTGCCTGGGCCCCAGCAGCCATGGCTATAGACATAGCTTAAGAATACACTATATTTCTGTGGGTATGCTCCTAGGTTCTCTCATCATGAAAGTTGCATACTGTATGTGACTTTCAGCATCACTTAGAAAATGCCCTTGTCCTAGTGGATATATTCCTATTATGATCTGATTCAGTTTTCAAATATGCAGAACACTATCACATACCCATTGATTTTGGATGTACAAGCTTTGCTGTCCTCAGCACAATCTTCATTTAAAAACCCTCTCCAGGGTTGGTGTCAGGGAGGAGGCACTGCATTATATTTATTTGTTTTATAACTTTATTTCAATTTGAGCAATGTCTCTCCATACTGTGAGTACCTGATTGAGGCTTTGGGTTTGAGCTCTAGGCTAGAAAAGACCTCTGTGCAAGCTTTCCTGCTCTGAGGTTAGCAGGGAGGGGGGAGCTGAGAGATGCAGCTCGGAGCCTCGGCAAGGGCTCCAGAGTGAGACGGTGCAGGTTTAGGTCTGAGTGGGCATCTACCATAGACCAGCTGGCGACCTTTGGCAAAGCAGTTTCCATGGATAATTATCCATTTTTCCCATGTAAAATGGGGGTAGTGATATCTATTTTATTGCATGATTGTTGGAATCCAATAGCATGACGTATGCAAAATCCCAAGGAAAGATTTATTAATCCCAGGTGATTAATAGTAAAGGATATTTACTATTTTTAATAGGCAAATTTTAAGTGGGGATATATATCCAGTCAAGTGAATTTCTTTGCACACAATAATTAATAATATTTGTTGAACGAATGATGGGATATGCTGCATTATCATTTCTTTCTCCTTAAACTACTTTCACATTCATTATCTAATTTAATGGTAAATGTGAAGATGTCACCTTAATATTTCCCAGATTATGTGCTGTTGTCTTTGTTTTTTTCCTGAGTCCTTGCCTTCCTGTTCATGTCCACTGCCATAATCATAGTTTACAGAGGCATTTAAAACAGAATTTAATGATCTTTAGGAGCACAGACTCTAAAGCCAGAGTGCTTGGTGAATCCAGGCTCCACTCCTTCCTGGCTGTGACTTTGGGTAAGCTTTCTAAGTTTACCACTCCCAGCTCCAATTCCTCTCATCTGTAAAATGGGGACAAGAGTAGAATGGTTGTTGCCAGGATTAAATCAGCCCTTCATGGAACATGCTAGAACAGTGTCTGGCACGTGCTAAGTGCTCATGGCCATGCCTGCATGGCTGCCTGCTCTGCAGCAGGCACTGCTCCAGGCACAGGGGCTGCAGGGCTGAACAGGCATGAGTTTCTGAGCTCAAGTGGCTGCCGTGCCGTGCCGTGCCTTTTCCTTTAAATTCATTCTCCCTTTTGGTAACAGGGGAAGCTTTTAATAGAACAGTTTTGGTCATGGAACTTCCCTAATGAAAAGCGTCTGATGGTTTCCCATCGTCCGCAAAGTGAAATGCACCCCCTTCAAGCCTGGTGCCCAATGTAGGCAATGCTGCCCCACTGTTTCTACCTTTGATTCTCGCTCTGCTCTTTCTGGTCAAACTTGAGTTCCCGTTGCCCTTTGAAGATCCTCCCTCCCGCACTTTCCCAGCCCTGCCCCTCTGCTCCAGCGTTCCTCCGACATGGAGTGCCCACACGGCTCCTCCTGCCCTTCGCCCTACTCCAGTGATGTGTCCTTCTAGCCACTTGGACCAGAGCAACCACTCAACTCTAAGTTCCTGCCATACTCCACTGCTCTTTCTCTGCCTTTTCTTTCCTTTCTTAATTTGCATTTTATTCATTTATTTTTTTGAGGAGGTAATATATGCAGATGGTTCAAAATTCAAAAGCTCCAAATGAACATGTTTCCTTGACATCCTTATCCCCCAGACACCCAGTGTTCTGCCCCATAGGCAACCAATGTTTTCCGTATCGTGTGATTCCTTTTAGAGGTAGTTTACTCATATACAAGTTTATATATTCAATTTTTCTCTTTTTATACAAATAGGAGCATGCCGTACACAAATAGTTTACTATAGATATTGCTCTCCATCTTGCCTTTTCTCATTTAATATGCCCTCAAGGAGAATGATTCCACGTGCTTTCACAAGGAGATTCTTCATTCTCTTTATGGCTGCATTAGACACCACTGTATGGAAGGATCACAATTGAGTTGACTGGTGGCCGTTTAGGTTTTTCCGTGTTTTTACTGTCACACATGATGCTGCAATGTACATTCTTCATTTTGTGCCTATGTAACACGTAACTAATAGGTGTAAGTGTTCACAGAAGTGGACTTGATGGTTGAAGGACACACGCAGTTGTAATTGTGATAGATGTTGTCACATTCTCCATCTTAGAAGATGTGCCAATTTACACTCCCATCAGCAACACATCAGAGTGTTAGATTCTTCTCACTCTTGACAACATAATACGTCACCATGCTTGTCAGTCTTCTCCAATCTGATAGGTAAAAAATGAGGTCTTGGATAGTTTAATTTGCATACGATTCCATACTTACAGAATCCAAGAGAATCATCTAAAAAAACTTTCATACTTCTAGTTTCTTGTTTGATTGCAGCAACTTCAAAACAATTTTAGTAATAATGGGGATAGTGACCATCCATGTCTTATTCCTGATTTGATGGAAATGCTCCTAGTCTTTCCCCTTTAGGCTTGATGCTACTTTGAGAGTGAAGATGTTACATTTCTATATATATCTTTTATTTTTGGTCAAGAATGGATTGAATTCTATCAAATATCTTTTCAGCATCTATGTGGAAGAGCATATTATTTTTCTCCTTAGATCTCTTAGTGCACTGAATTGTATTAATAGGTTTCAAAATGGTGAAGGATTCTTACTTTCTGGGAATATCCAAGACTTGGTCATGGGGTGTTTGTTTCTAGTGTGCTGCTGTATCCTGTCTGCTACCATTATATTTACGGTCAGTCCATCAGTTTTCAAAAATAAAATTGTTTGGTAGTTTTTTCCCTTTGCGAGTTTTATAGCATTGTATGCTTGTTTTGTTAAAGAAATTGTTAGGTCCTCTCCCCTACTCCAGTCTGTTCTGGAACACTTTTAACAGCACTGGGTAATCTGTTCTTAAAAGGTTTGGTAGAATTCCCCTTGGAAACTGTCTAGACTCAGTGCTTGTCACGTTCCCATTTTAAGGAAGCAGCCGCTGGTGGTTCTCTCAGCTACCCTCCCTGGCTGCTACTGATTAGATAAGATTGCTTCCACTGGGTGGACTAAGGAGCTTTGGAACAAGGTTCTGGCCAGTGAGGTCACTCATACTGTAAAGCGACTCAGGCCTTGATGTGTCCTGCTCCCGGGGATTCTGAGTCTGAGGTGCCCACACAGAAGGTGGCCCTGCCTACTCAGGGCCTGGTAAGATGCTGGCTGGGTCACTGAAGGTGCTGCTATTACAACCAGAATAAAGACCAGTCGTTGTCCCATCCTCTCAGAGGACTGCTGAACATATCATTCTGCCTTCAGAGCAACAAGGTCTGAGCTTATATCCAAAGCGCGTCCTCCTTGCGTCTTAAGAACCCAAATAATATGAGATGATGAGGTTTAGCCATTAGGAGGACAGGGTTTGGAGTTAAACAGGCCCGGGTTTGAGTTCTGGTTCCATCCTCTATCAGCCTCCCACCTCCCACTCCAAGTCTCAAAACTAGACTGGAGGCTCCCTCAAGGCAAAAACGCCTCCTAATATCTTGAGGCTCAAAATCATTTATTTAAATAAATGGATTCTGTAACCTAACATCTACCTTAATGATCCAAAGGTGGGGGACATTTTTCTTTAAATCTTTTTTTGACGAGCATTTCATTTAGAATTAGAAGGTTGAAAATAAATTGGAAAACAGTTGTGATTGTTTCCCTAAAGCATCCCTTAATTCGTAGGAATATATGCTTCGACCTACATAGCCAAATAGAAAGGTTCATGAACGTGGGCTGCACGTTGGTGATTCAGAGCCTAGAAGCTCCTTATTTTGCTTTCTGCTTTATGAGGCAGTGCGAATGTCTTAGTCATATTTATTTTCACAACATGTTACTAAGTAATAGGCCACTTATAGAAATCAAATTAATAACTATCAAAACGTTAAGTTTAATTATTTGCCTACGTGTTCAAACACACTCTACCTGCAAATCTCTACCTCTAAGAGCTATTTTAAAATTTCAATCCTTATTTTTTCGTATGTGTTCTGCTATCCTCTTGGGACTCTGCAAAGACAAAAAGTAAAAATAACAATTGAAATTGTCATTTAATGACTTCCAAAGTCTAGTCATCACTGCACCGATTATTTTGATAAACCTGTACTTATGAATGTTTTTTCCCGATTTTGTCTATAAATGAAGTCAAAGGGCTGACGACTGTCCAAGAAGTTATGCTGCAGGGATGTTTCAATTTTCTGACACAGTTTCCCTTTTCACAGCCTAGATTTCTCACATAAGAGGGAAATAAACTAGCCTGAAAGTTGTGTTTTCTATAAGTCTCCATAATTATGGAGAAATTTGGCAAACTTCCCCTTGTGTTTACATAGTAGATAACACTCAGAAAATCTTGATGAAATTCCGTAGGTTTCAGAAGGCTTGGCAGTCTCTTCCTTGATTTTGCAGCCTTCGTTAAAACAAGCAACCCTGTCTAAACTGAGAGGCTGGGGTCTGGAGAGTGTCATGCTCGTCCCACACTGCAAACCAGAGGGGAAGGCTGATTTACTGCCAGCTGTTCTGCTGGGTTTTTTCTGATGGCTCTAGTCTGGGCTCCACAGATAGTCTCAAGAGAGGCCTGTTTCAGAGAATTTAATTTCCCATCTGTACAATTGTTTATGTCTCCAAAAACTATTCTTTTCTTTCTACTAAAACATTCTTTCACTTTTCTAATGATTTAATCAGCTTAATCACTTACTAAAATTCCTAGAACTAGGAAGGCCTAGAACAAGAGAACAAAATGAAACATTGGATTGGAAGATCTCCATGTGAATTTCTCAGGGACATTTACAAACGCCTTAGAGCTGTCTTTCACCTCTCAGGAGCTTAGCTAGGTGCTCTGTGAAAAGGGGACTAATGAGTCCATGTGGCCTTAAACATGTTACTCCACATCCTGTACCCCTGCCTTGCCCCACTTGGTCACATGCACAATTACAAGGCCCTATGTGGCCCTCCAGGAGCTGACCCTTGCCTACCTCTCCAGCCTCATCTTGGACCTTTCTCTGCACCATCCTTGCACACCAATGCCTTGGTGGTCTTTAACGTTGGCCCTGTTTCTCTTCACTACAATCTGCTCAGGCTGTTTCCTCCGTCTGGAATGTTCTTTATGTTCATTCTTGCTACGTCAATACACAGTTATCCTTCAGATCTCAACTCCATCATTGCTTCCTCAGGAAATCTTTCCTGATCCTCCATTTACGTCAATCTTCCATTGTAGGCTCCTATAGTACAAAAACGCTTGCCTTCAAAAATGCTTCTCTGAGATTTTATGTTTATTTATGTGGTTATTGGACTAACAGTTCTCTTCTCTTTGATAAGCTCCATAGCTTCTTTTTCTCACATCGGATCCCTAGGGTCTAGCAGAGGGCCTGACTCATAGAATGCACTCAATAGAATATAAACTGAATGTTATTAATAATAGTCATTAATGATAAGAAGAAAAACAACCTCCTAAATTTTAGTCATAATCCCCCCCCCCCCCCACTAAGTGACTTATGAGGTATTGGGGGCCATATTTCTGTGGTCTTTAATTTACTTACCCTCTCCGAATATGAATAATAATAACAGTGCTCACAGGATATTATAAGAACAAAATAATAGATATGACCGTAACTGCTAGGGATTAGTTTAAAAGATATTTGAAATGCTTCAAATTTTTTCAATAAGCTATACCACTGGTGCATTTGATGTTAAGAATTTGAGCTGCCCAGACTAATTTCTCAATTCCACCCTATTAGTTGCTACATGTATATTTAGGAATAATTAATGGTCAAGCATATTTTTAATAATTTACAGGCTTATATACTTTTGATACTATGCTTGTTAAATGTGAAAATGTAGGTATTCATCCACTTTAATAATAATAATGTTTTTGTATAGTACTTTGTAGTTTACAGTGAACTTTCATAGACATTACTACGGTCCCATTTTATAAAAGAGATAACAGGTTCTCTTTTATGTGAAGTGATTAAGTAAATTGCCCAAGGTCACAGACCTAGTAAACGGCGAGCTGATATTTGAACAGAAACCCTCTGATTTGAGTTTCATTCTCAGCTCCAACTGTCTGAGCAACTTCCCCCATCTGCCAATTCCTTAGGCAGCTTTCTTCTCATTGTAACTGCATACAATTTAGAGAAGACAGACTTCCTTTCCCACCGCTGAGTGTCAGGTTCTTTGGGCTGCACATTTCAGCCTTTGCATTATTTGAGGCTTGGAGCATCTCTGAAGCTCCTTCAATGCCCACCTGTGGTCAGGGTGATTTTGGCCAGATGCTATCAACAACAGTAACCACAAGCACAACAGTTGCTACCGTTGTAATGTATTGAGTGACTACTCTGTTTCAGATGCTGTCCTGGATCCTTTTTATCCACTATATGTAGTTTTTACAAAAATCCTGTAAAATAAGTATTATATTCATTTTATAGATAAAGAAATGGACTTGCCCAAGACCACTGCTTTATGCTGGAAGTAAGAATCAAACCCAAGTCTGTCTTTGTCTAATTTCTCCCAGATATATCCCTGCCTCTTTAATTCATGCAAGAGGATCTAAGTACGGAAGAGAAAGAATGATCTTAGACAAGCGGTGTATCTGGTTGACACATACTGTCATGGCCACACCACTGTTCAAGGCCAGAATCTTTCCTGACTGTGTAGTAACTGAGCCATGTCTGTTGGTAAATAGTTTTATGCTAACCTCTGATGTTAGCTACACACTTGGCACCTTATTTCTTGCTTGTAGCTGAGTTGGGCATTTCTGAAAGATTAGGTTTGTTAGTTGGTTGAAATGTCCCTGCTAATGGCTAAGCTTATATTTCTAGCTACTATAAATAGGCCGTGATAAATGGAAAACCAAATCTTTGAGTCATGTGCAAATAGTAAAGAAAGAATAAAATAGTCATGTTGTCACTCTTTCTTAAAATTATGATTGGGTATGAAAAAAAAAGTGCAGATTTTCCCCTAGCAGTTTAAAGGAGTGGCTGAATTTGGGGTTCCTCTCTGGGTTCTGATTGGCTAAAAAGAAAATCAAAGCCACTCGAATACCGCTGTACTTCCAGTGGCTGCTCTTCCTGCCATCCCCTCTTCCTTTCCTCTCACTCCTAGACTGGGGGACTCTAAAGGGAGAGGAGGGGAAGGAGGAGGATTGGCTAAAGGGAAAGACGGGGAAGGAGGAGGAATTTGGCGAGGAGCTGTGGGACAAGACTTGATACCACTTTCTCAATCTGGTTTCACAGATCCTCTCTTTAAAATCCTATCTCCATACTCTGACCCTTAGTTGCATTTCTCGGTGCTCATGTCCCTTCCTCCCTTTCTTCTCCTCCATAGTACTCACCACCACATGGTGTACTATGTATTTATTTCACTGTTTGTTTACTCTCTGTGTTCTGCCCTGGGAATGTAAGCTCCAAAAGGAAGGTCCCTCGTTATTTTTGTAAATTGCTATCACAGAGCTCCTAGAACAGAAGCTGGATATAATAGGCACAAAACATGTTTGCTGAATGAGTGAATGAACAAACAAACATATAACTAGACTAGGACTTCTTTCGAGTTGATGCACAAACAAAGCCTTACAAGCACTTCTGGGCTACCTTAAGAACAAATCCTCAATGCTGATGAACCAAAAGCAAGGAAGTGGTTGTCCATCTGGCGTGCTGTGGTATGCCAGAGAAGGCAGGAGAAACAACTCTGATATCTTTTCAATATTCAGTCATAAATGTTAACCAATGGTATAGTAAGAAAAGAAAGCTATGATGTTCTTTTCTATGCTCATTTTCTCTGTTGTTCCCTTTTAATTCACATTTATTTTTGCAAAGCGCTTTTCTAAATACTTTACATATAATAATACTATGCCTATCTCGAGATTAAATGATTACATATATATGTATATACAGGTAAAGTACTTAGCACACTGACACATGGCATATTCTACATAAGTATTACCTAATGTTTACTCAATCAATCCTTCTTAAAAAATGATATCAAGCCAACAAGCACATGAAAAGATGCTCAACCTCATTCATTATTAGGTAAATGCAAATCAAAACCACTATGAGATACCATTTAACATCCATTAGGTTGGCCACAATGAAAAACATAAAAAGAAAAAAGAAAATAGCAAGTACTGGGAAGAATGCGAAGAAATTGGACCCTTCATATACTGCTAGTGGGAATGTAAAATGGTGCAACCACTTTGGAAAATAGTCAGGCGGTTCTTCAGATGGTTAAACACAGAGTTACCATCTGCCCCAGTAATTCTACTCCTAGGTATATACCCAAGAGAAATGAAGACACTTGTCCACACAAAAACCTATACACAAGTGTTCTTTACAGCATTATTTATAATAGCCAAAAGGTGGAAGCAACCCAAATGTCCATAAACTGATGAATGGGTAAAAAAAAGTGTGGTATTTCCATACAATAGATTATTATTCAGCCATAAAAAGTAATGAAGCACTGATACATGGAACAATGTGGATAAACTTTGAAAATATTATGTTAAGTGAAAGAAGTAAGACGCAAAAGGTCACTTATTATATAATTCCATTTATATGAAATATCCAAATAAATAAATCCATAGAGACAGTAGATTGGTGGTTGCCAAGGGGATAGAAGGGATGGGGAGTGACTGCTTACAGTCTATGGGACTTCCTTTGGGGTGATGAAAATATCTTAAACTAGAGATAGGTGATCGTTACCAACACTGTGAAAGTACCAAATGTCGCTGAGTTGTACACTTTAAAATGGCTAGTGGTTAATTTTATGTTATATAAATTTTACCTCAATTGAAAAAAAACCCTACACTGTATGAAGCAAGTATGATTATCGTCTCTCTTTTTCAAATGAGAATACTCTGCCACGGAAAGTTTAAGTAACTTGGGGCCCATTTCATAGGTAGGTAGGGGAAGAACCAAAATAGGAATCTAGGCAATCTGATTTCAGAACACATACTCAAACCACCACGTACTAATGTTCCTCTTCTTATTCCTTTCTGCTCTTCTTTGATTTGATTCAAGTGACAATAAAAGGTAAGAGCCAGCTCTAAAGGGGGAAGTGTGGAGGAGGAAAGGGATGAGCCAATATACACTCAGACTGAATGCATTCATGTGTGTGATTAAAGAACACCACCACCTGGTTGTGCAATATTGTGAAATCTCAACAAGGATGCCAGTTTAAAGGAATCCTCAAAACTGATCGATGAATTTAACTGTTGATGCTTTCTTGCTGTCCAGTAAAATGACCAAGTGCATCATTAAGTGAATAACTTGAGGTCACCTTGCTCTTTGGTAATCCATAAGAGTTATGATGGACACAGTGTGACCTATGTAATCTTTGCCTTCTATACATATTTATCGCCATATTTCTAAAAGATAAACAATCTTAAGTAACATCTATATCACTGAACTGCCTATTTTTCTGAGGGACCACACTAGGTAATGTCCAAAGCAAGTTCAGATTGTGTTATAACATCTAAGATTTCAGAGAGATAGCAAGAGTGGTAAAACAGAATTAAAGACTTATGGGTAATTGAACAAACCCTTTGTCAGCTGATAAATTATTTTAACCTTTGTGTCCAAGTGAACTAGAAAGTCTGACTGTGCTTTCATTCATTATGCTTATCCAGCTGCCTTCCAGGTCCTCTTCATGGACCCAGACAAGGTAAAATAAAGGCACTTTGAGTGACAGTCCAAATTACTCAAAGAGAGCCTCTGACATCACTAAATGATAAGAAGAATTTTAAAATGATATAGATAAAAACAAATGGCACATCCTAGTTCAGTTTCCAGAGACCTAGTTTGTAAGTTCAAAACCTTTTGAAATAAGATATATATATATATATGTATATATATATAATATGTATATATATATATATATACACATGCACACACAATTTTTTGATTATTTTATATTTTTCATCCTTGAAAGCAATAAACCTCATCTCCTCATCTTTAGGGAACAGACTAATATTTTGCCTATTTGTTGCAGAATCATTATAAATCAACTTGGGAAAGGTGCCTTAGTTTTCATCTACCAAATATGAGACCTTCTGGTTTCAAATGGAAATGTCAAAATTTTTTTTTTGGTTCTTTCCTGATGGGATGTGTGTTGAGATATTATCATTTTTCTTATAAATACTGGGATCAGTTACTGAAAGTTATTCATCTGATTTTTGCTTTAGCAACTTTCTGTGTGCCCCGAACTTGCCACTCACTCATTTCTACCCTTGTGGCTTCTATATGAATTTCAAGTCCTTTAAACAGCCTCCTACAAAATTATGTAAGTTTTAAAGACATTCTTGAATGTTGCCTGTCTTCAGAAAGTTTTCTTCAGCCAAGTTACTGCCACGAAGAATACAAGTACTCATTGGCTATCTCTACTTTTAATTTAGCAAGTGATTCATTCCTATTAATGTGCTATAAAGATTATGTTCAGCTGATGGTTTGATTAAAATTTTGTACCAAGATAAGTGTCTTAACTACTCTCAATAAACTCTCATCCAAATAAATGTCAGCTCTTCTAAGAAGTCTTCACTTATCATCCTAGCTAGTGGTGTTCTTCCCTCCCTCTTTCTCCCTTTCCCTCTGTCCCTTCCTCTCTCTTTCTATCCTTCCTTCCATAAAAGCTTATCAAGTACCATCTATGTGTCAGGCACTGTGTTAGGCACTTTGTCAACTATCCCTGCCTTTCATGGTTTGTCATATTCTATGGCTGTCAACTGTCTTGCTGGTAGTGATCTCATATCACCTACACAACTATGAGCTCCTTTGTTTAAGAAGTCTAACTGCCGCATCATTACACAAACAAGTCAGTGTGGTGTAGAGGAAGGGATAGAGATAAGGACGTAGAGTTAGGACCATTAGCACCAGGCTCAAGGGAGCAGTGAATGAAGCCCAAAAGAGAAGGGGAATATTGGATTTTGCAGCTAGACTAAAATTTTGAGTAGCTTATAATATTTAAGATTATCTGAAATGATCCCTTCTTGGAAACTATTTAAAAAAACACAAAAACATAAAAATTAGTTACACTGATCTGCCTGCTGAAATATTTAGGGGAATATGTACTGATGTCTGCAACTCACTTTGAAATCCATCAAATAAATAGGCTGGATTGTTGGATGGATAGATGGGTGGATATAGCAAGTATAGCACAACACTAATTATTGACTCTAAGAGGTCGGTTTAGGGATGTTCACTGTAAAATTCGTTCAATTTTTCAGTGTGCTTGAAAATGTTTGTAATCATTGTTGGGAGAAAAAGCTATTTATGATGTAAAAAGGCAATAAGAGATATTCTCTTATTTTATCCACTGGTCAATCTATAAGCAGACAGATTTATCTGTTAATAAAGCCCAAGCATGTGTGTGTGTGTGTGTGTGTGTGTGCGTGCCTGCATGTGTTTGCAAGTTGTGAATCTAAGAAAAGGTTCATTTGTTAGTAAAACCCATAAATGTTGACTAGGTTCACAGGACATACTGATATAATAGACTAATATGCATTCATCTCACCTTGTAGTCTGCCTTGTCTACATCCGGTGAAGGAGATTCTTGTCTAATGTGGGGGGATGGGTTGAAAATAGTAATTCATCTGAAGCTTAAATAAAAATATTGGATGTAAAATTAAGTTACGTATTTTCTGAATGGATTGCATAATGAAGCTGTTAATCAAAATGGTCAACTTCAAACCTTAAAACCCCTCTGTAACTTTTTTACTCAAGTGCTAAGAAATGTTTTGGGAATGTATGATCACTCATGATCATTTTGACCATTACAAAGCCATTATTGGAAAGCAAAGATTTATTCAAGGGACACTCATCATTTATGTTCAAGTAGGCAATACTAAAGTAACTGCTCACAAGGTGGAATATGCTGAAGAGTGCCTGAAACACTTAATGCGTCTGGATCAATAAAACATATTTCAATTTGCAAAGTCAAGAGTGAAGGGCATTACCAGGAGCAACTGCATAATACGGCTGTTAAATCTTTGCAGACTTTATGAATGAAGTGACATCTGATACACAGTGAAAGAAGTACCTGACAAAAACTAGGAAATGGCTTTTACTCTTGAATCTGAGCAATGCAATTTGTAAAATGGAGCAATTAACTTTAAAATGCCTTCCACTTATCTGAATTCTTTTGAGTCATTCAGTATTAAGCTTTAAAAGGGTGAAGGAAACATGCTAGAGTTTAAAGTAAATTTTCCATATTCTCTGCATAGAAAAATATTTCGGAAATCCCTAATAGCCGCAGAGATTTAGAATGAACAGATTGGTAAAAACTTTGGAATTATATTTCTTCCTGGAAATAACAATGACAGAGAGCCCATGTTTCATGCACGGTAGGCATGAGAGACAAGGCAACAGGCAGTGTGGAAAGGTGCGTGACTTAGCCTTTTCCATTATGAAACCATGTGGCATGTGAGCCAGTTTTCTGTAAATCACCTACAGGCTAAATAGAGCCCATAACAGTTGAGCACGCTAGCATTTGCCCTTTTTAAAAAAATGTGTCCAGGAGAAGCTTTTGAACACTGGGCAAAGAACAAATGTAAGCTTAAATGCCTATAGACTCAATATATCTTGCTATATTCCCTCATTATAGGCACATGGCCACCATGGCAGATGGTGGTGTTTAATGCTCTCAAACCACAGAGATGTTTAATAAGACATCAGATGATTTTAACAGACAAAAGTCTTCAAATGAAATTACTATTCCTTTAGCTTCTTTACGTTTGGACCCATTGGACCCATTGGTTATAACCAAGAATTTTCCAGGTGTTATGAACAAAGAGATTCATACATAGAATAAAATGTACTGTTGAGAGTAACCAGGAAACAATTCCCTTAAGTCTTCACAAATCATTGACTGCTTAGTTCACACACTGCATGCATTTCAAATGATCAACCAAATGGGTATTAGAGGCCAACTCTGCCCAGCACTACGGCGAAATGAAAGGGAAGTCAAAAAGCACACAGCACAGTCTTTCAAGAGCTTGAAATCTGGTTGGAAACAATTAGTGAAGACAAATGATCCAGTATAAAGGAGTATGAATGAGGGTAGCACAGATTATAGAAGTTTATTATTGGTAAGACACAGAAAGTACATAGAATTGATATATTTGCTTTAAACTCTCCTCACAGTTATCAAGGCATTGCTGAACTTTGTAAAGTTAGCTCTCTACAACACTGGAAGAATTTGAAAGCTCATGGAAGAAAGTGATTCAACTGGGCCAATTAAGTTCAATATATTTATTAAATATCCTACACAGGAATTGAATTCTTATGTTTATCTTTTGAGGATACCTCTAGTCTTACATAAATGAGAGATAAAGCAGGAATCAGGGAATTTAATTTTGAAATCATCTTTGTAGGTCTATCATTATTTTGTCTCTAACTTTGATGTTAATTGGAAAGGAATGGCACATGAATGATGTTATAATTGCTAATTTACTCATATTTAACTTCATTTCAGAATATTCACAATACACAGTTGGCTCTCAATGCATATCTGTCCTATATTCCTCCTAATGATCACTTGCAAATCTGATAACCTTGTAAAATGACTTTTAAAGTTGCATATCATGACTTGAAGTAAGTTCCATTATAATATCTTTGAACTATAATTTAAAATAGAAAGTTTCATTGATCTTTATTAAAAAATAAAATAGCAAAAAAGCAAACAATTTGATTAAAAAATGGGCAGAGGATCTGAAGAGACATTTTTCCAAAGAAGACATACAGATAGCCAACAGGTACGTGAAAAGGTGGTCAAAGTCACTCATCATCAGGGAAATGCAAATCAAAACCACAATGAGATAGCACCTCACACCTGTCAGAATGGCTAGTATCAAAAAGACAAGAAATAACAAGTGTTGGCGAGGATGTGGAGAAAAGAGAACACTTGTGAACTACCAGTGGGAATGTAAATTTGTGCAGCCATTTTGGAAAATGGCATGGAGGTTCCTCAAGAAATTAAAGACAGAACTACCATATGATCCAACAGTTCCACTTCTGGGTATTTATCCAAAGGAAACGAAAACACTAACTCGCCGAGATATATGCACCCCCTCCATGTTCACTGCAGCATTATTTACAATAACCAAGACATGGAAGCAACCTAAGTGTCCACTGATGGATGAATGGATACAGAAAATGTAGTATATATATATATATATATATATATATATATATACACGATAGAAGATTATTCAGCCATAAGAAAGAAGGAAATCTTGTCATTTGTGACAACATAAATAGACGTTTAAGGCATTACGCTAAGTGAAATGTCAGACAGAGAAAGACAAATACTGAATGATTTCCCTTATATGTGGACTCTAAAAAAACTGCAACAACAAAAAAACAAGCTGATAGATAGAGAGAACAGATTGGTGGTTGCCAGAGGCAGGGGTAAGATGTGAGCAAAATGAGTGAAGGTGATCAAAAGGTATCAACTTCCAGTTTTAAAATAAATAAGTCCTGGGGATGGAGTTTATAGCATAGTGACTATAGTTAATAATACTCTATTGTATGCTTGAAAGTTACTAAGAGAATGGATCTTAAAAATTCTCTTCAAAGAGGAAAATATTTGTAACTATGTATGGTGATAGGTGTCAATTAGACTTACTGTGGTGATCATTTCATAATATATGCTAATATTGAATCATTATATTATATGTCTGAAACTAATATAATGTTACATCAAGTATATCTTGCATTGTGAAAAAATTTTTTTTTAAATAACTAAATAATTCAACTCCTTTCCCGCATTCTTTCCTTATCCATCCGATATGTATATTAGTTCACACAACATGGTGTGAATTTACAGCCTAAAAACACAAAGGTATATATTAACTGCATTTATTTATATCTTGACTCAATATTTATTCATTAAAAAATCATCTTGAAAGTATTCTACTTCAATAAATCTATTTGTGACTCAAATGTTTTAAACTGCCCTTTCTTATAGACTGTGTTGATATTTTAAGTGATTTTCTCTCTCCAGATATGTATGTCTACATATGTATCCATAGACCTTTATATATCTCTGTATTGGTCGCTTTATTATAAGCCTTTCTACTGAAACATCATTCTCTTCAAAATTATATGAATAACATTCCTAGTTCATCTTCTGTACCATATTTTACTAACTCACATTTTGTTCTCCAGCATTCAGTTAGCTGCTTTCCACTTTATCCATTTTAGGATTTAGGGAACAAAAACAATTTAGATTGGTCTTAAGAACTTCCAAAACCAACGTTCTGAATGAAAGCCTATGAAAATAAGAAGCAATTTGTTTTCATTTTCTTCTATTTCCAATTGTTTCCTCCATTGCTCTACTTTGATCCTATTGATTTTCTCTGTTCTTTTTTCTGGGTAGCACTTATTACTCATTTATCATACTGTTGCTAGTGATTAGTATCCCTTCTTCTTTTTATACCCTTTTTCCTCACTTGCACTTTCATGGGTAAAACACATGGTGCTGTGTTTTCTTGCTCCTGGCCATTTTTTCTGTCCACAAGGCCACCTGGAAGCCTAGAAGGGAAGGGACGCTTCTTCTTCTCAGGGCTGCATCCCCAGTGCTGAGCACAGTGCCTGGCACTTAGGAGTGCAATAAGTATTTGATGACTGAATCACCAAAGGAATGAATGGATATCATAAGTTAATTTTGAATTATTCCATTTCAGAGGGACTGAAGAGTAAAATCATATTCCAAAAGCATGGACGTTGTTTCTGATGGAATCCTTAGTAGTCTCTTCATTTATGTTGCCTATTGTAGCGGATGTTTTTCTGTAAATTTCAAAATTCTAAAGAGGAATGAATTTACCTTAATGAGGTATTTATATTAGATGTTACATCATGACTCATACTTTAAATAAAATATCATATATACCCTCTCCCCCAAAAAGCTACATAGGTAGAATCTTTAAAATTCTTGAAAACAGAAGGCAACGTATTTCCTAACTTCTCCAACCAAGGTGGGCCTTTACCAAAACTTTAAGAAAGTTAGATCAGATCCTCTCCTTTTTTTCCAAACCTTTCTTTCAAGATTTAGCTCTAGTCCTTTATAATATGAAAAGGATAGAAACAAAGATCACTAAGATCACTTCTAAAACTGAAGTTTTTTATAGGCTTGGAGGAGATGTAATTTCTTCCACTATCCCTTCTCCTTTCAACTTAATCTAATTTGATAAATACCAATTTTCTATTGAGGTTTGCATAAAGGAAAGGAAGAAGAACATACAGGTGAATCAGACATGTTGCCCAAAGATAAAGTAATTTGCTATCTAGACAGGGACACATGCACACTAACTTTTTACATAAATAAACAGAGGAGGTTTACAAAGAGTATTCACTTTTTTCTTCCTTTAAAATTAAAAAAACATTAAATTCTACAGAAAAGGCAATGTTTTATAATGTTTATTTAAGTTTAAATAAAAAAAAAGAGACCTTGATTCTAGTCTTGGCCGCTAACTATGCCTTTATGGTCTTTGTTACAAATGAAAAACTCCCTCTCTGGAAGGACATCATATTCCTATATCTGAAATTCTGTTCAAAGAATTGAAGACTTGAAAAATATGCTTGTTATACTTGCATAAGTGCGTAATCATGACCATTATATTGGAAGGGACTTGAGAAGCTTCCAGAGGTAGAAACAGGTTCAGAGTTATAACGACTAGACCAAGCTCCCGTTACGACTAAGGGCAGTGCCTAATTTATCGCTTTTCAAATTTGTCAGATTGCTCCCTTTTCCTCCACTTCTCTTCCATGAAACAAACATATTTTAAAAAATAAGCCTTTTCCAAAATACCCTAGCGTGATCCTTGAATTGATGAGGGAGAAATTTCCTTTACACCCCTTCAACAAACTCAGTGTGAAGAAGAGTAGGAGCGAGTCAACTGGAGTTGAATGGAGCTGTTGTCTAAGGTTTCTGCTGCTAAGTTAAGGGTGCTGGTGAAGGAGAAGACCTAAGTCAGCACTCGGCAGCCTTCAGGGTGCCTGCAAGCCACCCAGGGACTCTGTTAGAATACAGATCCTGCTTCCGTGGGCCTGGACTGGGACTGGAGATGCCTCACATCTAACACGTCCCCAAGTGACGCTGATGTCGCTGGTTACTTTGAGAAGCGAATGTCTGCTAGATGGTAGGAAAGCCATTTGGGAGATAGCCTGTCAATTAGTAACTAATTTTATATAGACTCAGCCCTAGAGCTCAGGAAATTGTACTTTTTCTCTGTTAGCTTTATGGAAAAGAGCAAACAGCCAATAGGCTAGCAGATGGCAGCAACACTTTCTTAAATTAAGTTCTAGGCCACTGCTGAGAGCAGTACATGCTTCTTCCATATCTATATTATGATGATCCTGGGTTCCTAAGAAGGTGTCAAATTTTGCTATTTATTTCCTATTTGAAAATGGCTGTGGGTGTTTGATATGTTTCAGGAAGTTTTTTTAGCAAACATGGTTTACAATGAAATTTGGAGTCTTTTTTTTTTTTTTTTGAGGAAGATTAGCCCTGAGCTAACTGCAGCCAATCCTCCTCTTTTTTGCTGAGGAAGACTGGCCCTGATCTAGCATCTGTGCCCATCTTCCTCTACTTTATATGTGGGATGCCTACCACAGCATGGCTTGCTAAGTGGTGCCATGTCCGCACCCGGGATCCGAACTGGCCAACCCCAGGCTGCTGAAGTGGAACGTGCGAACTTAACCGCTGTGGCACCGGGCTGGCCCCAAAATTTGGAGTCTTCAAGACCAAATTTCATTTGTTGGACAATTGCACTATATGGAATATTTTCTTCTCTGTGAGTGAGGGGTAAGTAAGAGGCTTAAGCTTGTCTTTCTACGGTTTTGCCTGCTCCTGTCACATATTATCGAAAGATAAGGTTAGAACACTTGGCTTATATTTGTAATAATTTAGCAAAGATATATGGCTATTCTTGAATACAAAAGATGGAAATTAGTTTTTCTTCAAATTTCCATGATGTTTCAGAGTGATACAAATTCTAGCTAAAATCGGTAGTCATTTCTTAGCAAAGGATTAAAACACACTAGATTCCATTCTTCAAATTTTTGTTAATTTCTGAGATCAGTGATTAAATTTGCTAGGTAACAATTACTCTTCAAAATGAATTACAAATTTTCATTCATTCAGCTCATTTTATGTATTTCACTAGAAAGTAATAACAGGGGATTTTCCTCATCAATATTATTTTTCCTAAGCCAAGCCAGCCCTGGTTTTATTCACTTTTTCCAGAACTTCACCGTCCTTTGGGATATAGGATCTGAATCTTAGTGTTCATAACAGATATAAGAATGTCACATGTGTCATGGATGCCTGTAGTCTGGGAAACAGAGAAGTTATTGTTTTTCCCGCTCGATGTCAATATGTGAGATCGTAGAGACTCTTTATTCTTCCATATTGGGTAGATACCATTCTATCTCTTACCAACAAGAACATGCAGCAAATACTGTTAGAAGCTGGCATATCCCATAATTGGAAACCTGCTCTCCATAGATGGCTGGTTATAACAGATTTCCCAGTAAATGATGTGAAAGTTTTGAAAAGATTATATATTTCTTAGGTATTTTTTCAGGAATTTAAACATACCTTAGAAAGGTATTCCAAGTTAAAAAATGAATCAAATACATTTCAATAAGAAAACTAGGGTTCATGAACTGAAGAGATCAATTACACTTATTACTACTATTAACAAGAATAGCTAACATGAACTGGGCACTTACTAAGAGCTTTCCCTATATCAATTCTCTTATTTCTTGGAAAAACCCTGTGAGGCAAGTACCATTATTTTATAGTTAAGGAAACTGAGGAAACAAGAGGCTAATCAATGAAGTCACACAGCTAGCAAAAGAGGAGCTTCTCTGATCACATCAAGATTAACCTACTTCAAGAGTCTGTGCTTTAACTGCTATCTTAGAATACGGGGAAAATGTCAAAATATTTTCATAGGGTCTCTTTGTATTTTGCTGCACAATAAACATCTATCTTTTATTCTTATAAATTTATCATTTCACATGACAATTTTTCTAGTATTCAAAGAGAGGAAGTCAACAACTGCCCATATGCAGTCAGGATTTTAGGTCTGTTTTAAGATTCAATCCCCAGGCATGTACCTATAAAAGGAAATGTCTATAGATGGAAGAATGTAGCTCTTGGTTGTATCTTTGTGCTACAATGATACTTGAATCATCACCAGTAATAAAGACTCCTGGGACAGTGAAGTAAATATGCCAAATCAGAATGGTATTCAGCGTCTTCCTCCATTGATGTGTTGGCTTTGCTAAAAACAGCCCAGATTTTGCCTGAATTGTAAACTAAGCAAATATGACTAGAGGATACATAAGGAACAGATGTTGATTTTTAAAAGACCATTTATCCATCATCACTTTTTCATATAATCAGCTGAAACTAGCATTCAATCCCTTTTCTTAAAATTGTTTTTAAAGTTTATCCATAAGGACTAAGCCTCAAAGATTCCATGGTAAAATGGGATTCACATATTTTGAAAACTCCATACTGTAATGATGGTTAGGTGAAATTATTTGTAGATGATCAAATAGTTTTCAATCTTACAGGACCAAGAATGTTCAGAATTGTATTCTTGTCTGTGCCGTGTAAATACTATGATACATTTAGTATACCAAATAGTTAGTTTAACTAGTATACCAAATAGTTAAACGAGTCAAGGTGCACCCTATCTATTCATGATAAGAAACAATAGGCATGTGCAGTTCTGTTATACATAAACATGGAATGTTGAGATTCCCTTGCAGGAATGCATTCAAATAAGTATAAATATTTCTGAATGGATACATAGCTTCTTTCCAAGCAGGAGAAACAGAACATCAGGGATCAGAAAGTAAGACCAAACCCTGCACCTGCTGCTTCCCGATGTGGACGTTAGTCAGCTTGTTTAACCTCTCTGTGCCTCAGTTTCCATTTGAAAGAGGGAGATACAATATTCTGAGGATAAAGTGATGTAATGTATATAGACCACTTCACATAATACCTTGTAGTCAGTGAATTGTAGAGATTTTCAATAATTTTTTTGAGAATCATTAAAGTCATATAAACTGCGGGAACAGGATGTTTGAAAGTATTGATAAGTAAAGCATATTGTAATTTGCTATGGGTTTAAACCTAGCAGAACAAATGACTGAGCCAACTAGGATAATTTTGAGGTTAACATATTTCGAGAATAATTTTGAATGGCAGAAAAGATTGACTACAATTCCTCCTTCTTTTCAAAGCGTTTGAGTGGTGCCTTATTCCCTAGCTGGGTCAGAGCTAATTCTACTATTGGACGGTATGAAAATTTTCTGTATTTGGACAATGTCTCCCTAGTCACAGATGGATGGATATCTCTCTTACAATTAGGCAAATTTATGCTAAAAGTCTTAACAAAGAGATATTTTTAATATAAAGGTGAAGACTGTGTTAAATGGTGGTTGTCTCCTGTTATTTCAAACAATGAGACCAGCTTCTTGCTACCATGAATCCATGTAGTTATTTTTCATTTTCTTATTTTTCCCATGTAGTTCAACCCTACATCTTTTCTTTTCTTTCTTTTTCACATTTTGTTTTTGGTTATGGGTTCAAGAAATTCTTACTAGTGAAAAAAATTAAAGCCATTGTAAGTAATACTTACAAGTATCTAAATCAAATATAAATATTAACATTATATATTATCTGTTTTTGTGATTTCTCAGCATGGCATAGATTCTAATAGCCTACAAAAATACCCATTCTCCCTTTCTCTCAAATAAACAGATCCTCTACTTTTAGCTGTGCATATGACCACCCAGCTAAAAGACTACATTTCCTATTTCCCTGGCAGTCAGGAGTAAGTATTGGCCAATGAGAAGTAAAAGGAAGTGTTGGCTGTACTTTCAAAAATTCTACTTAAAAGAGAGGCGGCATACCACCCCTACTTTCAACTTATTTTTGAAATACAGATGTGATGGGTGGAGTTATAGCCGCCATCTTGGATTCTAATAACGTGGATCAAATTCTATGGTGGACAGAGCAGAACACCGGAAGGAGCTTGAGTGCCCTGTAAACACGAAGCCATATCACCCCTGGCCTGCTTCTAAATGTCTTTCACATGTAAGAGTATTACTATGTATTCTGTTTCCTGCAGCTGAACTTAATCCTGATCAACATACAAGGTATTTTATACAGAATACTCATCCAAAGAGATGTTCTATTCAAACTAGATTTCTTTTGAGAATTACTGTATGCCGTATATCTTTCCTGGGAACTTGCCATTCATATTAGCATAATAACATAATAAAAACTCAGAGAATCTTATAATAAAAGGAATTGTTTGACTTCATTAACTCATTGTTAACCAAACTTATATGACCACAGTTTTGTTTTTTATTTTTGGAATAACACCTATTAATATCCTGGGTTATCAGTATTCCTTCCACACAAGGCACACTGGGAAATGCTTGTCTACATTGCTGCTCCTCTGAATTAGCATTTGTCACACATTGTCCATACTGCTCAGCCTTTCGCTCACTTGCTGCTTGGGGAGACCTGTCCCTCAGTTTTTTCTCAGATCTTGGCAAAGTGGGCACTTGTGGAGTATCTGTCATCATCTTGTCCATTGGTGTATTAGACTGAGAAGCCTTTCCTTCTGTGATATGGAGGCGATTAGTTTGAATTTAGATAAAGTCTGTTGGATTTTTTTTGAGTTTATAACAAACATTACTAGATATCTACTAGGAGTAATAATTTCTCCTTTCTGTTTAGATATATGTTCAAGTCTCAAATAGCCAATAACTATAGTATTCCCAAGAATATAATTTTTGTTATAGGCCTTTCGAGAGAAAGCATTTTCTGGAATTTATTTTAAAAATGACATTGACACTGCTATCTATATCAGAAAGAAAATTTACCAGGAAACAAAGCACAGATTTGCCATATCAACAGGAGCCCTGGCCCAGAAAATGTCTATTAAATCATAGCTTTTAAAAAAAGGTATAAGATTAACTTTAAAATCACTGAAAGTGAGTTAAGTGTATCAAGATACATCTTCTTCTTCAACAGTTAAGATTTTATTAGTGTGCTTTTAAAAAATGTTTGCACCTATCCCTCTATTGACAAACTACTTTCTACCAAACTTCTGTTCTGTAAAATCAATACAGATTTAAGATCCCATTCCATAAAGGCCATACGTAAGAGTGATTCTTCTCTGGAAAAGCAAAAGTAAAGTCACGTAAAAAGAGTAAGCAAGGGCCCATCCAGCAGCATGTGGCTTATAATGATGTAGAAAAGTGATATATATTGAAGTGTGTTTTAGCATGAATCTGTGAAACAGGTCAGAAGCTATAATTTGGTATGCAAGACCTAAGCTTTTAAATATTTTGTTCTCGTTCTTGAGATTTACTGAAAGCTTTTTTCTTTAATGCCTCTTTATGTAAAACTGTTTCAGAAATAAAATTATGCCTTGTTCATTTAGTGAACTCCAGCAACTTAAAAAGTATTCTTAAAGCTGGCGTAAATGGTGGGCCCATGCTCAAATGACTCCTAGATTTGGGCAGATGATACGGAGTGAAGTAGATAAGGTATAAGACAACCAGGCCTGGTAAGAACTTTCTGGAAACATGGGACTGTTGACCTGTGGATACAGGTCCAGCAGTGCCAGAACTGACTTTTCAAGAAAAGCATGTAAACATCCTGACTTAAAAATATTGGCAACTAATTATTTAAAAAACATAGCAAACAACCCAAAAAATTGCAGGGTGAAACAAAAAAAACCCTGTGGGTCTAATTTCTAATTTATCCTAGAGGCTGTAAGTTTGCTCCATCTTGTTTATACCATCCCATTTCCTCACCCAACACTTCACTGAAGAAGCTTTCTTACGGTTTTCTAGTATCTCCTTGTTACTCTTTCCGAGGCATTGTGTAGCTTCTTTATACTACTGTTACTAAGTGGAGTGTAAGGGAAAACTCACCCTGAACTGATTACAATCTCTTATATGCTGATTATCATGCCTTTCAGCCCATTTGTGACCTCTGCTGTCTTTAAAATAAGCATATCCTTCAAAGGCAGACAAATCTCCCCTGAATCTGGAGGTTGGAAGCAAATTTTAAGACATCTTCTCTAGACCCCTTCCCCTTATTTGCGTTGCATTCCATCTACCACTTTCTCAGGCCATCTTCTCCCCAAGCCAGCCCCTCCTCGCCCTCAATTACCAAACTTTGAGTACCAGTGTCTTGGTTAAGAACCTGCGCTTTAAAGTCAACTTCATGCAGGTGGTCACCTGCTCTGCCGCTTACTCACCAAGTAACTCAGAATAAATTAGTCTCTTTACATCTCAATATCGTTATTGGTACAATGGGCTTGATAATAATAGAATCCACTTCTGAGTAGGATTGAACAGAACAACAAATAACAGTTTGCTCTATCCTTAAAGGTAAATATCAGCAAGGGCCACCCATTTCATCATTATATGGCTCTAACTCTCAGGGAATTCTCCCTAAATTTGAGTTAAAATGTCCTCCATTGACCCCAGTGCTACTTCTTAAGGCCTAAGCAATCAAACTTCATCTTAAATGTAATCTCGGAGTGAACAGTGTGGTCTGATCCAGGTGGGGGAGAGGGAATTTACTATCACTTTTATTCTAGATACTGCGTTTCTTGTCCTGTAGACTGGGATGACATCTGCCGTCACAAATAACAGGTATGTCAGCCTAATGACCCAAATTGAGCTCATGGATACATCAAATCTCTAAGCCTTGACTTCTATATCCAAGCATAGAACCTCACATTTTATCCCTTCCAAGCCTCTTTGAAAAAATACATAATTTCAGAAAAAGTTTGGCAAATAATCTCTCCTAGACGTAAATTACCTACCCATGATCTGTTGAAAGGGAAACTAAAACTAGCATCTTTAGGTCTTGATTCTTAAAAATTTACCTGTTTCTTCCCTTTTTCATAGGAGGAGGAAGGGCATGTTACGTCTATGTGGACATTAAAGTTTTTTAACTGGCAACGTGGAAATGCTAAGGGTCCTGGGTTAATCTAAATTTTAGTGTTGGATACACTTTCTCTTTTGTTGATAACTAAATCTTCTGCTGGATTTCTTCCTCTGCCTATATAAGACCATTGCTGAGTCATTCATGCCTTTAGCTTATCTGCTATATCAAGGCAAATGATAAGGCCTCAAAGGCATGTCAAGGAAAATGAGAACCCAACAGAATTTATAATCTAATGGAGTAGGAAAGAAATATCTATAAATAACCATAATGTAAGTTGGCATGGGTCCCTGGGTGCTTCAAAGGCACTGTTAGAGAATGATTAAAGGAGGGGAATATCACATCTTCATTTGCGCTAAGTTTCGAAGGATGGGCAGAAGTTTGGCAAATGGAAGTAAGGAGTATGATGATGAGTTTACAGGCAGAAAGATTAATAACAGCAAAGCCACAAGTCTTAAAAGCATGCTCCTTGTTTTGGGGCAGCAAATTTATACTACCTGGAAAGTAAGGAGTAAAAAAGCCTAAAAAAATAAAAAGCAATTTGGGACAAGAAAGCCACATGAAGGGTTTTGTCCTTATTCAGTAGGTAGTGGGATCCGATCCCCTGAAGTTTACAGAGGAGAGGAATAAGATCATCGTCACAAACCTTCAGGCTGTGATTAGAAGGATGGTCAAAACAATGGAGAGTCTGCAGGCAGGAAGACCATTTGGCAGTCTGCTGGTACAGTCTAGGTGAGGGTGATGAAGATCTGAATCCTGCGAGGCAGGCATGAAAACGGAAACCTAAGAGTTCTTGAGATACGGTGATATCATTCTAACATTAAAAAAAAATCTGCTTCTAAGCTTTGTGTTTAAAATGTGTACGTGTGTGTGTGTTTGTGTTGGCATGGCCTCGGTGATGCATCTAACCTTGGGATTTTAGGAAGACACCTGAATTCTTAATATCTCAAAGTGATCAAAACCTGGAGCAAAAAAGATGTCCCAACAGTTCTCTGCTCTTCTAATGTGTATCAATCCTTCCGTTTCTTTTCTTTTCTCCTTCAGCTCTCCCTACCCATTATCAATAAGGAAGAGGAAGAAAATGGGATTTAAAGGTGAAATATTATAATTCTATGATATGCAATAACCATAAGACTTGGAGATGGATGGTATGGAGTCCAATTCTAGCTTTGTTTTAAATTGCATAACTTTAAATACATCTTTCAATATCTCTGAACCTCAGTAAAACAAGGGGCAGCCCATTTCAGCATCATTTGGAGGAGATTTTCAAATTATACAGGCTCAAGAGTTTGATATAAGTGTCTCCCACCTCCCCGCCCCCACCCCTGACCAGCTAAGAATCCCCTGGAATAAACGAACTCCAATTTTTCTTCCAGATGTAAACTTTTATTATTCTATAATTCTATTTTGCACAACTTCTGCCCAGATCACTTCCTCATTCTACCCTGTTTGCTTCTACTTTTTAGCTACTAGAGAGGGAGACAATTTTCTGGGGCTTTTGATGCTATCCTTTGGGGCTGTCTTCCCATTAGAGGTGAAAATCAGAAGCCAGTTATGTTAATGCCTTGAAAGGTGTTATTGAAGACTCACTCACTACTCATGACTCCAAGTGGAAAATGAGATAAGTCCAGCCAGCTTCCAGGGCCTTGGCCATCTGACTCTTAGAATTCAACTTCTACTTAATTGTCAATGGATTTAGGATACCAAGTCCCACTGCCTTTCAGGTTTCTAACCACATAGAACCTCTCTTTATGGTGGAAAGAATTTGGTCCCTGTGGGCCTAATGAAAAATAGCAAGTCAACAAATAATAGAGTTTTACTCTTTGTTTCCCCCACTTAGAGAGAGCTAGCAGTTTGTGAATCTGCACACGATAACATTCTACAGTGAATCCCAAAAAATCATTAGAAATGCATATAATTCTCTTTTACCAAATGCAACATCAGGTTCAGACATGCCTCACCAAATCCTACATTTCTTCTAAATTCATCTCCAGAGCATACCAGCTCAAGGCTCATACTGAGAGTTCTGGCAAATTATCCCCCAAGTGCCAATATCTAACACACACTACATTGGTATTATTCAATGAGAGGCTGATTCCACGAGAAAATGCAGAGTTAAGTGTACAGAGTTTATCTTATCTGAAGTCATTTCTCAGCCTTTAAAGATCAGTGAAAGGCAATATTACATGTTCTCACCTAATCTTTGCTCATTACGGAAGGAGATGCCTCAGGTCAGTTTTACAGCAGACAGAGAGGTGGGGTGTCTAGAAGTACAATGTAGGTGGACGGCCTCTGAGCAATCTGTTCTGGTGGCTGGGCCATTGTAAATGGCCTAAAATTACCATGCTTTCTCAGTATCTGCTGCTGCCCACACGTGCACCATGAATCAAGGGACAATTGCTTCATGTGCTGGGGTGATAGCAATGAATATTAATCACAAAGAAATGGAACAAACAGTGACTGCGCTTAATTTCTGAATAACATACTACAAATTGAAATAACTCTGGAAGTTTTGAAGAGAAAATGCCACGGTAAGTCTTTTCCTTATTCTAATTGATGATATTCGAGTTACTGGAGGAATGTACAAATGCAAAAATGAGATTTCTTTTGTCCTAAAGATTTTGTCTGGTTTGGCTTTTAAAATCAGATCTTTAAAAACTTTTTCTCTTTATCCCAGGATAATAGTCCATACCTTGGTCAGTAACAATTCTAAGTCTAACATCCTGCCATAGATTAATGGTGTCCACTTCCACTGCCCAAGTCTTTTCCTCCAGGCCAGTAGACCGCATTTTGACACTAACTGCCATTGGTTATTTACCGAATATTCTTTTGTATATTATCTCTCACTTCCTCCAAATAACAGCTTATTAGGAGTTAAATTGGAATTGCTAAACTAGGTTGCTTCCCTGGGCATGATTAAGAATAGGAAATCAATGCTGTGTGAAGTGTCCAAGTGCTTCAGGCCAGTGATGGAATCTTGAATGAGTTATGAGGCATAGGGATCAAGTTAATATTAGGGGTGAATTCTTTAATTTACACAGTGTACTAAGGTAATTGACTTCTTAATATCTTTGATGGGATGCTAAAAAAAGACCACAACCAAAACAAACCTATATATTTCTAAATGCACATATAATATAAAAGTAAATTTACAGATAATTGTCTCGATGGATATACCCAAAATTGCACAATGTGGTTACATCCGGGGAGGAGAGTGAGACTGAGTGCTGGTCAAAGGGAGTGTTAGTTCCATCTCTCCTGTTTGAAGGTTTTAGAGTAAGAATGTATCCATGCATTACTGTCAAAATTAAAAATAAATAAAATTTGTAACAATTTTGTTAATGAATTAATAACTGAGTCCTAGGTTGGACTGTGCTCTGCACCAGGGAATGACATACTTCCTTGTGTGCTGGGAGAAGAGCCTGTGTCTATCTCCTTTCCTCTCTCCTTACTTCTACTCTAGCTCTGAGAGTGCTATGCAAAAGGATGGCTCACACCCGCACTGAATTTAATGTCAAACTTCCCACAGCATTTGTGGCACTAGCCGGTTCCTTTGTAAGCCACTTCACCCTTGCCTCTCTGTTTAAAGATGGATATGAATAAGTGGACTCTCAGGAGGTTCTCATCACTGACCTGAATGTGTTAAAGCATTTAAACACTTAGGAATAAAAATGGTACTGGTTCTCCTAAGCATATTATTCTGACTTAGGTAGTGCTTCCCAAAGTCCAAATAAAAAACTGTTTCAGTAAAACCTAGATGTGGTTGATCAACATGCAAAACTGCTGGAATGAATTATATATACCAAACCGAATAGACAGTCTGTGACTTCCTATTATTTAATCATCTCAAAACACCTTTAGTTGTGAAGTAGATGCAAGGACAGTGAAAGCTGGCTTTGAATTAAGAGCTACAAGATCCACCTGAGCACCGGTCCCAGCACCATTATTTATTAACATGATTTGGGGCAAGTTAATTAGCCTCGATATTCTTATTTACCTAAGGGGGCATGATAATACCTACCATGCCTATCTTATAGCATTATTTGGAGGATCAAATGTTTGAAAATGCCCTGAAGGGTGAATTGAAAGGAAGGGGGGAATTTATTTGCATTCTGTATTTTCAAGGATGAATATAATGCTCCTTTCTTTTTACTCATCTTCTTAGAAAATCCATCCCCACCCAAGCCTTAATTTTCTAGATGACATGATGCTTTCCTGGACATCTTCCTTAATCTAATTTGAATTTTATTGATTCTTCTTTGAATACATAAAGAAAATCTTGCTGAATTTTTCAGAAGTGTCAGTTTCCCAGAAAATAATTTTAAATTTCTGCAATAAGAGCTCTCTTTACCTATTATAATGTTTTATACATGAAAGAATCCACAGTATTTTATAGGGCTGTGGTTAACAGTACAATAAGAACCATGTTCTGGGGACCCTGTCATATAATAGGAAATTCCCTGGATCTGGAGGGAGATTCTAGTGTCTACTTTGTTATTAACTAGCTATGTGACCAGATGACAAATCACCTAATGTCCTTGAGCATGGTTCTCTTCACCTATACAATGGGATAAAACTTCATAGGCTTGTGATAAGGAACAAATGAGATCAATTACATACAAAATGGGCAAGGCAATTTTAAAGAGTTTATATATGTTAAGAGGGGCAATGAAAGAGGAAATGTGTTTACCCTGTGTTCTGTTTGCCAGTTTCAAGCCAACATGTTACCTATATACTGTAGTGTTATCCAAAACTGCATGAAAACAGATGGCGTGTATGGTGTAGCTTGGAATCTTTAACCACAAACATCTGTCTCTGATCAAATCACTCCTTTCTGCCCAAACACCTTCCACCAGTCCACACAATCTAGAATCAAGTTGAAGCTCTGTTGCCTACTATTGCCTGACTCTAAGCTACCCTTCCAACCTTACGTCGCATACTTCCATTTGTAGACTCCATTCTTTAATCAAATAAACTGCTTCTCATTCACCAAATACTACTTGAAACTTCCTACCTCACTGTTTATTGACTGCTTTGAAAGCTCTCTTCCATTTTTACATGTCCTAGTCTTTAAGGACTCCGTCCAAATGTCTTCCATCACGATTTTTCTTTGAGTCCTATGTTCTGAAGTACTCCACAGAGCTTTGCCATTTTACTATTTTGACCTTTTAGTATTGTTATCTATGCACACAATTTATCTTCCTAATTACACTATAAACTCTTGAGTGTAGAACCCAGCTGGTTTCAGCCTCAAAGGACTTACACAGCTTGGTCCAAAGTGTCACACCTAACAGAAACTCTGCAAATGACGAATGAATGAATGAATGAATGAACAAGAGAGACTGCATTTAATGGATACAAATAAGAGAAGGTCAAAAGGAGACCCCAACTCTAACCTTCGTGAGGAGATTATGGATTTGACATAAATAAGTAAAATCAGCAATCTGTGAAATTCTGAAGGAGAAATGTCTAGTAATCATTATGTAATTCTGTAGTTAAGTGATTATGTGCAAAGATATTTTGCTGGAACTCAATTCTCTAGTATCATACAGTTCTTACTGCTGTGTTTTATCTTAAGTTCTGTGAAGTCTAACCTAAAACTTATATAACATAATGTAGCCATTAAGTCTCTGGAATTAATAGGTTGCAAAAAAATGTCTGCAGGGTTGCAGCTTTCTAAAGAGAGCAGGGCTAAAAGAGGGAAACAGTGAGGACTTGTGCCTGATCCCCTCTCCAGGGTCCTGCCCAGCTCAAAACTAATTGGTAATGTCAGGGACAGGAAGACAGGGAGACAAGAGGCTGGACTGGATGACCTCTACAGCTTCATCCTAATTTTGCACTTCTAGACTCCTGGATATTTTTCTGGTTTTCTTGAGCTACCATTAAGGATGTGTCAAATGTATCATTTTATTGGCTCTAAACAGACTTCAGAGGGCAGGCATGGAAATGAAAGAGAAGTAAGATGTGTTCTCTCTGCTTCGTACATCGAGGCTTGACAAATTCTCAATTCATGGTTTAGCTAGCATTTCAGTGGGTGATCTATGAAGCACAGGAAAAGTGCTCAATTTCATCTTCTTGCGACCCTATTTACTACCCATGTCTGACAGCAGGTAATGATGTTGTCTATGTGCTCAAAAGATTCCCTGCCCCGCCATCCATCTTACACTTTAACAAACTTGCCTTTTGTTACTGATTCCTGCACATGTCAATAGTGTTCCAGAATTCCTCAAAGCAGCTTTGAGGTTTGTGTTTGGGGATGGTGGGAATGAATTTGGATCCTACACTTCTAGCAGAGCAGGATGTTAAGGACAGACTCGGCTCTTACTGCAGCTCCCCAGCCAAGAAAATACTGGAATAGGAATAACATAATCACAGGGTTTCTTATATTTTTATCAATTGAAATATATTTATATTCTGCCTGTTTAAAAAAAAGAGAAAGATTTGATATGGCTTCATTTAGCAAACACTGTGCCAGGCTCAGATGCTCGGTTAGGCAACAGAATGGAGAAAAGCACACTTCCTCTAAAGCTACACCCTTTCTCGGTCTGAAGATAAGACTTTTCTGAAATAGCTGAGAGAGATAGGACTAAAGCAACTTGCATTTCCTGATGTTTTGTTAAGTGTTCCTATTTTTCACTTGTGGATTTGCTAAATGGGGAAGTGGTCACCTGAGTTTCATGAATATGAAGCCAATATACCCCTTGGTTGAAACAAGAGGTCACGCCAGGTGATTGGCTGGAATCTGCAGCCAGCTCCATCCATGAAATACCATCCATGCTTGTGCACACCTGGCACTGACCTCCTTCTTCTCTACTCATGTATCTCCATCAACTCCAAAGAAGCCTTCCTCTGAATAACTCTGCCTAATTACATTCTTTCTGCACACTATTGTGTCTGTGTGCATGTGTCCTTTTGCATTGACTTTACGGGCTATATATGGTATTATTTACTGGGCATTTAGACAGTCTTTTCACAGGCAAAATGAACGAGTTTCTGGCGACACGGCAGGGTTCTATGAATCCAAATGTGAGATAAAGGAATCTAATTTAGTCCCTCTTCCTAGGGTGGTCTTCTTGCTTAGTTTTAAACTCTGTCCCTAGGATTGGAAATTCTTCCTGAACTGGCAGGTTCCCCCCTGCCTGGCAACTCCAATCACCCTTCTTTACCTAGGCCACCTCCTCTGGAAAGTTCCCTGTGACAATATGCAGATAAGTTGGATCATTTTCTCCTCTGCGTCTCCTATTTACTTTTTTTAATTGTACTTATTGCATTATTTTGCTTTGTTTTTTCTGTTGATGTAACTTTTTCTCTCCCCCTACTAGATCATAAACCCTTTAAGGGCAAGACACATGTTTTATAAACCTCTGTGTTCCTAGTGATTAGCACATAGATGGTTATTCATATTTGTTACATTTAATTTGAAAATTAAACTCTAAAGATTATTATCTCGAAAGTCTTTAAGGTTTTCTTTCAGCTGCTGCAAAAGATATGTCACTGATGTGATTGGTTATTTCTTTAAGAAGACTGAATACATGAGCTTTACTCAGACACATTTAGATATCCAAGAAAGTGATCTGTATATAAAGGTATAGCATATGATATGTACAGAAAATGACCTCAAGGAAAATACCAAAAGTGATTGTCACTGGGAAATGAGGCTATAGGTCATTTTCCTACATATAGCAATGTAATATGGTGAATATGCATTATTAAAATAAAGACAATAAATATTAACCATATGTCAGAAGACATATGTGAGATCTCGTCATCAATGTCTTCCTACTTGTTAAAAATTTAACAACTGAAACACGACATTCAAAGAATTAGTTTGTCTAAGTCCAATGCTGCATGATGGGATGCTTAGCGATAACACTTGGACGGGGAATTCACTGCCCTGGGAAGGGAGTTGGAAAGGGGCAGAAACATGACGTTATTTTGGCAATTTGGATCCTTGATGCTTATGAGTGACATTGAGTTCTCTCACTCCCACTTCCCTTCTCAACTTCAATTTCTTAAAACCTGAATTGCAGTGACTTATGTACATGTTCATTGATCCTTCTCAACCAGTGGGCTTCTAACTTTTCTGACTGTGTCCTACAGAAAGAAATACATTCTACATTGTGATCCAGTGCACACACAGAGCCACTCCACCAAGAATAGCTGTCATGTGACGATACCCTGACTTCATGGGAGGTACTCAGATGTTTTCTATTCCATACTATTCTAAATAAATAAAAATGCTCTTCCTAATCTACTAAGTTGATTTCATGACTTGAAACTTGAAAACCATCGTTTGAGACTCTAAGGACTCTGAGGTTGAGAACCTTGCTTTATTCATCTCTGTCTCTTATAATGCCTTCACACACAAAAGAAAGTCAAGAAATGTTGTTACATAAATATTTTTTTCCAAGTAAAAGGAATAATCTCTTGGACGGCACTGCCCGAACGATCTTTTGATTTCCCCCACTGTGTTTTGTGTGGTGCAGAGAACACAGTGGGCACTGGCCAGTTTCTTTGCTGAAGAACTACAGAAATCTACAAAAGATTCAAGCTTTAATGTCTTCATTGAAGGAAGGAATAAGTAAACGGGGAAAAAAAAGGAAGAAAGGCAGCGTCAGCTTTGTTCATCCTCAACCAAAAGGTATAGGAACGCACCGGCCTGGAGAATGCTGAGACTGGCGATCTGCCGAGTCTCATGTTGGCCAGCGGGAGCTCATGCGATTTGTATTTTATCACTGCTAGACAAAACATTGCTGAAGGGGAAACACTTTTAAATCAAAATGGCAACTTAACGTAAAACAGTACTCCTCCCTTGATCCCCAGCCCATCACCTGAATCTTCAGCAGATTTGTCCTCTAACATCTCCAAGTAATGAAAATGAACTCATTAGCCAGGAGCTAAAGCTTGTCCATATCTTCTTTTGCTTCTCCTATTGCATTGACATTAAATGTACAACCATGTGTATATATCAAACTTTAGCCTAAATAGATTTATGTAAAGAGGCTTTCCCTAGCGGAGTTTATTCAAGCTGTACTCAGCAAGAGTCATTGGGAACTTGCTCTATACCAGGCCTGGTGTTAGATCATGGGGGCAGAAAAGTGAGTGAAACCTGAACAGCTTTAAGTCTGTTTGGCGGAGTCAGCCATGTACACAGTAAGCTTTGCCACCATATTTCCAGTGTCACACTATAGGTCTGATCAAAGAGCCATGGATACATAGAAAGAGAGCCACTCTTTTTGTCAAGAGTGAGCGATGAAGTCCAGGAGGAAGACACACAGCAGAGGTGACATGAAGACTGAGCGAGAGTCACCAAAAGTAGAAGGGTAAAGGGCATTCAGGTTAGTGGGGACTATATGAACTTGGCTGCCAGGAACAGGTTAAGTGCAGGATGCTTTGGGGATTGACGAGTGGCTGGGTGTTTTTGTTGCTTAAAGGTTTATGGTGCAAGTGGAGCAGGAATAAATTGATATTATGTTGAGAAGAAACTTGAGTTTCATGGCAGGGAGTTGGGTATTTACTGGGCATTTAAACGTGTACCACTTTCTTTATTCTCTAATTGTCGAATGTGTGCAAAGCTGGTCCTCCCCAGTGTTTATGATGTGGAATTAGACAGCTGGAAGGGAACTCAGGTTGTTTATCCCTGATAAATAATTTTATACATGAAGAAACAGAAGTAGAAGTCATTTGGTTAAAAGGGTCTTTTCCCGGGGTTTGGAGAGAATTCAGTCTATTTGCATATAGATCGAAAGCAACCTTCCTGCTGCTGTTGTATGGACTGGCTCTTAGTCAAAAGAAAAACAGCTCACTGTTTATTGAAAACTAGCAGGAAGGAAGTGCAGGAGCAGGTGGGTGTACCCGATAGTCTCACTGTTCAGGACACAGAGGAATTTGGTGTAAAGGTAGCTTTGATCTGGACACCTTCCAAGGTAACTGAGTTACAGAAGTACCAGAAGGACTTGGTAATGAGGCAGTTTTATGCTGAAGGTAATCACCAGCAACAGCGTCTGGACTCCACCACAGCATCTTTTGCATTCAGTCATGAACAGCATATGCAGAAGGTCATCTCTTCCTCAGGGATTTAAAACAAAATTCTCCTTAGTTAGTGTACAGGAATTCCTCTCTTGGTAACAATGAGTTTTGGGGTAGAGGCTGAAGCCCATGAATACTCTGAGGCTGGGAGTATCCGCCTCCTTCAATGAGTCCTGTTTTGACCTCCACTGGGATGTAGTATTTTAGTATGAAGATCGTAGGATGATGTGACCCAGGAAAAGGCCCTGACAAGTCACCACCTGGAGGAATTTGAGAAATTTCTCCTCTCATCTGGCTCTTTCCTTCAGGTGGGCTATCACTTGATTTCCATGGGCATCAAGCTCTGGGTTATAGGGTGCCATCGTGACCCTAGGCCATATTCACCCTAGTAACAGGGCGAGGCCTGGTGTCTTTGCATGAGCCGTCAAGAAGCCTGCAGAGAAAGAGCTCATCCTGAGGGAGGACAGAGCAGAGGTAATAAGCTGGATCCAAGGAAGAAGGCTTGCTTCCAAGGGGAGTGACCAAGTCATTTAACTCTGGTCCAGCCCCACCCAGTCCTACAACAAGGGAGGTGGACCCCAAATCAAGTCAATACCAAAGCAGAGTTTCACTAACTCTCTGGGAGGATTGAGCTACAAGGGTTTGTGGCTTATGCAGTTGTGCCCTGCACAATGGGCCCAGCGGCAGTGTCCTTATTGCTAAGGAAGGCTAGGGTGTTTTTTGCATGTTCGAATAAGGAATGAACACAGTGGAGGGCGCCTACATCTCTAAGAATGAAGACAAACTCTATGGATTTTGCAAATGAAAAAAGTAATTCAAAGTTGAACAAGTAGCCATGGAAATTTAGATGTCCTCACAGGCAGCATAGACTCCAGTAATCATTTGCTTTTCACACAATGTGGCAGTTTTTGTCTCAGTTTGACAAAATTATAAGTGAAGAACAAGAGTATGACAAAAGGTAATTGGCTGGCAACTAACCCGTGGAGAACCATTGCTTTCTCCAGAAATCAGGAGGTCGGAGGCACAATGGGAGGACCACGCAGGCTCACACACCACGGTACTCTCTCAAGTGATTGTACCATCAAACGTCATGTGACAGATTCTGTCCTAGACCACATGCAGGTCGGGTTAATTCTTCTCCTCATTTCCATAAAGATCATGAGCAAAAAATAAGCATGACAGCTGAGGCAAAAATGTAATGGTCTTTCTGTAAATATGTAGAGAAAGCACATCATGTAAAGAATGCTAATGCCTATTCGCCTTTTGGGCAGGATGCTTCTAAGAGGAAAAAGAATATTTCTAACTGCTTTAAAAGTCTTGCTACTTAATTCCTGATAAAATATAAAAACATTGCCTTCAATCTATCTAACACTTGATTTTATCATGTGGCGCTTAGTCAATTGTGTCCCCAGAAGGCTGCTGGCAAAGACACGTCCCCAACAGGCCAGCTCTCTCTCCAGGTCAGAGCACCTCCACACCTCATGCTGGCTGCTGGACGTCTGATCTACTTCTCAGAGAAGGGATATTTGCCAAGTTAACTTTGAAATTATAAATCATCCCTTTCCTTAGAACTCAACCGTTCCAATGGTCTCTTTGATATTCCTGTAACTGTAGACAAAATTGTGGAGGATGCATTCTCATTTTTCTGCTCACGTCTGTTAAAATTGCCAGAACACTTAGCATCATGGGATCAGGAATAGAAATACACTTTTAAAGTTCATACACGAAGAAAAATGCTTCCTTCCAGTAGTCCAATAGTGTGTTTGTACCCTCAAGTCGGTCAAGAGTATTTATAAAGCATTTGATGACAAAAGACTTTACTGAAGGAACGAATCTCAGAGACCACCTGCCTGCAGCTCCCTTTTCTAGTCCATCTGGGCCCTGAGCTGTGTCCACCTCAGAATTTTACCTCTCAAATAAGCTCATCACAGGGATAAAGGATTATAGATGGAAAGACCTAGAAAGCATCTCATTGGATGTCTTCCATTTAGGCTTGAGAAAATGCAGAGATTAAATGACTTGTCCAAGAACCTTCTGGGTCGTAAGTGGTGCTCCAGGGTCAGGCCCCGCATCCCGAAGCAGCCTGGCATCCCGACCCCTGGCCCCTGTTCTTTCCCTTGAGCAATGCTGCTTTTACCTCTCTGGGTGACTTGTGATGGAGGAGTAAATAATGCAACATTGTATAGCATTACCATTTATTAAATGTGCTTTTGAAATACAAAGCCCACACTAAAAAAAAAAAAAAAATCGCAAACACAAAGAAAGACAATTTTGAAAATCTCCTCATGAAATGAATAGGGAAATTTTCCGCCTCCTCAGCCAACTGGTACTAAATGTTCTGTAATTGGAACTGAGGAAACACCGAACAAAAATACAGTAGTTTCAGGGTGGTGAGAGGCTGCAGAGTGGTCCTGTGGAGATCCTGTGCCTGCAGTGCCCACCGCACAGGGGTGTCATCTGTCCCCCACTGCCCACATGAGCAGTGTCACCGTCTATGGCCTCATTTTATTGTGAGCAACATTCATCCAAGCATGTTCCACAGGAACATCTCATTTCTGAATCTTGGGGACATCAAGTTAAATTTCACATACGCTGCTTTACGTTATACACATTTTGACCGAGGGTGAGGGGTAAAGAATGTGATGTATTTTCCAGCACTTTACATACATTATCTCTTCTAATCCTTACAAGAACCTTGAGAAGTGCATATTTTAATCTTCATTTGATAGATGTAGGAATAGAAACTCAGAAAGAATCTCCCCCATAGAGCCAATAAATAAGTGGATGGGATTATCTGAGTTATTTGTGATCTAGAAATCCATGGTGTTTCAAGAGGCACATCTCACAGTCTGTCTTAAATTACAGTTCCAGGGCATGGGCGTCATTTTACCATTAAACGAATTCCTTAAAAGAGACAGGACGATTTTAAATATAAAGAGTTTTTCAAATTCTTTAAAAGTCAAGGTCGGCACAGTATTTGAATAGGGAGAAGCAGTAATAATGACAAAGAACTCCTACTTAGCCTACTTAGCCATGAGTCAGGCAATGCTCCAAGCGCTTATCATTCCTTTGATCCTCATGGCAATCTTGTGAGGGAGGTACTGTTACTGTATTCATTTTAGAGATGAGCAAAGTGAGCACGGAGAGGTTGAATAATTTGCCCAAGATCACACAGCTAGTAAATGGCAGAGCTGGATTTGAAATCCAGGGGTTCAGGCTCCAGAGACCCTTTCACCACTCTGTTGTGCTGCCTTTCTAGCCCTCCCCAACTGCAGATGGACAAGGCGGGTCAGAGGTTTGGAGTAAAGCTGGTAAGAGAAGAAACTGCAAAGACTTCTACACTAAAATTTATCTGGAAATAAATACTTTTTAAATATGGAAAGTAAAACATGGGAATGGAAGCAGCTGTTTCAGAACCCCAAAGTTGCTGGAATAATTCTTGACTTCAGTGGAAGCTAAGCTAATCAACTTTAAAAGTTCTGAAGTTCCCTGGTGACAAAAAAGAAAAACACAAAGTACAAAAATCACTGAGTCCCCAAATCCAACTAAATTAGGCCTTCTTTACCAAGTGGGATGGTCTTTGAGCAAGCTGTAGCTATCGCCTCTGGTAGGAGATCCACGGACTGTCAGAGGCAGCCATTTTTCTTCCTTTATAATTGAGGCAATTGAGGCTCAGAGAGGTTAAGATTCTCATTCCTGGAATGGGCTTATACCTGTTGGTTCTACACATGTCTACAGTTCAACAGTCCAGCTCACCACACAGATTCATTTAGTACACAAAGAGATGGAAATAAGTGAAAACCAAACCAAACCAGACAACAACAAAACAAAAGCAAGCTGACGTTAAAGAACATTTCATTGTATATATATACACCACATTTTCTTTATCCATTCATCGATTGGTGGGCACTCGGGCTGCTTCCATGTCTTGGCTATTGTGAGTAATGCTGTAGTGAACACAGGAGTGTATCCAGCTCTTTGAATTGTTGTATATATACACAATGGAACATTACTCAGCCATACAAAAGATAAAATTGTGCCATTTCCAACAACATGGATAGACCTTGAGGGTATTATGTTAACTGAAATGAGCCAGACAGAGAAAGACAAACACTCTATGATTCCACTCACATGTGGAAGATAAACACATGGATGAGGAGAACAGATTGGTGGTTACCAGAGGGGAAGGGAGTGAAGGGAAGGACAAGGGGTTGAGGGGAACATATGTATGGTGATGGATGAAAACTGGACTATTGGTGGGGCTGGTCCAGTGGTGTAGTGGTTAAATTCGCAAGCTCTGCTTCAGTGGCCCAGGGTTCGCAGTTTTGGATCCCAGGCACAGACCCAGCGCTGCTCATCAAGTCATGCTGTGGCAGCGTCCCATATATAAAAAATAGAGGAAGATGGGCATGGATGTTAGCTCAGGGCCAATCTTCCTCAGCAAAAAGAGGAGGATTGGCAATGGATGTTAGCTCAGCATGCTCAGGGTTAATCTCCCTCACCAAAAAAACAACAACAACAAAACCCCAAAGAAAAACTAGACTATTAGTGAACACAATATAGTCTACACAGAAACAGAAATATAATAACGTACGCCTGAAATTTACACAATGTTATAAGCCAATATGACCTCAATAAAAAAATTTTAAAAAGCTTAGCCATTTGAATTGGTAATATTAACTTGCAACTATAATCTAAATAAATTTTTTAAACTTCAAAAAAAAGAAAACATTTCCAGAAAGCAAGTTTCTGCACACGTGTTGCAGCAAATCCCACTGGCTATGTCCACAGGACATACACTGGCATCTACTAGCCTTAGGACATCCAACCTGTCAGCAGGTCCCTTTGGCTCTACTTCAAACAGATCCAAAATCCTAGTCCAGCCCGTGAACATCCCATCCCACAGTCTCCCAAGTTGGCTCTTTCTTCCATCTTGTGCCTCCTACCACCCACTATATATACAGCAGCCAGAGTGGCACTTCTAAAACATAAATCATGGCACTCCTCAGCATGAAATCCCTCCAATCTCCTCCCATTTGCTTAGAGCAAAATCCAAATCCAGCTAACTTCACGAATTTCTCTCATATCATTCTTCCCCCTACTCATTGCTCTCTGCCCTGGGAACACTCCAAACACGCTCCCACCACAGGGCCTTTGCACCTCCTGTCCTCTCTTCCCAGAGAGCACCACCATGTCACTCAGTTCTTTGCTTAAATGTCATTGTATTAAGGTCTATCTCTGACTCCCCTAGATAAGCCATCTTTGTCATGCTATGCCCTCTGTAATCATTTTCCTTCATGGCAATTGTTGCACCATAACACTATGTGTGTGTGGGTGGTCATCGTGCATATGTGTGTATGTACATATGTATGTGTGTGTATATATTTATTTATGTGTGTGTGCATCATTGTATATATGTGTGTGTATATATATATTTACGTTGTGTGTGTGTGTGTATGTGTGTGTATGTGTGTGTTTGTTTTTCTTAACAGGAAGATAAGCTCCATTGGAGCAGGGCTTTGTTTAATTCACTATTGCATCCCTTGTCTCTGGAACAGTGCCTGGGACATAACAGGTGCTTAATAAAACTGTGTTTAATGAGGAGTGAATAATTTATGATCATAATAGTGAATGGGAAACACAAAGAGAAAATTAAATTATCTCCTATATATTCTGAAAAAAATGTAGAATTATAAAGTGCACTTTATAACGATTTTTTTTGTGTGTGTGAGGAAGATTGGCCCTGAGCTAACACCTGTACCAGTCTTCCTCTACTTTGCATGTGGGACGCCAGCACAACATGGCTTGATGAGCAGTGTGTACGTCTACACCCACGTCTGAACCCACAAACCTTGGGCCACTGAAGCGGAGCGTGCGACCTTAACCACTACACCACTGGGCTGGCCCCTATAATGATATTTTATTTAAAGCACATTAAAATTATCCTAGCATTTAATTCTGAGTTACCATAAAAATCTTTGCAGTTCAATGTGATATACTGCTTAAAAATTATAAACAGTTGAGGTTTCACTGCTGGGTGGAAACTATGTTGAATTTTTTTAGTAAGTTAAATTTGCACTTAAAAAAATTTCTTATTCTCTATGTATAGTGAAATGTATGATGCTATTATGTTTATCTGATGATTTAGCACAAATAATATAAGGAATAGATAATATTTATTGAGATATGCTATTTCCAGGCAGTGGTCTAAACCTTTTACCAGTTCTAATTCATTTAATCCTTAAAACACGTCTGAGGTAGGAACTATTCTGACCCCCCAGTTTACCTGAGAAAACTGAGATACAGTTAAAATATCTCAATCAAGGTCACACAGCCAATGAGCAGTGGAATCAGGATACAAATGGCAATTTGTCCACTCTTCCCTTTAGTTATCCATTGTTAATTAAAAAACACCTTTTATGTAGCTACACTGTGCCAGGCACTGAGTTAAGTCACAGGATGCAACATACTGACATAACCCCTACCCTCACGTGGGACAGAGAAGGGGATGTGGGCCAGGCTGCCCCAGATGGCAACTCCCCCCTGGGAGGGAAAAGCAAGAAGTCAGTCCCTTCTCTCACTTTTATTCCCATTTTAATGGTGGTGTCATTAAGCATCACAGAAGGGTCCAGCTTCTCTCTTTTAGTTCCCTAGAATCTTCTACTGAGCTCAGAAAAGAAAGGGACCATTTCGGTAATAAGTTGCCTAAGCCTTAATGTTTGGTTCTATGGGTGGCCTTGAATTTGTGATTTACAGCATGCCACTCTCGCTGCACTGCAGCCAGGTTTTTCTTGACATCTGAAGAGGCAGTGTCTCTAGGGAGTATATTTTTGTATTTCTCCATATGCTGCTTTTTGTCTCCTCACATATATTGCCAATAAAACTTGTGACTTCCACCGCAGGCCAGCTCTGCAACTTGTGTTTAGTGTCGGCCTGGAAAGAAATATATTATTATTATTTCCATTGATTCATGTCTTTCCCTCTAGTGTAGAAATGATATTTTCTTGCATTTCCCTTCAACATATTGATGCACTTTCTCTCATTTTATTCCATCCATATTTCTTATATATTTTTTACTGGTTTCTTTTATTCATGATTGTGCTTGCTTCCATCCTTTATCAAAAATCTATTTAATACAGTGCTCTCCTTCTGTATTTATCTCAAAGCTTTCCTATCGACCACTTTACCTGATTCTTTTCATTTTTCCCATCCTGTGGATTAAGGGAAGTTGTTGCTTATCTGGTTCTTTGCCACAGTCGTCTCCTTAAAATATCAGCTACGCTGACCTTGGTTTAATTAGACTACAACTGTCACATGACACTGAAACCAGAGGAAAGTCAGAGACGCTTTGACGTTGAAAAACTACTCTCCCTCATTTCTCTCTCAGGTAGCGTCATTGTGCAGACATATTCAAGTATGTCTATTGAGCATCTTTGTTTATCTTATGTTTTCAGTGTTTAGAGAACATAAGAAATGACAACCAGCATTATAAGATGACAAAAGCATGGTCCTCAAATTCCTACAACTGAATGGGGTGGGGGGAGGAGCATGAGTAATTTTAAAAACATATTTAAATTGTGGTAAAATACACATAATATAAAATTTACCATCCTAACCATTTTTAAGTGTACAGTTCAGTGGCATTAAGTACATTCACTCTGTTGTGCAACGATCACCACCATCCATCTCAAGAACTCTTTTCCTCTTGCAAAACTAAACTCTGTACCCATTAAACACTAACTCCCCTTTCCTCCTCCTGCCAGCCCCTGACAACCACCATTCCGCTTTCCGTCTCTGTGACTTTGACTCCTCTAGGGAGCTCGTATAACTGGAATCATACAGTATTTGGCCTTTTGTATCTGGCTTATTTCACACAGCATAACGTTTAATATTCCACTGTATGTATACACTACATTTTGTTTCTCCACTCATTCGTTCATGGATACTTGGTTGCTTCTACTTTTCGGCTATTGTGAATAATGTTGCTATGAACATGGATGTACAAGCACCTCTTCAGAGCATGTGTCATTTTTAAAAGGCTCAGTCACAGAGTGACATAGATACATGATGAAAACTTATAGCTGTACACAAGTGCCAAGCGTATCATGGGAAGTATCGAAGTCAGATGGAAACTCTGTAAAAGACGGGATTGTTGAGTGGCACTTTCAAGGTGGCAGGAAATAAGATTTGAAAGTAAAGAGAGAAGGCATTTGGTATATTAGTACTGTGCGTGGAATAATCATAAAAGTTGCGAAATGAGTGATGCGGAGCTTGGAGTGAGAGAAGGGAGTTCTCTAGGCTAAAACATATAGTATTGGCTGGAATAAATGAGGAGAAAGCTAGGCAATTGACATAAAACATTAAAGACCATGATTTTAATATTTTTAAAAAGAAATCATGACAATGAAAAAATTATGAGTTGCTCTGAACTAAAGGGGCATCCTTTGGACTGAACGTCCTGTGAAGGCAAGCCTAACCCATTGCTGTAACCCAGGGCTGCCCAGCACAGTACTTGTACCAGGAGATGCTCAGTAAGTGTCATCAAACACATTAATGAACGAACAAACTGTAGAGATGATTGTCCCTGATGAAGACGGGCTAAAAGAGAAAGCTGGAGTTGTGGGTTTTGTTGTGTAAAGGAATCAAGGCTGGCCGGTACAGTGGTAAGAAATAACAAAGGTATTGGATCTGAAATGCTTTAAGAAGGAAGAATCTGTGTGAAAAAATGCTAGAACTCTTTGGTTAGGATTTTGTTTATATTTCTTGTCAATACCAAAAGGTGTTAGGTTTTTCTAAGTTACTTTAACTTTTTATGACTGATGGGTATTTTAACAGGTGTTAATTTCTTTCCCTCTGCCCTAGATATGTTCTTAATCACCACTTTTCTTTTGTAAGGCTCACTTGTAGTCAGTATGTGCACACTAAGACCCTCATAATCATAAGGGATACAGAAACACAAACATGACCCTGATGAATGGTTATGCTAATTTTGTTTTCTTAGACTAGAGTATCTCTTCCAGGGAAAAATAAATGATACATTCATTAATTATCTTTTGTTTATTCACAAACAACAGAGGTTTTTATTTTTCACCTAACTTTGTGATTACATGCCAACAATAAATGGGATGTTACTGTCATTATACAAGACTTGAACATTGGATTTGATAGTTTTGTGTATTAAGCCAGGGAAGGAAGTTTAGTCTATGCTCCTTGTTGGAAATGCCTCAGTGGAGGGCATGGAGTCCACCTTATGTATTCTTGGATCTTAAATAGAAGATGATAAATGTGTTTGCTGACTATTGCTCTCTGTGGTGTCTAATCTCCAGCATGGTGTCTTTGGTGATAAAACTATAAAGTTTTTCAATCCTAGATGCAAGATACAAAACAAATGGATATGTTTCAGAGTCGAGGACAAAGATATTCGATAAATATGGCATGAGAAATGGGAGTGAGGTGAGGCATTGCTGGTGTGGTCTGGGGGCATCACCCGCAGCCTGGCCTCCTGTGTCTGGGTAGCAGGCAGCCATGGCAAGAGCTCGAGACACAGCCCAGGTGCACGGTGGCTCTTGCAGGCTACTCTCACCAGTTACCATTCTGGAGCTGTTTTCTTTAGGTGCTTGTGAAAGGTCAGCGTCTTATCTAATTCCACCCACAGTTGCACAGCCACGCTCTCCTTCGCTGCTTTTCCTCTCTGTTATATCATTTGACATTCTATCTGGTTGCTAGTTTTCTCTCCAATTCCTTTTGGAAAACTATTTTTTTCTCCTGGTTTGTCATTTTACTTAAAAAAATAATCACGAAATGCTCTTCTGTATTCTGCCTTTCTTATTTGAAACATCTCACGTAAACCATTTATGTATGAGAAAAATAATTTCATCAGTATCATAAATTTATAACTACTTTTTTGAATTGTTTCTTAAAGATGACTCAGACTCATTAGTAAGTTACTTAACTGGGAACATTTTGAGTAATCAATTCTAATATTCCTTCCCGATACTGACTAGAGGCTGAGAGGGGAGGGAGCAGGAGCAAAGACGTAATGGTCCCTGTGCTGGATGCACATGCTGCACAGGAAGTGAGCGGAAGCTGGGCCCTGCCTCAGGCACCACGTAAGTGGCCTTCCTGGAGCAAGGCAAGGGGAATTTGTCATCATCAGTTTGTCAACTTTCTTGGGAACATTAGAAACCATCCTGCTTAAAGGCACAGGGCATGACCATATGGTGCCTGGAGGCCTTTTCTAACTCTCTTATTCCATAAGGCTGTTGGTTTTACATTCCTTGTTGACAGTGATTATGTTACTGATTCCAAGTTTCAGTTTCTTGAGGGAAATCACCTTATCTGCCTCCCTCATCAAGGTTTCTTGACAATCAGATAAGACGATGTAGGACACAGAGCTTTGAAATTTATAAATGCGGAACAAATGTGAGAGATTATTAGGTTATGTATGATGACAGTGATCTCACTTTGACATAAATCTGTGATAAACGTTGGTTTGTAATATTTCAGCCTCAAACTCCTGAGTACCTGACTGAACAATTCTTTCTGATATTAACTTATTAGTATTAGTATTTTTTGGATACCACAGTTCTAGTCTATTTCTTTGCCACTTTATAACTGTGGAGGAAACTGCAACTGTTGGTTTTGTTTCTCCATGCACAGGCTTTTTTTCACTTTTTTCCCCTGTTTCGTTGTTACACTGAGTACCTATATTACTTAAGTAATGATGAAAACATTGCAAATTTCCTAAGCTCCTCAAAGGCACAACTTAATGAAAAACCCTTTTCCACGTCAGATTTATCAGCAATGGTGTTAGTGGTCATAACACGAGTTTAACTCCTATGATTCATTACATTCTTTTGCCCTGTGTGGTAGGGTAAGTGTGGCGTTAGATAACAGGAATCTCTGCTTACTAGGATTATGGTAATTGATTCAAATATAATCAGAAAAGCACCTTTCTGGATTGATACTGAAATGCAGGATCTGGGCCTCTGTCTAAACTTTTTAATCTATGTGAGTAATTTCTGTAGTTGCTAAAGTCATTTGAAGAAGTGCTGATTGGGTTTTGGGAGAACAGTAATTCTTCAACAGGCTCACATTTCATGCTGGAAAAATCATTATCATCACTGCACACCCACCCGCGCATGTGCTGAAGCAGATTCTCGTCAAACAAATAAAGGCAAATAAAAGCAAAGCTTCTCTCCTGCAACTCATTGTCCTCAGTTTAGTTGTCTCTGCACTAGTCCTCTGTCCTGGTTTTAGAAACACAAATACAAGTTACAAGACACTCTTTAGGAATCCCAGCATCAGAACTAAGTGATTTGTACCGTTTGTTGGTTATAAAAGAGCAATATTATTCAATTGTGTTGGCTGTGGTGCCATAATTATTGAACAATATTATAATTTAGTGGATTAGATTTTTATCCAGAAATATTTCCATTAATGCTTCTCCTCTATCTGTTACCTTCTGAAGTACAGTTTTAGAAAGCTATATTCTGATTTTGGAATTTAAAACGTCTGTTCCAACTAAATTTAACCTACAATAAAGTAGTTTCAAACTTGACTCTTTTGTACTCCATGAGGAATTGAGCATTAGTGTGCCTGTCAAGGGGAGTTTCTCATTCCAGTGTCGGGGAATGAGCCTGTGTCCCCATCCCCCACCCCTTTGTCCCTTCATCACTGACATTCTCTTGGCATCTGTCACTTGGTTCCTATTTCACACCCAAAACCGAGTAGTGCACACCCTCTGTTAAGATTGGAAAGTGGGTGCAATCAGGGTGTGCATCAGAGAATTTCTGGGAATATCTGGATGACTGACGTGACTGGAGAGTCACTTGGAGACCAGCGATGACTCAAAGTAAAGGAAGCAGAGTGGCCCCATTTGTGGTGTTTTCTTGGCGACATCTCGGACCTGATCCACACGCTAAATAATGTTTATCATCTGATTACAGACCCTGATCATAGCATCATTGAAAGAGTCGGCCAACTTCATCCTGCATGATGAAAACACCAGAAGTAAATCAGGAGCCTCAAATTTTAAAAACAACTGTTCCACAGGTGTTTTCTTCTAGATGTGGGATGACCACTTAATCCCTTAGGTCAGGACATGTAGCTCTTTCTGCTGTTCTCCTCCTTGGATGGTTGGGAGAACAACATAAGACGGTAATAAGCCCACATAAATCATGACAGGTTATGACGTTTCTGGTTTGCCCTCTGTTTGGCAATGTAAGAGAATGTAAGAAAGGAGAGAAAAGAAGAAATCTCAATCAATACCCCATTGACTGAGTCGTTAATGAACAACATATACATCCAGATATGATCATTTTTAATGGCTATTTTCTGAGTAGCATTAATGAAATTATTTAAAGAAGTAAATAGTTTCTTCTGGAATGCAGAATAGCAAGATCACAATCTTTGTCCACTTGTTTTGCTATCTGTCTTGAAGACCAATTTACTGTGCTTTCGAACTAGTGGTTCTTTTGGGCTTGGGGATTCAAAAATGGATTATCTGAATACTCTGGAAGTCTTACCCATGTGCTAAACACAGAGTGCGGCCTCGCCCATGTCCTCACTGCCAGGTGGGCACCGGGGCAACCAGCTGTCTCCGGGACTGCCCCCTAGGCTGTGTCTAGAAATCGGGGACAGTGAATGAAGCCGTGAGCGAGGATGTGACCAGGTTGGGAATCCCAGATCAGGCACAGAGCCTCTTCATTTATGAGAACCAGAAGATAGCTGGCAGGGAAAAACAGCTCTTAAATGCCTCTAACCTGCTCCGTTCTTCAAGCCTCACTGTAAACAACACATTCACAAGATGATGGCATTTTGATGCAGCAGCCTAGACATGTCTAAGCTCATGGTAACAGGGCTTCCCTGAGATTTCTACCATATGAGTTTCTTCAATGAACATTTCAGCACAGCAGATACTTCCCACAGCCATCCTATGTCAATATCTAACTTTTACATTTACCTTTCCTACGGGCTTTTATACATTTATTTAACTTTCCCTGATTGTATAAATGTGTATGCAGCTCCACACCTTTAACTACTTTTTTCAGCACTGCCAGGAAATAACAGAATATTAAGGTCAAATGCAAGCTGAGCTGGGAAGGGACTGTGGACCCACACGTCTGCTACTCTTCTCCCTCCAAAGATCCACAAAGGGATGACAGGCCCCAAGATGATACTTGATCTCTAGAAATATTAGAAACTTCAGACTGTGGAAGGTGTTGACTCAACCCCTGTGTGATGAAGTACCTGACCAGGGCCCTCTTAGAGGGGAGCAGAGGTACCCATGTGCCACTGTGGGGTCTGTGCCCCCCAGCCTCGTTGATTTGGGGTGCTTCTGGTTGGAGGGAGGGTAGGGCTGCAGTGCAAGTATGTGAGGCAGGACTCCCACAGGGGTGTAGTTGCTCAGCTTGGCCACGGGCTCCAGTCAGGCAGGTGCGCTGAGTGGCAGGGAGCTGAGGGGATGACGACGCGGGGAGCAGGCATCACCAGGACATGATGCAGTCTCAGGAGCACAGAAGACTGTAGCCGGAGGGAGGCTGGCCAGGTGTGTGGGGCAGGGCTGCGGCCCTCAGGCTCCGGGCTGCATTTGAGGCAGGTCTCCAGCTCAAGAGGGGACACGGGCATTTGATTTAAAGACTGAAAACCAAGGCACTGCCAGGGGGCGAGAAAGGCACAGAAAGAGTGAGAGTGGATGCTACTTCTTGTGCACCTATGATGTGTGCCGTAGGCTGAAATGTGCCCTCCAAAAGTCCTGGGTGACTATTTGGAAATGCGGCCTTTAAAAAGGTAATTAAGGTTAACTGAGGTCATAAGCGTGGGACCATAACGGGGGTGTAGGATTGATGTTCTTAGAAGAGGAGAAAGAGACGTCAGAGATCTCTCTCCAGCCATGCACAGGGGAAAGGCCGTGTGAGGACACGGCGAGAAGCCACCATCTGCAAACTAGGAAGAGAGCCCTCACCAGAAACGAACCCTGCTGGCACCTTGATCTTGAACTTCCGTCCTCCAGAACTGTAAGAAAAGAAATGTCTGTTGTTTAAGGCACTGGGTCTGTGGTACTTTATGGCTACCAGAGCAGGCTGAGACAGTGTGCTAACATCATGCCGACTATTGGCTCATCGAACTCGCAAAACCTCCGTGTGAGGCCAGCTTTATTATCTCCATTTTATACATGTACAAACAGGCTTAGAAAAAGAGAGTCATTTTTCTAAAGTTTCATGGCTAGTAAGTGGCCCCTGACATTTGAACAGGGCTGGGGGCACAGTAACACAGGAGCTTACGAATTGACTGGGTTACAGTTTCCTGAGTCTAGGGAGGGGAATCTCTGTTTGATTTAAAGATCTGAGCTTAGAGATCTGTGTGAAAGTGTGTGACGGTGGGTGCGGTAGTGGGTTTGATGGGGATTTTGCACAAATGTACTTGTGTGTTGGGGAGGCATCAACTGAGAAGACCTGGGAGAAAGTTAAGGCAGAGGAAGCCAAAGGCTGGGCCCCCAGTAGCCCGTGGGAGGCATCTATATGCCTCTAGGAGATTGGAATAGGTCCCAGAGACCCAGGGGGAGCTCAGGGCCAAGACCATCTCGGTGGGGTTTGTCCTGCCTTGCAGATTTTGGCAGTTCTGGGGATGGGACAACTAGAGAATGTGGCTCACAACAAACTGACTGAGAAACCCTTGTTAGAAAGGGAACAGAAAGGAGAGAAAGTTCTGCAAACGTCTCAGGGAAGGAGCCCTCGGAGGAAGAGCTGGCCTGGATTTAAGCAGGTCTTCAGTGTAGGCCAGGAAGCTTCATAACCTCTGTGGGTGTCCAGAGTTCCAGGACAGCCTCAGGACCTTCCGAGTCTGGTCTCAACGCCCTCAAAGGGCGGGGATATTCAGTGACAGGCATTCCTGCATCTGCAAACCCTTGGATGGCACCATCTATGTCCAAGTATTACGCAAAGCTTTTGGCATCCAGCAGCTCATCTATCCTCACATGTGCTTTGTGAGGCTGGTACTAATATCCCTAGATAAATAACTGAGGCACAGAGGGGCTGGATGTAGTTTCTTAGGTCACACAGCCAATAATGGGAGCAACCTTTGAGTCTAGGTGGTCTCACATCCCTGCTCTTGACCACTGGATTCTGACTGCCCAGGGACTTCCTGAAGAAACTCACCTTACTCTGTACGTCCTGAAGCAGGAGCAGGGCAGGCAGGCATGGGGCAAAGTTCTGAGCCTGGTGTTCAAAGGGCTGAGGTCGAGTCCTTTCCTACTCCACCTGGGTCTCAGTTTGCCTGGCTTAAAACAGTGTCATTCAATAGAGATCTTACTTATAGACTCTCTGTGGGGATTAGGGAGAGAATGCTTAGAAGTTATTAATAAAGCTCCCCAGGAAAACAGGATTACGTGGATTTAAAAATAAAAAAAAAAACAGAGCAGCCTGGCTGGCGTAGTAAAGCAAGACTGTATTAGGAAAGACCATCTCTTTGAAGCAAGACAAACACATTCTCTCAGCCTGAGTCACCCTCATGGAAATGGGCAGCCACAGACATCAGTCATGAGGAGGCGCCGCCTTTGCTGCATTCTAGATGCTTCTCTGCAGGCCTGAGGCTCTACCAGCTACAAGAGCATCTAGATGGTAGCAACTGGTGGATGAATCCTCTGGATATGCGACCCTGGGAGGAGAGTCTGAGGTGAGTAAGCTGACATGGAGGCCTTTTTTTTTTTTCCTGAATGACAGTCTTAGCCAAAAAAAAAAAAAAAGAGCAACCACAATGAAATGTATTGATGTCCGGTGAACTGCTGTGACCTACCATCCAATTTGTCATTGAGATGAAAGTGCTGCATCGATTTTGCCGAAGTGCTGTCACCACACATCATTCCTCTGGAGGAGTCAATTAAGAGTGCAACTTAAAGACACATAAAACCGGGACTACAGGTGTCCCCTTAGACCCAGGCAGTGCGTGCGCCAAGATCAAATATAGGCCCCAAGAAGACAACGTCTTCCTCCTTCTCCCAAAGTCAATTTACCTCTGTCCAACGTTCAAAAACCGCTTTGTTTTACATTTGATTTGATCACTGTAGGTTGAGCTAGACCTACCCTGTGGTAAATATTCCGGCATTTTCTTTAGACTTGGGTCTATGAGCTCACCCCCTTTCACTGTTCAAACCAGTTTTTGCAAGATATAAGCTTTCGAAAGGCTGGTACCATATTCTTGGTTTTAATTACGATAACTTCCGAAATGAGCACTATCCAAATGGAGACACAGATTTATGCACGGTTTATGGAATCAGAGGAAAAGGTAGAAAGGCTGTTAGAATGTTTTAGACAAACGTCTTCATTTTACAAATAAAGAAAATTGATTAAAAATGGAAGAAAAAAATCCACAAAACCAAGTGAAGAGAGTTTAAATGCCTAGTTCAAAGTCACATATTAGCTTTACTGGGGGAGTCAAGAGGATGGGCACAGCGCAGACAAGCAGAACAGCTACTTGAAACTGCATTCATGAATCTTTTTCAACCGTCTCTGATTGGCAAAACCTACTTTATCTCTCTCTTTTGCTAACATGATAAAGTGCTAACACGTATAAAAGGGATCAATGGATAGTTTGCCAGAGGAAAGAAGAGAAAAGCAAATGGCACAGTCACTTGAAAAATGAGGAGGAGCTGAAATCCAGGCTGTGAGTCACCCTCAGAAACCACTTGCGGGGCTGAAACACAATGTATCATTTATAGGATTTTTGTGTGGTGCCTTCTGTGGACCATCTTTCTCACTAGCTCAGTAGCTAATCAAGGTACCTCATCCCCAGGATGACTGAATCAGCGTTAAAGGCACTTTCATTGGCATCTATAATGCTGAGGATGCCAGCAGGTACACGTGGCAGTTACTGCAGATAATAGGAAAGCAGGTGCAGTCCCTCCTGGGGTGGGGGCGGGGGAGGGAAAGGAAGCTTTGGGTGCCTCTGAAATGCACATTGTATTCATCTCCAGGCCCCAGCAGCTTTGACGTGACTCAGGACTCTTTCTCTTGTGTGTGACTAAGAGGAAAAGCAGCCAACGCTGTAAAGCAGAGAAGGCTGGGTTTGCCCAGAAATATATCAAACTCTACAGTGCCCTTCTTAAAAATCAAACTTCATCTCCCATGAGAAAGGTCTCAATAACTCATGAGAATTTTACCATATTGAGCAAGAGAAAAGGAGACAGAGAAGGAATGAGAGAGACACACAGAGAGAGAAAGAGAATGAGAGAGAATGAAGGGGAGAGAGAGAATATCTGCACACTAAACTTCATTCTCTCTTTGAAATTAACCATTTGACTTCTAGGCCAGGGAGACCTAAAATGATTATAATCCTTCATTTAAATTTGGATTTAAATAGCCCCACAAAAATCTCAAAGATTTTTGGTCCAATAATTCTTTGAAATGCAGGATAGTCCAAATAGATTTTTTTCCTTCCTTCCTTTTTTTTTTTTTTTAAGTTTAGGGTTTACTTCTTAGAACAATTAATATACAGATATGTATTGTGAATCTCTGGACTGGAGAATATAGTGGGCATCCTTTCCTAAATTCATTTTCTTAAAGGAAATTTCATGAGACTAGCTTTCTGGAGAAGACTCTTTTGGAAAGGTTGCAGTAATGAACAGAGTGCAGGTTTGGAAAGGGGGCACAGTGGAGAGCAGACTCTGACTTTGTCATTTCCCACCTATGTGACCTTGGGCACTTAACTCCTATAAGCCTTTTGCCTCCTTTGTAAAAACACCTTGTAAGTCCAGGTTGTTGGAGCAGAAATTGTGTAGTGTGCTTGGCACAGTGCCAGCATAGGTAGATTACCCAACTGATGGTGGCTATATTGTTTTCATTTACATGCTGGGTTTACAGTTTGCTCATTATGATTATATTGGTTGAAAATAGACATTTTTTGTAACTGTAGAAAAATATAATTTGTTGCCAGCTAAGTGAGCTTCTCATAAACATTCATACAAATTCATGGTAAGTGGAATCTTTAAAAGTAAGCCACCCTAGATAGCACTCCTACTTTGTACTTAATTATGCAGAAACCATAGAATCTTCTTGTCCTTATCTCTCATTTTAAGCAGCCCTCTGGATTATGCTATGCAGTAGGTAGGGGTGTCTTTCTCATCATTACCTAATGCCACCACTGCTCAAATGGTGTTGGGTACATCACCCAGCATACACTGAACTTTCTATAAAAATTATCAAATTAATATCTTTTATTCCCCTTTGTGAATTGAATGTTTAACAGTACACTCTATAGTTTCCGAGAAGCCTTTCCACGTATAGCTTACAAGTAAACACATACATGCTTACAGGAATATTCTTCATTTGTAGGCGAGATTCGAACAAAAAAGTGGTTAAGGAAATTCCCCAAAGTTTCACCATCAGTTCTGGGAGCGCCTCAGTGAAACCCAGGCCCCATTGCTCAGCAATCACCAACACCACTGAACAGGACTGCCCATCGCATTGCTGGAGGTTCGTTATAATAGCAGGACCAGATCATTTTTCTTCCACAAGAAATAATGGTTTCCACTAGATACTAGATTATAGCAAGAGACTCCAGGGGATAGAAATCCTTCCCCAGGACAGTGGCAATCAACCAGTTCATGCATGATTGAAATGAAATCAAGCTTTGCTCCTGGTGATGAGCCAAGGATCTGTGCTCCTGAGTTGGTAGCCATGGTTTCAGGATCAAACATGAAGCCTAGGTGTACTCTATCCACAGCAGATACCCAAAGCTCTAAGAAGTGGACTGAAAAATAGTGCATATATACAACTGCAAAGAGACTAGTATTATTAGAAAATCTGTCCAAAAGTTTTCTTAGTATAAACTGTGAATCTTAAATAGTATTTAGAAGAAGTAGACACCCTAATCTAAAAAGGCTTAAATGGGGACCCTACTATGATTTGCGTCCCCAGTGTATCTTACATGTCCTCCTTTCCTGGAACCAGTAACTTGTTTTGTTAGTTTTGGAGGGTAGAGACCATGCCTTTTTATTTTTTGAATTCCACATGACACATATCAGGCTCTTGATATATTTGGTCAAAGAGATGAATGAATGCACAAACGGATGTGGCTTAAAAACTGACCTGTGCCTTGTACTTGGTGCCATGTTGCTTACTTGCAAAATCTATCCACTGGTCACTTAAGTTTTTCCTTCTATTCATTTTGGTTGTCACCTCATTGGTGACACTTTTTGCTGCTATAAATTCTGTTGTCTTTAAATGGCTCTAAAACATCCTTAAACTGCTCAAAATAATACGGAATACTTCTTTCTCCCCTTAGAACCTTTCCCTGGAGAAACGTTGACATTAGGTGGCCCAAAAGTCAAATAACATATGTAAAGTCTAAAGCAACATGTAGGTCTCATTCCGGTGTGTCCTTTCCCAACTTCTAAAGGTTAGGAAGCCGATGGAACTAGCATGCTGGACAGAGACATTGGTTTATGTGTCCTCATTCTATTTTGATGAACTATACTAATGAAACCAAGGTATCAAAAATGTCACACGGTGTCAAAGGAGCCTGAGAATACTTTGTTTGGCTTGAGCAAAGGAGGTGAGAGGAGATCAGGGGAAGGCAGGAGAAAGTCTGTGTTTAGGGAAGGACCAAGCTGTCGTCGCCAGAGCGAGGAGGCTGAGGCTAATGTGAAGGGCTTTAGGAAACAGTGAGAAGCTTCCAGTGCAGGAGTGACAAGATCAAAGTGGCCGGCAAGGAAGATAATTTTCACAGTGGTCTTGGACGGCCTGAATGGGAGACAACAGGTCTTGCCATCAGGATGCTATCTGGTGCCAATTGAGCTGCCACATCATAAGCACTAAAATAAATCTAATCACAGACTACCTGGGAAACACAAAAGGCAAAGCCTCCCCGTGGTGTCGGTCTGCTCACAGTTCACAGGCAGTGTTCTCGGTGATGCCCTGAAATGTTATCCAGACTTTGAACCAGGATGCCTTTTACCAACAAAGTATAATCATGGACAAGTGTAAATGCATAAACTGTGTCTTGCTTTAAAAGGAAGGAGACTTTTAGTTCTCACATAGATATTGAGTATGTGTACACCCTGCATATGCTCTTAGAAGCAAAACTGATGGTGAGTCTAAGGATTTCTTCGTAAACTGTGGCTCAGTTAGAACCACACACAGGTACAGGTTCTTGGCAGTGAACCTGACACTTACAGATGGCTATTTTCAGGAATGCTACCAGGGCATATTACAAGGTGTGAATGGTCAAATGAGGGCAACTACTTTCCTTAGCCTCAAAGCGTTGATAAACAGGTGGCAGTGTTTAACCACGACTCAATAGTCCGGCCCCACTTGTTAGCTCTCACTAACAAATCATCAAGGTGCCTTTGAACTTGGCCAAGGACGCACTAATGATTATGGTAATTACTCCGAAATTTAACATTTATCACTTGGCCCCCCATGACAGCTATTGGGAAACAAAATTTTCAGTGACTTCCAGAGAAATAACATTTGAAATAAATGGGTGCACGTTTAAATTCTGGGATTCTAAACACATGATCTGGAAATGCTCCCCCTTCTCGTCCTTGTTCCCTTTGGAGATCTTGGGATGTGTCCCCTGGCAGAGCCTTCTCTTTGATCTCACAGCAGAAAGTCAACATTCCCCTGGCTGGCCTTGCTTTCCTCAGGAAGACAAGCAGCACGGTCCCCTGGGCCACGGGGAAGCTGCAGCTGTGACCTGGCCCCCATGTATCTGCAGGCTCTTTCTTCAACAGAGCTTCAGCAGGAGAGCAAAGCACACCCTCAAGTTCTCGGGCATCCCTTTAATAGCCTGGGAATCTGAAGCAGCACAGATCCCTTTTTGGTGAGGATTACCTCACAGCTGGCATTTCATCCCCGCCTCAGGGACTGCAAAAGGATATTTGGAAGAATAGTCATTACATTCTGGCAGCTGCAGCACACAGATCAGCTCGGGTCCCCCAAGCTTGTGGCTTGGCTTGGGCTAATGAACACAATAATAACGGTAGCCACATTCCACACGTGGGCCTCCTGTGAGTGAACTGAATCCTAAGGCAGAGGAGGAAGATTTGTTAGTCTCAAGATTAAAAACTGCAATGGCCACAAACCCCTGCTCCTCCCCCTTTGCTGAGTCTCTACCACCCAGGTGCAGCAGTGTGTGGCTTCCTTATCTTCTCATGTGCCAAACCAACTCAGTTGAAAAGGCAAAAGGAACCTTTGGTGAAGTGAAAAGGAAAAACAACAACAATAATAAGTGGGCAGAAGATTTACTCCTGGAAGGGAAAGTGTGGGGGGATGGGAGGAGAGAAAGGGGAGGGGAGAAGACACACTGGCTTCAGAGCTGAAATCCATGGATTCAAAGCTGATCTTTCTAAGACATTTAGAGAAAAAATGGACTTTTAGTCACAGACCCCTAGTACAGACCTTGATGGGGTGAGCTGATGTTTCAGCTCAGGAACTTCCTTATTTCCCCTTTTGGTAAGGATTAACATGCAATGCTTAACTGGGGAACTGTCAAGATGTTACTAACAGGAAAAGAGAGTATTAGAAACAAGCCTTTTCAGTAACTGCTGGTCCACTGCACCAACAGGAGCAGTCACCTGTGATGGTTTTATAGAAGAGTGCTGATTAATTCTTTCAGTGTATTTCTAGGAAACGAAAATACTTTGGGCAGTTGTCTGGAGGGCTTCTGTGGAGCCTATGTAAAGTCTGATGTTATGAGTAAAATCAGTGGCTCACCCTGATTTTTTCTTAGTGATCCACTTTGAGTTGTAGGAAACAGGAGGGATGGCAGTCTTGTCACACCTGCTTAAACATCCCTTTAGACATGGCAAAGAGTATCACCAGGCACTTTCAAGGTGACAAATAAGAGACTTTCTCCTTTATTCCTTTTGATTTGATCTATCACCACACCTAGAAAAGATCCCCTGTGTAGGGGTGGAAGTAGTTCACACAGTACCTAATTAAGGCAGCGGGAGGTTGTCTCCTTACCGAAGCCACGATTCTAGGGCAAATTCTATTGGTCTCCTTTTGTTCAAATGCCTGACTTGAACTCCCACCTTCTCGGGTGCAGATTAATCCTGCCCATAAAATAACCTAGCATTCTATTGCGTGATCTCAGGGCTGTACTGATTTACCATGCCTGAAGGTCACACAGAGGGAGAAACAAAAAAGAGAAGTGCAGTTCCTTTCTGCTCATCTGACTTCAGCTATGACTTGTTGTGGCCGTGTGCATGCATGAGAGCATTCTGTAAGGCTGTCTTTATCCACCTGCCATGGTGTAGACACTTCAGAGGAGCCTGGCTGCAACTGGACTTTGAGGCTATTCAGATTGGGGTCAGAACAACCAACATCCCAAAATGGCAAAAGGTGGATAACTATTGACGAAGAATTCAAATGAATTTTGGAATAAGTCTCTTTAAAACATCTTTATTTTTTAATAAATGTAATGCATAGTCATTGCAGAACAGCTTGGAAATAGAGGGAAAAAAGAATAAATGAGATCATCATATTCACTCACGATGCAGCCATCAAGTAGCAATGACTTTTAATATTCTGGTGTATTTCAGCATTTGGGGATATGTACGTGTATGAAGCAAAAAACTTGATTACATGCATTTTCAATGCCTTACAGCAAATCTGCCTCTCTTACATGTACCAAAAGGTATAAATTAGGTTTTTTATTTGGTGAAGCTGATGAGTTAAAATACAACAGAGCATGTAAAGATCAAAGATGAAGTGAGAAAAGCCAGAAAACATTTCACTTAAAAATTTGAATGCAACACATGATTACTGAGCCAAAGAAAAACTATTTATCTGGCCTGAAGAATGTTATTTAGATCCCAGGCTCATTCATGCTAAACAGAGGCAACATTTTCCATTCAGTTCTCCAAGGCTCCTCTTCTCCTGGAAGTAATAACCCCTCCTGTCCCCCCCACCCCAGCATTCCTATTTATGGGCTTAATGCCCACAATTGAGAAGGATAAGTTTAGAAAGCATTCATTGCCAAAATGATGATATTTAAATGGTAGGTCAACTTTAAACAAGGTGATTTTTTTAGGTTGTGCCAACCTATAAACATTATTCTTGCCATAAAACTATAAACTAAAACCCACTAATAAAAAGGCCAGAAGAAAAGTTATTTACAATGATGTATTAAGGAGTTTGAGCTACTTTTCTTTCTCTCAAGAAGTAAAAAGTAACTGAATTTTTAAAGATTAAAGATTTTCTACCCAAACAAGACTTTTGTTTCTTTTCTTATATTTTCATTATGTTAACAACTGAAACCTGCAGAAGAATTTATTTGTCAAATCCTCATATTTGACTAGATGCAATCACTCAATGCTAACCTCAAATAAAGAAATTGTATTTGTGGGAATTTTCATTATCATCACCATCAAACTCATGTAGAGACACAGCCATTTGGAACCTTCTCTGGCCAGGGAGCAGCCTATGAAGTGACGACATGTGCTACTTTCAGAATACATGCTTCTTTTAGGTTCTTCTGTGAACTATTTATCGCTTTTTGTCTTGAGAGATTATGGACGTACGTGTACATCTAATACTGCTAGTTGCTTTGTATTTCTAGTTCTTCTTTCAGTGTTTCTCTTTTCTTGCCAAAACTGCCTATTCTGAACAATGGAAGGACAAAGAAGTTAAAATTTATCTATTTTTTAGAAGGGGAAATTGTATGTAGGTATGTATTTGTTTTTTACAACACACGCATTTCTAAAAGTAAAGACAGTAATGGTCCATTTCCCAGAGGAAGTCCTGCCCTTACGGCTTGTCCACACACTCGAGGTCATACGCCCTGCAATGCTGCACACTGTTACTCTGCAGGCCTAAGGCATCTGGCCTAGTAATTCACTTACTTCTCTCAGCTTAATTCCTGCAGTCAATGCTATTCTCTTGCTAAGCAGGCCCATTTGCTCTTGATGGACAATTACAATCTCTGGATGTTCACAGATGTGTGTGCAGTGTGTAAGTGTGTAACTCCATCCTATTCTGCAGGGTCTGGCTTTACACTTGTGTACAAGTGGTTTTTTAAGCGAATGAGGCCAAATCAATTTTAGGCAAGAAGTCAGGACACCGGAAGAGCAGAAATTCTGAGATTTTCAGTTCTCTTATTCATTAGATGGTTGCTCAAAGCTGGACAAAAGCTGCCACTGCACTGGAGGCTGGCAGCTGAGGGCTCATTACATCTTGGAACCTCTCTCAGGGATTTGCAGACAGGAGTAGGGTAGGGGCTTTATGTGGAACTCTGCCAAAGTGTCTGAGCAGGCTGGGTTTCCTGACAGCCTAGGGAATCAAAAGCTTTCAAAATACAGAATCAAGCTCATGAGAGATCTTTTTTTTAAAATGTGGTACTGAAATGCCAATTATTAAGATGCTAGGAAGCAACGGAGTGGATGCAAACCTCTTTAGATTTAAACCAATAAGGGAAATCAAGTGCTTTGAAGTTAGTACAATTAATAACAATAATAAATGATGATGCAAATTATAATCTTCCTTGGAGAGTGTTTTACACTTCATGAAGCATTTTAAAGCACTCTAGTTCATTTATTTCTTACAATAATAAGATGGGATATACGGCACTAGAATTCTCATTATTCAAAAAAATGTAACTAAGAGACAAATGTATGTATGAAGTGATAGAAGTGATGGAGCTGGGACTCAAACCCAGGTGTTTTTTCCATTAATGTTTATTCTGCTTGTTAACCTTTTCCTTCTTTCTCTTTTTTACCTATTTAATGGTTTCATGGTGGATTTGGTTTTTCACTGGGTGATATTACAGCTGAGGGGAACTGAGCCACAGGAAGGTATCCACTCTACACTGGTTGAGTCAGTGCAGTATGATTTTGGACTACATATGCATGTGGTATATTTTGATTGAAAACCAACCTTTTGAATTTTTATACTTAGCTAAGCCAGTTTAAACAGTTAAGAAATATATTTGTAGTTTTTCTGCACAGCAGGAAGAACTATCCTTCAGGGGCCTGCCCTGAGGCCGTGTGGTTAGGTTCACAAGCTCTGCTTCAGTGGCCCAGGGTTTCACTGGTTCGGATCCTGGGTGCGGACATGGCACCACTCACCAGGCCACGGTGAGGCGGCGTCCCACATGCCACAACTAGAAGGACCCACAGCTAAAATATACAACTATATACTGGGGGGATCTGCGGAGTAAAAAAGCAGAAAAAAAAAAAAGATTGGCAACAGTTGTTAGCTCAGTTGCCAATCTTTAAAAAAAAGAAAAAGAAAAAAGAAATATCCTTCAGTCCCCGGAAAGGGGGTGAGTAAGACCAAGATGAACCTGCCCATTTCTTGTCTGACCACTTTAAGGCTCTGACTCCTCATCTCACCTCCCATCTGGGCCCCAAATTCCTGGGGAGCTCAGCTGGAACAGAGGCTTTAAAAATGCAGAGAAGCCAGTTCTTATTTTTTTTCTCTCCCAGCTGCTTCTGTTGTTCCTTCCTCTCTTCTTCCTCCTCCTAATCCTCCACTATGTCTACCTATAATACCCAAATTTATGAGCTTCTTAAGATAAATATTCAATATGCAATTACTGATAGACGTGTAGTATCTGAAATTTATCTGCATCAATGGATATGAGTCAATGAATGGCCCTGAGTGAAATGGTGTAAATATTTGTCAAACTTCACCCGAGCCTATAAATTATAGCTCATAATTAAGCAGGCCATGTCCTTCTTTGCACATCAAGAATCAGATTAACTGCGCTGGACCAGCAGCTCTGCAAGCCAATCACTATATGAACCTCATCACATCTCATCAATTAAAAGGGCATGACACCATTCTCTCATTTGCAGGGATTAAATGAGTTGCCAAATGTGAAGCGTAGCCTCGTGTGTCCTGTAACATAGCAGCTTCAACATAGAATCGTTATTACTTTCATTATAATGATTTATTTTAGGTCTAGAAGGTAAATAATGTAAGAGTTAAAGAAATGAGCAGATGATGATTTCAGACTAGTGGAGGAATAGGAGGTGGAAATGAGTTAATGATCTTTTGGAAGAATGACAAGAAATTAAACAGTAGAAATAGTAATACAAGGATGTGATAAAGGAGGACGTTTTAGAGAGAAGAAAAGAGCTTTCACAAGTCACAGCCAGGCAGAGAGAAATTAAGGGGAAAATATATGAGCACCAAGTGACGGAGAGAAAAGGATCAATGCGAGAGGCACGCGAAGAAGATTTTGAAGAATGATAGCTCTATCTTCTGCTGCCTTCTCAACCCCAGTTACGAGGAAGGGAGTGCATTTAGCTCAAGCTGAGTCATAGGATTTGGGGACGAACTTACACATGCCCTGTGGATCATATGGCTGTACAGGAAAGATGCTGTGGATTCAGTCACCAACAGCTTGTCTCCCTTAGAAACATGACTATAAAGTAAACTCCCTTAAAAACAAAATGCAGTTCTGATCCAAAGGAAGACAAGGCTTGCAGCAGTAAGAAGTGGTAGGTGGACCCTCCACCTACGCAAAATGGGAACAATGCAGCTCAAAGGCCTCTAACTTTGAGAATTTCCCAAGAGAGAATGTCAAATAGCCAATGCACAGGTCTTTACCACAGGAAGAACGACTTCCACATTGTGGTCCACTATGAATAAAGAAATACAATGGATGATATGTGAGAATGTAACGGGATGGGTAGAGGGAAAAACGTCAATTTCCCCTCGTGGTAGTGACATCTTGTTTTTCATTCCTGAGTTTTATTCAACTTCTACTTCATAATATGGTTCCTCTTTCCTCTGCCATTGCCCTTGGAAATATCTCAAAAGACCGTTGATTTTGTAAGAGCACCTTCCATGGATTTTCTCAGTAAAATCATAAAGCTGTCATCACTGAGGAGAGATAAATGTTCCCTGAGAGGGGAGACGCAGCCTTTCTCCCATGACCACAATGCCTACTGCTTCTGGAGGCTATAAATCCTCTGACCACCTTAATTTAAAAGGTAAACTGGTTTGGTTGGCAAGTCTGGCAAGTCTTAGAATGGCAAGACACCAGTCTGTCTGCTGCAGTCCGTGGAGCTGCCTCTGCAGAGTTACATTCAGACAAATGTTCCTGTGACTTAGGGCAGTTACTGGGCTCTCCTATAGGCCATTCTGAAAGGGACGGTTGGTGACCTGCTTTTGGGCTTCAGATGATAAGCCCACTCTTCTTGGCAATGTGCTACATACTTTTAACCTGCCAGCATCCTTTAACTTGTTAGCCCTGATCACCCACTTTATGCCTTTCAGACTTGATTTTAGTGGCTAGGACTATAAAATTCATACTAAGAAAAAAGTTGATCTTCAAGAATTTAATCTATGATTAAATTTGACACTGAAATGATCACAAGTTTGATGATCAGTGAGGAAGGGTAGAGAAAAGGCACCTCTTGAAATTCAAAGCTCTTTGTATCAGCGCCTGCTGATTCAATGCTCCAGCTGATACGCAATGCAAACATTTCCCAGGATTCTTGCCTCATTTAGTGATATAGTACACTATCTGGGAAATGTATGTCTTTTAAAAAGGATTTGGTAAATCAATTCGTGGTTTTGAAAGGATGGAGATACTTGCCTTGTGTTTTTTAAGTACTTGTTCTTTCCACTTTCCCCACTGTAGCCAAATGAGGAAGTGATAAGCAAATATGTACCTTTTCCCCTGCATTTCACCTGCAGGATGTGCTCTGGAAAAGCGTTCTCTGAATTTGTTGCCGTGTGCTAGGCTTTGTGTTGTAATAACTGACTATCAGAATGGACTAGCACAATGGAGACTTGTCCTACCCAAAACTGGCAAGAAAGTAAGACATGTGGATGTCTCCTTATCACCTTGTTCATTAGAAAAATACAGCTTTCCACCCTGTTACCCTATGAAGGAAGTATCAGTGTCTTCATACTGTGAAGAGAGAAACTTAATACGTCACCCTTTTGGGGGATGTGTGTAAAACAGTGGGAAGAATACGGCAAGATTTAGCATGAATCATAGATTGCAGTTGGTGCATCTTGGCTTCACTAAGGGAGAGATCTTCCTGTGGGGCAGCTTCCCTGAGCCTCTCAAATTGAGATTTAGAGACGATTACACATGCCATTTCCATACAGAGTAAGTCCTATGGCCCTCAGCTTCTTTTCCTCACAATTGCTAGGTACCGCTTTGCTGCTGGTGCTGGACAACGGAGGCTACTGCTAGACTGTTGGATGGGATCTTGAGCATGTAACTCACAGGGGTAGTAGGGATTTGAACTGCCTCACCCTGTGGTGTTTTCAGCTCCTGTTGCATTTCGTGCCTAATGAAGTGTGTTAAATTTTTACATGTTCTCAGCCATCAGTATGAAATAATTTGCAGAATGATGATATTGTGAGGTTTGGAATAATAGTTTTTTCTTCAGCATATGCTTAATGGTTATTAGCTTAAGGACAGAGACGCAAAACTTCAGGGTTTCTGCTTGACCTGGGATTTACTGATGGTCTCAGCAATGTCAGATTGTATAATTTCAAAGCTGCTTGGCTTTACCCAAACCCAAACCTCTATAAGTCTTACTTAATAGAAACGATCCAGAGTTTCTCACTTTTGGAAATGTCAGGGGCTCATTATAGGGAAGAGGAGAAAACTAAATCTGCTTTTATAGAACAGAGAGCCATAATGCCTAAGAGAAATTGTCTTGCCACTGGAGCTGAAGCTCCCGCTGTACACGCCCTCGGTTACTAGGTAGATTTGTGGGTAGCAGGCACATTTGTCCTTGTCCCAGGATAAACGCAGTGCCTATCTGGTATCACAAAAATGACGGAGTAGTATTACAAGCCCAGAAAAATACTATGAAAGACTTGCCAGGGTAGCTTCTAGAATGTTGAGTTGAAATGCACTGAAGTAGATAATGCATTCTTTATAACACTCCAGGTCTACCCTTTTAATTCCATTTGTGTAAGGAATGAAACCCATTAACCATCACCCAGTAATGCAATTTATAAAAGCTCATTATAGACACCCTGTTCCTTTAACTCTGATGGCTGCTTGGCAGGAAAAGTACACATTAGTGAGAAAGTATTGATTTTCTATGAGCCTAGAACCATGGCTCAGTTATTGAACAGAAAACCTAGTTAATCTGCTTATTGTTATCATGAAAGAAACACAAGGAAGGAGTACATATCCAGATTCGTATGAGGCACATTGCTATGATTTTCAAAGGCACTCTCTGGAAACACGAAGTGCTGCCAAATGCATCAACCTGCTTTATCTCAGCTCCTCCCGTCCATGGAGTCCTGGACAGAAGTCAGATGATCTGGCTCTCGCCCTGGCTGTACCTACTTCTGGAGGCCCTGAAACACCATAGTTGACAGCAGGCACCTTGATGTAAGATAGATGTGTGTTCCGGGGCAAAGTATTCACCTTCTTTAAGCCTCAGTTTCCTCAGATCCAGGTGGAAACAACAGTAATATGTACTTCATAAAACTGCCTTGATATTAAATGTGATAATTTATGTATTGTGCACCATGCCTGGCTTGTACACAGTAAGAGCCCAATAAAATTTTAGCTGTTGTCATCAATTTTATATTAGGTTAACTCACAATTTGAACCTCCCAGGTTCCCCATTTGCTCATCGGGTCTACATTAGTGCTTCTGAAACTTTTCCTCTCAAGTACCCCTGACAGCAACTGATCTGAATGCATCTCTCGGAGGCCAAACTTGAGTGTAACCTGAAGGGGGAGATCTCAACTGCAAAAAATCCTTTACATTTTTCTTACAAATTTTCTTAATCAAAGTTTGCATTTTGCTTCATAATAATAATAATAATAATAATAATAATAATAAATAATAAATCTTTGTTTAAATGTTTTTAAAAGTATCAGAGTTCAAACTACCTTCACATTTGACACTGCAGGAAGAGGAACTGTGATCATCCTGTGGCCCCGGGGCCCCTCAGCCCACCTGCAGTGCATTCCAACACATGCCTGCTACTCTAAGTGTGCTCTGCGGACCAGCGGGTTGCACCCCTTTAGAGCTTGTGAGAAAGGCAGAATTGGGCCTCAGGGAAGACCCTCAGGATCAGAGCTGCATTTTATAAAGATCCCTGGATTAAAGGTGAGAAGCATTGAACTTGATGATCTCCAAGGAACTACCAGTGCTAACCTACTATGATCAAGTAAGATGAGGAAATCAGCAGTCATTGAGCATCTAATGGGAGTCTGACATTGCACTAATTAATGTGAGGAACACAGAGATGACAAGGATGTGTCCCTTCTCTTGCGAGTTTTCTAGCGAGAACAAGGGAGCAGCAACGACCCGGCCCCATGGGAACCTGCCATCTGCTCCATTAGAAATTTACTCAGCTATTTAGAGGTCATCTGCCTTTAAAGAGAAGCAAAAACAAAGGAGATTGGTGATCTTAACCTACAAATCTTAGAATAAATGACCATAATTCTATTTCCCTCTATTCTATTCTCCACCTCCTCACCTATCTCCAGCCCTATTAAAAAATTCCTCAGTATTCTAATATACTATTCTTACATTCCTACACCTATCATTAGTGTTGAAAAAAATTAACTACCTGGTGTGAAGAAGAAGTAAAAATCTATTTTAACAAGACTGGCAATAAGCAGTTTTCTTAAGGCAACTCTTAGGGTGCATAATGAGTCGTCTGTGTATTGCAGACACCTGTTTACAGTGTAAGCTTCCAACATGCTCTCATTTGACTCTGTCGCTAATAATTCATGGGATCATTGAAAGTTGCAAGGCGGTGAATGGTTTTCCATATTTTATAGAGCCCTTACCTTCTCCCTGAGACAGGGGTGTATCAAGTGGTTAAAGTTTGATGTTGTGCAGAGTGACATTTTCGCCTGAAAACAACAGATTCCACATTGCAATGACAGCATGTCAAGGCAGAAAACGCAAAGTCAATGGAAGCCCAATTTGACTGCTTCTCCTGATGTCTACATGTGGAACTGTGTCACTAAAAGTGACAATGGTGGCAAAGTGTCACCTGTGGGCCCGGGCACTTTGGAGAAGAGGAAGATAACAATAGAACCAGAGGGTTATCTGAAAGGGTGGGTTGAGGGAGTCTGTGAAGAGCCCACCTGGTTCCTCTGAGTCTGGACACAGGGAGGGAAAGGAGGACACTCTACTCTGCTTGTGAGAAGTGCTGATCTCTCAACTGTGGGCCCATCGCTTGATGGCATTTATGATGTTTTGGTCCTTTTCCTGACTAACTTCATGAACGTATTATCAGTACCAGCTGCCCCTTTCCCACTTGCTCACTTTTAAGCTCATTCCATTCAGCTTCCACCCTTCCCCATCACTTAAATGGCATGAAGTCTACCAATGACCTCTCAAGTTTCAAGTCCAATGGCCTTCTGAAAGATCTTCTACTAGACTTTACTCCAGTATTTGAAACAGTTTTGTCTTTTAACATCCCGTCTTCCTTTGGCATCTCATTATCCCGCTTCTTTTCAACACATCTGGTCTTCTCTTCTGTGTTTCCTTTAATGGTTTGACCCCTCCCCCTGTCTGTTAAACACAGCCACTTCCTTGAAGGCTAGTCTCTGCTTTCCTCCAGCTATGGTCTCATTTTTAGATACTCATCCATTCCAACAACTTCAAAAAACATTTCACTGAAAATATCTCCAGAATACACATATCAAAATCTGAGGTTTTTATTGCCAAGGATCAAATAATAAATCTCCCACTATCTGCCCGGCATTTGCATATGATTGACAATCTCTCCATTCTTGCATCTAACTCTGAACACTAGCCATCATCCCAGGCTGAGTGCCGGGCTTATTTGTACCATGAAGACTTCAACGACTTCTAAGCCTAGAACCGCCTCTCTCCCTCCACTGAAGTTGAGATTCACACAATAATACTTGCTTTTTGGTATTTCACAGAGCTATTTCTCTCCCCAAGACAGTGTAGCATTGAGCAATTTGATGCTGTGCAGAGTGAGATTTCTGCCTTGCATCACTCACTCATTTAACAAATATTTATGGAGTGTCCCCTGTGTGCCAGGTACTGTTCTATGGAATAGAGGAGTCAACAGAAAAGGGTTTGCCATCAAGAAGCTTATATTCTGGAATGGAAGGGGGATCCAGTCAATAAAATATATATATATATATATATATATATATATATATATATGGTGCCTATTACCACCTGAGATAGATAGATCAATCTGTCAAAGTAATAAACATCATGATAGATGATAGATATCTATCTATCTCAGGTGGTAATAAGCAACATGAAGAAAAATAAATAAAAATAAAGGGGAAGGAAATGATGTGTTTGTAGAGGAGGGCTATTTACTTAGGGTTGTCAAAGGAGCCTTCCTGATAGACTGATAATGAGCAGAAATCTAAAGGAAGAGAGAGCAAGTCATGAGGACAACTGCAGGAATCCCAGGTGCCCAGAAAAGAGCATACTTGTTGTGTATGGGATACAGTGATGAAGCCAGTATGGGCCAGGCAGAGAGAGAAGGGGATGGTGGTAGGAGATGATATTGGAGAAGCAGCAGGAACAGATTACAGAGGGTCTCAGGTCCCAGCAAAGACTTTAGACTTTACTCTGGATGAGAGGAGAAGATATTATAAAGTTTTGAGTAAGAGAGTTTGAGTATCATGACCGGGCTTACATTCTCTAAGAGTCTTTCTGGCTGCCATGTTGTAAATAGGCTGCAAGGACTTGTGTGTTCAAAGATGGAAGCAGGGATTGCAGTGAGGAGATGATTAAAATAATTCAGATGAGAGCTGATGGTGAATTGGACTGGGAAGTAGGTGTGGGGCTCGTGGAAGTGGTCAGATATTATATGATTTTTTAAAAAGATAGAGCTAACAGCAGCAGGAGAGAAAGAAAGAAACAAAGATGATCCCAAAGTTTTAGAGCAACTGGAAAAAAAGGAGGTGTCAAAAGACAGAAGGAGTAGGCCTGGGGCTATGGGAATGTGGAATTTGGTTTTGGACTTTTTAAGTTTGAGGTGTGCATTAGGAATAGAGGTAAAGAATCAAGGAGGGAATTTGTTACATCTGCCCTAGTTGCCTCGCTGTGAGATGACCCCTGCACTGAAAATAAAGCTTTTAAAATGCTGTATCGCAAATGGAAAGAGACCCCACAGGGGAAGGAATGCGGCATACCACACAAACTGCTACTGCCTTTTTGCACGCTACACACTGAAAACAGTCATCCATTACATAAAGTGGTTTCCATTATATAAGTGAATTAATACTTCAAATAGGCCTAGCCATTTTCATATTGTTAAACCAATATTTTGGAAGAACTCAGACCTTTCGTCTTACTCATTGAAAAAACTATGAATGTAGTGTAAGGTGAAATATTCATACAGTTGACGAATTCACTTATTTTGTTTATAAACAATAGTGGATGAAATATACTGTTGCATGACTTGTGGATACCAAGAAGGGACAATGGGAGCACGCCTTTCAACAATTGGGAGAAAGTCCCTGAAAGGTGGATCAGCTACATGGTCTAACCATGGACATCTGCCAGTCCCACCCATGAATCAGTGGTGTGAGCGCTAATTTCACCAAAATGTACATGGAGCCTACACAACTGATTTCCAATTTCCCTTCATTATTTACGAAATAATTGGAAAGTTACACTGAAAGTCTGCCTATCTGAAAGGGCCTCTTGTGATGTACGTTCATTTTGAGACCTCTCTCCCTTAAAAAGTGTGTGACTTTTCTCTCCCCTGTGACATACAGGCAAGTCACTGATTTCCACTTTTCTTTTTTCTCTGTGACTGCCTTCCTTCTCACTTTATCTAATTCTGTCCATTTTCTTTTTTCAACTCTACAGGAAAAGACAGAGTACAGAGGAAGGAGGAAAACATCAAAACTCCAGTACTTATATGTAAGCTCAATCTTGGATGCTCTTTTCGGAAGATGAGGTTCTATCCAGGTGCAAATTTAATACATATTTGTTCAAAGTGGTAATGTTAACAAATGTCTTAAACTATGAGAGCAATAGAACTTTCAAAATTTTGCATTTCTTCGATGAACTTAAAAATATGCTCAGCCAGAAGACTCCAAGAAATGTCTCTTTTGTGTTCCCCCTGCCAGAATGTAAATGTCACTGAGCACAATCAACGTAAAAATATCAGCATATACTCCCCTTACACCTTATCATGTGGAGATGATAGTTTATTTATACTCAGCTCAGGCTAATATGAACTGGTCAGATCTAATGTGCTGCCAGATAAGTAAATAAAAACTTTCAGTTCTTTCAAAATGTGATCCTTCTAAATCTAAAAAAAAAACCCCGTTCATGAAAATGCAAGGATGGTCAACTTTCTATAAAAACCATGAATCTTTTCAGCATTTTCCCAGTTTCTGAAGGTACAGGAAATCCACTCAGGAAATACATTATCACAGGTTAATAAAGCACTTTATAGGAAGGGAGAAACAAATGAAGACATTAAGAGGAAGGCCTTCTTCTTATTCTCCTGCCTGACTCCAACCAGCATGTATTTGGACAATTAACAAGGACTGAAAGACAGCCAACTCAGACAGCATGGAGGCGATCTGTTTCACACAAGATTAATCAGAAAAAGCCCCTGACACACGGATGTGCTAACTCACAGCATAAGGGTTGACAGGACCAGTAGTTGTACAAGTCACTCCTGATGCAATTAAACTCCAATGGTGAAAAACATTTAAAGTCACTTTAGTCAAAGGCATATATCCTTTTGGAGGATCTTGAGAAAAATTACTTTTAAGGATCATCAATAAAAAATTTCCATTAAATCCATCTACTTTAGTAAAATTACTCTTAAAGATCATCAATAAAAATATCCATTATCTGCCACCTACATTTTATGCCAGCTCATTTTCAAAATGCTACTCAGCAAATCGGTCAAAGGACTTTGGATAAGTTAATACCAGAGAAGCTAATATTTTCAAAATTTTGGTTTTAAAAAACGTGGTTGCCGCAGCAAATACACTTTGTTTTTCACATAAACAGTGCAAAATAATTATTAAAGACAATTTTACCCTCTTAAAAATAATCAGTACAATATTGCAAAGACTTTGAACATCAACAGTTAGTCCACAATGTGAGTTAATTAATGGATTAATAATCTGGTCTTGTGTGAGGACAATAAAAGCAACTTTGGAAATTATCCAATATCAGGTAGTTACAGAGATGTGATAAATTAAATGCTGTTATCTGGCCAACATAATGGCTATTCTTCTGTTTAAAAGACCTACTAAGTTTATTGATATGATCAGAAGCATCTTGAAATTATAGAATGAAAGAGGAAAATGATGGAATAAAGAGACAGCAATGTAATATTAACTACTTGCTTAATATTAGAAATGGCTTAATATCTTATAAAACTTGCAAATTAATCAACAGAAACACTACTGCTTGTTCAGAGGGTGATAATTAAAACCACAGAAGTAGAGCTGAAACAAACCTCTAAAATCGAATTCATATAGCCCAACTCCCACATTTACTGTGGAAAATAAAAACAGAGAGATTATGTACCAAGTGCCCCATTGACACTAATTAAAACAGAACACAGACTGTATATGGCAGATGCTTGATAACCATTCCTCTCGCTCTGATATCTGAAATCTTGTATGTTCTTGAGGCATCCTTTTGAGTTATATGATCGCTGCACAATAAATCAAATGCAAATTACAGGTCAGCCCAAGGGAAAAGATAAAAAAGGAACAAGCTAATAAGTGGGAAGAGACCAAACTCAAGTTCGTTCTAAGGTGTTTGCTATACTTCTGAGGTTTTCCTCTACTTGAGTACACGCCATCATTACAGCCAATAGTTACCATGTCATTTATTTCACTGTGTGCTCTGTATTGTCTCCAGTCAGAAATGTTAGAGCTAATAGCTGGTATGTCATTTATTTTACTGTAATCTCTATATTTTCCATTCAGAAATATTTGCTGTACAGAAAATAAAAATTTTCTGGCCTAAACAGCTGAGCAGCAGGTAATCTGAAGAAAAAGTACATGTTTCATTTCCTCCAAGTTGCACATTTGCTCACTTCTAACACAGAAGGGTGTGATAAAGTGAGAATCCCCTGAAAAAAAAAAAAAAAGCTGAGGAGATATGCTAATTTCCCTCCAGTTAGGGTACTCTGCCTAATCCTGGCAGATGAAATGTCTTCATGCTTAACAGCTCAAAGATAAGAGCATCTACAGCAGCTTTCATGCCATGACTCCTAATCGAGTATGTTTAATTCTTCTGCCTGAGCAGTTAAGTAAAATTTTCGGTGTTTTTAGGAGTCACATGGCTTCAGATTTATGGTCTTATTGTTTACCATCAGTTTTCAAGAAGTCCCTAACGTGGGCACGCTTCCCCTCATTCTTCTCTGGAATTATGATAATTTGGTGGAGAACCTGTGAGGTGATTCTCATCAAAGGGAAGCCCACTGGTCTTGCTAGTGCCCCCTTGATGACTCTGTCTCAGTGAAAAACGATGGGGTCATAGTGATTTCATCACTCTTCCAGGGGAAGACCAAATCTTAATCTCTTGAGACAAAAGATAAAACTATATTAAAACAAACAACTCTGAAGCAATCCCTAGAGAATTAAGATACCAGTGTTATAATATCTTTTAGGACGGCTATTCATTTTAAAAGGCCAAACAAAATGATAGCAGTGTTTTACGAAAGCTCAATAATTCATATTCTAATATTGGGAAGATATCCAAGTGTGTGACAAACAACGAAAAGCGAGTAAAGCACATTTGTAGAGTTTCTTGAAAAATAACTGTGAGGCAAGTCAGCGTCTTTCTCTAGCCAGCTAGAGCGGCCAGCAAGTTCAGGATTTGGCTTCCTATTGATACCTATACCAGAAAAGATAATCATTTTCTATTTTATGGTATCTGCAACTAAGCCATTCACAAGCTACAGGCTGAGTCTTGCTGTAAAATGCACATCATAGCTGTGTCATTCAAGCATGTCATAATTTACTGAAGACACTAGCAACACTGTACTTTGGTGAACAAACGTCAAGTCCAGGGTCCAAGGCTTAGGTTTGAAACTTGATTCTGTGGTCCACTATTTGAATGCCCTTGGAAAGAACCAGTTATCTTCTCTGAACCCTGACCTTTACCATCTTTAAAATCCATTCAAGTTCTAACATCCTGTAGCTGTATACAAACACATTATTTTAACAAATCGCTATTATGTGAGAAGGCAATAAGGAATTTAGAAGCCATTGTATATACAGTTTGTTGAACATAAGGAGAATTTTATAAAATGATCTCATTCATTTGTGAACATTAAAATACATGTTAATATTGCAAGTTTCTCAGTGTTTGTTTTCACTAGGTCCTCCATGAGAGCAACAAAGTGGCTTTTGTCTCTGTTTATTCCAAGGCCTTACCTGGAGTCCTGTGTATAGGTATTTCTTTAGCCGATGTCTGAACATTAATTCTGCATCTCAGAAGCTTTTTGATGAACAGACTGAAAGCTCTCAGTGGGCAGGGACTTCTGTCTTGTTCATCGTTGTTTCCCTGGTGTCTGCTACAATGCCAGGCATAGGTACTCAGTAATATATAAACAACCACACACATAGCTAGCAGAGCTTTTTCTCCTCCACGATCGTGACAGTGAAAATCAGGGTGGAAAAAAGGGTACAGGAAAAAATAGGATTTTTTTCTTATTAGCCTTGCTTTGCCAGTGGCCAGGTTGCTCAGAGGAAGAGAGATGCTGGAAGACCGCCAGAGCTGTGGACAGTGGTGACAGTGAGATGCAGGGAAGGGAAGTGAGAAAGCCTCGGCTGTGTCTTGACCTGCCCAAGTGCCTCTCCTTCTCACTGGACACTTCCTCTTCTTCTTCTTGTTTTAACCAGTATTCTGAGTAGGATTTATAAGAGTAAATACATATATTTATCGACATATACACACATTATTGCAGGCCTTCTTGTACCTGCCCACGCTCCCAGTGTGTATCTGGTATTCCCATGTCACCATCACTCTCTGATCTTTGCAGGGGAATCCACAGGCTTTTAATCCTGTCTCTTTACCCAACTCTGTGAGAACCTGTTTCCTCTTTCCCGCACCATCTTAGTGTCTGTGCCTAATGAAATACCTTTTCTTCCCTCAAGCTCTCAGAACTGTCAGAGATTATACTGGGCCTTCTGTTTGGTTTGCGACCTCTCAGGGCAAAGCACGTCTTAGGATGGCCAGCAAAACGTATCATGACCTCAACACCAAAAACAAAAATTGATTAGAAAAACTGAAATGCCAAAAGTTGCATTTCTCTGGCTGCTTGAGAACAGAGACACACAGATGTGTTCACTTTTCTCAATTCTCCTTGATCAGCAGTTCTTGAAAGATATTACTGAAATTGTTCAATGCGCCCCTTTTAAAGAAATTTTATTGATCTTGACAAGTGGTAAGATGTGCTATTTTTTCCTTTGGAAGAGGTACCTACAGATATTTTCTTATTTTTTTTTGTGGAATTTTACTAGTAAAAAACAAAACAAAATAGCTTATCGGTGAATAATTTCATTGTACACTTTCTTGTTAACAGTTCTTTTCACAAAGTACACCTTTAGCATAGTACACAGTAAATGAGGCTTTACCTTCCAACTGACTGTGATGTCAATAAAGCCGTATTTCAAGGCATGAGCCCAGTCTTGGCTCTGTTGTGTTTGTGCTCTAGGAGGCTAATGTAACTTAGGAACTAATATTCTGTGCAAGAGGTCAGAGAACTTATTTTATACTTTTAGCTCTGCTCCTAACAGTTTTGTGTTTGCCTCTGTTTAGGTTTGCACAATTGCCAGGCTAGAGAAAAGAGATTTATCTTAAGTAATCCTCGAAAGGATAAAATGGAACCAACTAGATATTCATTCAGTGTGGTTGGGAAGGTGGTATTCTGGTTAATGACTGTAAAAATATGCACCCTATTTGTTGTCAATTACATACTGTGCATAGACTGGCTAATTTTCACCAAATCAGTTTTATCTTCCTCCTGAGCATACAGGTAGAAGACCTTGTCCAGACTCCTTTGTATTTTGTCTGAGTGCTACCAGTGGACATGAGCAGAAGTAATGCGCACCACTTCCGGCCTGGCCCATAGCACCCTCCAATGACCAACTGTATGTGCCCTTTTCCTCTCCCAAATGACTGCAATGGAGAGACCCTTAGGGTGATCATGGGAGCCGTATTTGAATGTGACAGAGCTGGAGGATGGAATGATCCTCAAATTATTGCTCAGAGAAGAGATGCCTGACCAGGAAAACCCAAAGTAAGCTCTTGCATAAGTGAAATGAAATATAAGCCAACAGTGTTTTAATCCACTGAGTTTTTGGAGTTTATCAACTACATCAGCTAGAATTTCCATAATTAATACATATTCAATATACTTTCAAAGAATTAAAATAGGATAAAATATACTTTATAATCGAACGAAATTTCATCTTTCTTTGGTGATTTAACACGTACTGCAGTCTTTCACGTGGGGTCATCCAAATAAAAAATGTAAGAAAAGTCTAGTTGCTGGAGCTTAGTGGTTGTCTGATTTCCCAATATTAAAATATTTGCCCTATTTGGGATTCGGGGTAGGAAAAACCACTTAGCTATTTAATCTCAGACTTATAGTCAAAATAACAACTATTCATATTAATGATGTATTTTAAATATATATACATATGTAACACATATTTATTTATGTTATACTTACATGTTTGAATATTTAAAATATTTTATGTGTAAAAATCTTTTTACATATATTGGCATGTTTAATCCTCCAATTACTCTTTGAGATACACAACACTAACTTTACATGTTAGAAAATTATGGGTAAGGTATGTTGCCATTTACTTAAGATCAGACAACTTGCAAATAAGAGAGCTGTAGGGGAACTCCGTTGTGCTGATTATCACGTTCATTTCTCATTAAAAGAGCAGCTGAAGCGAGTTGTTGCCACAACCTCTCAGCCCAGGCAGCGGGCTCACACTGCAGTCTGGGTCTGTCTATTTCATTCCACCAAATTCTCCTAAGGTCACAGAGACCTCTGAATTGCCAAGTCTAATGACTCTTTTTCTCTTTTTATTTCATTTCTGTCAGGAATCTGGGTTATTGATCATTCTTTCCCCTGGAGACTCTTGTTTCGGCTTCTCAGACTTGATTTTCTCTTGCCTTGCTTTCTTCCTTTCTTTCAGCCTTCTGCACAGCTTCTGCTGCACCCATGCCCCATGGACCTCTCACTCCGCATGTGGGTGGCTTTCCTCAATGGCCAGAATTCTCTGCTTTTACCAGCCATCTTGAGGCGGGACTCTGTTTCCTCAAATTACAGGTCCTCTGAGTTCCAGACATGGCTCTTCAGCTGCTTGGTGGATACTATGACTTGATGACCCTGGCACTTTGGACTCTAGACATCCAAAACCGAACTCACCATCTCCCACCCTCGCCCCGCCCCGGTCTTCCTGCATTCTCTATGTGAGTTGGTATCATTCATAGTTACAAACATATTCCTATTTACAAATGCTAATCCCTTAGATTTGAATCTTCTTCTCATGTTCCCTCCTGGTTTGTTGCAATCACCCCCTAATTAGTCTTTCCTCCTTCTGTCTGGCCCCACTGTCAACCACCTCTACATTCAAGCCAGAGTGGTCTTTCTGAAAAATAAATCTGACTGAATCTGCTTGCATAATGTCCTTTAATGGTTCCCTATAACTTCTGACTCCCTGGTTTAGCTACAAGATTTTCCACAGCCTGGCGCATTGCTCTCCAAACTCCTCTCCTGCACTCTCTTCCCTCAGTTCTTACCCTGCCTTCCATTGTGCTAAATGATTCTCAAAAGCTGCTCGACACTGGTGTTGTCTCTTTTGCCTAAGAATAGGATTTATCTCATAGGAATGTTATGAGGACGAAATGAGCTTATATATGTAAAGTGCTCAGAATGGTACTTGACACATAGTACTTTAGAAGACTTGGTAATAATTATGATTTGCTTTTGCCTTACATAGCCTAGCACAGTGGACAGAAAATATTAATATAATGAATTATGCACGACAACGGGGGGCAGGGAATGCTCTTAGGGTGTGTTTTAGAAATGAAATTAAATCAGACTCCATCATGACTAAAGCAATATCCAGTCCTCCTGAAATTAAATGGACATCAGAGGAACCACAGGCTAATGCTATTGTCGAGGAAACAGAAGAAGATGGATTAAAAGTGCCCTGATGAACCCTTCAACGTACAGCACACTCGAGCAAGCAACCCGAGATAATATGTTTAAAATATTAGATTGGTTGATATCACGAAAGCCCTCGGACCTACTTCCTAAGATCACTTATGCCCACGTGTACACACACACACACAGAGACAACAGGATTTTTTTAAACATAATTTTACCCAAAGAAAATATTTCCACTCCCTTGTACAGAAAAGGCTCCTAAATGCCAAAGCAGGAAGGATCCACAAGCTGAACCTTCTCACAATGATTAAATAAAAGCCACAGCCCATTGGTGACAGCTCCTTCCACAGTCAGTTTTGAATTTATTTTTTCATGGAGAAACTAACCCTTGTCAATCCCAGATGATACATGTGGGATCAGGAGAAATCATGATTCGAGGCAAAAATGAGCGGAGAAATCCACAAAATATCAATAGAGATAAATTAGGTAGACATAAAAAAAAGAGAAAGAGAAAGAAATGTCACACTGAAAGAAGAGAAAAGAGTAGGACAAACATGGAGAGGAAGCTGAAAGAGCACAGGGAAGTCAACGAGGCGGGAAGAGAAGAAAACAAGCTATCTCTGTGGTCTCCATGCAGGCGGACAGAAATCCAGGGGCTTACGTGATTTATTTTTCTATTTTTAAACCCTCAAATGCTCATCTCAACTAAATTCCCAAATGCACTTAAAATAATACAGCCTTCATAACTCAGAATTTAACTTCCAGAAGTCCATAACTAGGTTTTATAATGTTTCCCATCTCATAATTTCACCTGATCTATATAAATGAAATACTCCTAGATTAAGTCCCAAGGGGGTTCATTTATAATCGTGGGCCAAGAGGAGGCTCGCCTAGCACTGCGCGGCTTTATAGGGGAGCAATCACACTGCAGAGATTGGCAGGCTTCCCTCTGCCTCCCTCGTTCTATTTATACTGAGACCCTCGAATCCTGCGGAAGGAGCTGTAAGCCTCACCGGGAGGTTGCAAAGCTGGCACATGGGGAGGAGAGATATTGCCAAGTCAGCAAACTGACAGATGGCAAATTGGAAAGAGAGCAAGAGAACCGAGGAGACAATGGAAATGCTACACAACTGTAAGATACAATGCTGTTTGGTTTTAATTAACAATTTGGTATGAAACTCTAGCAAGCAGTAAAAGAGGAAAAAGATTAAACTAAAATCACTGGAAAATAGAGCTGGAAGAGACATTAGAAATAACTTAGTTCCCCCCCAACCCCAAATATTTATCAAGGGAGGAGAAACATTTAGAGAGGCACAAATGACTTGTGCAAGGCGAGGCTGCTAATAAATTAATTCAGTCCCTAAAAATATAAACAAAAAAGAACAAACAAATCCATAAATCAAGACTGATTAGTAAGTGATCACTGTAAATATAAAGAAAGGCAAAACTGTCCACTTATCCTTCTGATAAGTGACAGGAAGTGACGGTTAAATTACCCTTTTTGAAGGAATAAGGACAGAAATGGAGCCACAATCAGAGACATCACCTTTCTGAAACTATAAGTGAGTCTCCTTTAAGGATGGGACTTTATATGGTCATTGCAAGTGTTTATAATCAGAGAAGGAAAAGTTGGACAAAAAAGGCCAAAATGAATAGGACCTGGCATCCCCTGTAATTGTGGCTCTAAGGAGAGGAATTACAGGATTGCGTGTGGGTAATGTCCAAGTCATTTCTGAATCAAATCCAAATCCCCTAGCTGCTATCAGGAAAACACTGTATGCAAACCAGCGGGTCCACAACCGTCCACCTCACAGCATGGGAAGCACGCTCCTGGGTGCTGTCCTACGAGAATCCTCTAATGTGGCTGGAGAAGGGCCAGCAAAAGGCAATGGAAAGGCTCCAGGTCTGGAAGGGGCTGTTAAATTTGTATAAATTCTTGTTTGCCAAGATGAATGTGGAAGAGGGAGCTGATGGAAGTCTACACAATCAAAAGGGCAAGAGTAGAGTAAACGTGGAACTTTTACAGCCAGATGCTGTGACAACCCGGAGTAGGGGAGAGGGTGGTGGAGGCGAGGCCTTGGAGATTTCAGAAATAAATTTAGGATAAAGAAAAGCATCATTTAGTCAGTATTTAGTAAACTTTTGTCACTCATTACTTCGAGAATTGTTAAAGGCTGAGAATATATAGAACTCCAAAAGATGGTTTGCATGATATCAAGTCTAATAGTTCAATTTTATGTTTTGAGAGCATAATCCTATACTTTTGAGTTTAAGGATATGGCCTTGCTTAATGTGCCCTTGATTTCTGCTGCCAAAGGTCAAACTCAACTCTGTGTTTCTTAAATGCCCATTAAGAAAAGACTCTGGCCAAAGGCACATTATATAGGTGTCCAGAAATGCGACACTCCAATTATTTGAAGGATTCCAGTGTGTTACTAAAGTCTTACCTAAAAGGTAGAAGACAGTCAGCTCTCTATGACTGTTTCTTTAGCTTTTTCTGCACTTCATTTATGTCTGAATAGCATAAATCGTCAGCCTTATAACCTGTCTGCTGGAAGAACAGAAGAAAGCTGTATTTTTTCGCCCTTGTGTACCACCCATCCATCCTTCTAAGTCCCTTAAACAAAAACTTTTTGTGCCTTACTCAAATTTGGGGCTTAATGCTAACTGACTTAAATGTGATGTATTTAAAGTTTTATCTACGTAAAGTCTTCATTGCATTTCGGTTGATTATAACTATTCCACCCTAAACAGCACACTTTTCAGAACAAAGTTTTATGGAATGACTTTAGTTTTCTTTGTTATTTGTAATGTTAGTTGTTGATCTAAATAAACATCCATCTCATTGCACTATTAAGCAACCTACAGTTTTTTTCAATCACAGTATCTTGAGAAACTTTGTCAAATGTCTTTCTGAAATCAAGATGCCCTCATCTGAAAACAAGATGCACAATGTTTTACTCTACTAATTTCTTCTATCAAACATGATCATGTTGGTTTGGCTTGGCTTCTTTTGGTGAGCTCTTGTTTATCCCTAGGGATGTCTTGTATTTTTCCATTGTTCACAACCATCTGTTGAATAACCTTTTCTAGAGTACAAAGGTAGTACAGTGCATTACATAGACAGTCAGAAAACTTTGGCTGAGAGAACTATTGCTCAAGCTCATGGACGAAGGATGCACTACTTAATATTCCACTCTGCAGTCAGTCCCCTGGCATGGTCCTCGTCTAGCAGATCCTTTCCCAGGGGCAGAGTCTTTCTTTCCTCTCCTCCCCTTTCTTCTTCTTCCTCCCTTCCTTTCATAAAATTTTGTGAAGGGCTTACTATCTGCCAGGGGATAAGGGATATACAGAGTGTGGCATCTAGTTCTGAGTAGCATGTTCAGAGAGATGAGAATATATTCAACAGTCTTTTATATTATTATCTTATTTAATAACTGGCACTATGTTTTAAAAGTTTACTTAAGATACACTTATCTAACGCTTACTATGTTTTAGACATTGTTTAAGGACATTAGAGTCATTGACTCATGTAATCTTTCTAACAATTTTATAAGGTTGGAACTATTATTATTCTTACTTCACAGATTAAAAAACTGAGGCACAAAGTTGGTAACAGGCGGAGCCTGGATTCAAAGCCAGGGAATCCGGCTCCCTGGTCTGTGCTTTTAGCCACTGTACTATGCTGCTATGGAAGGAAGAGGAGAAATTTCCACAGAGGCCAAACCGCCATTTGATGCACCTTTCAACAGAGAAGACCATACAAAGAAAATGAAGGGAGAAACAAACAATAAAGACAAATGACAGTAGGGATGTGCAAAACCTAATCAGAAGTCTCTTATCACAACATGTAGAGAACATGATAGGACTTCAGGTCTACAAATACCTGTCATGTTAAAAGCTTCTTAGGGCTGGGGCAGCCTGATGGTGTAGTGGGTAAGTTTACGCACTCTGCTTTGGCGGCCCAGGGTTCGAGAGTTTGGATCCCAGGTGCAGACCTATGCACAGCTCATCAAGCCATGCTGTGGCGGTATCCCACATACAAAACAGAGGCAGACTGGCACAGATGTTAGCTCAGGGACAATCTTCCTTAAGCAAAAAGGGGAAGATTGGCAACAGATGTTAGCTCAAGACCGATCATCTTCACCAAAAAAAAATAAAAAAAAAAAAGCCTCTTAGGGTTGAGAAGCTTCAACAGGGCACTACAGCCAGATCAATCTTTCCTAGAAATCTCCTTTCTTATAAACTCACCTGTACTGAACTAACAACAACTTTTCTGCTCTTTCTGTTATCAAGAGCAGCAGCCTAACCCTCAAGCTTCTTCTCCTCAAACTCTGCCCTATGATGGGCTATTTCTCCTCTCCATTTCCCACTGATTATATAACCACCAGAACAATATGCCACACTTCGTTTGTCCCATAACATGATACTATTCTACAATTTACTTTTTACAACTCCTTGTCCTTTCTTTTACCAGGCAGCCTAAAATGGAATCCTGATCAAACAGACTCCAGGCATTGCCACAGTTATACAGCCGGCCAGGGAACACACCAAATGCTACTTTGCGCTGAGATTTTGTAAGTTCTAAAAGTACAAGTTAAAGCTGAATTGAATTTTCTGTTTAAGGAGACCCAGGACACTTCTCTATTCATATTGCAAAAGATAATATGTGTTTTTAAACCTTTTTCACAGCAGAATTCTTTTAGGTAAGGTTTTGAAAACTGAAAAATCCCTCCCATCTGGGTAGAATCTTGAACATTTTCGCAGACAGCCCTGCCCTTCTTAAAAAGCTGACTGTATTGAATGTAAAAGGAGTACCTCGAGTTTCCCAAATAAGCACTTTTCAGAGAGTAATACATAACTGTGCAAGGCTGCAGGTCAAATGTCCTTGAAGACCTAAGTAGGAAAACTTTTAAGCTTCAAACTACTTCTTTAGTAATAAACAAAAAAGTGTCACTGGACTATTAATGTGGACGTCAAAATTATTGTTTGATCTTTTAGTAATTCTCAAAACGAATCTGAATTCTTATTTTTTAAATTTATCTAGAGAAATAAACTCTTTTTGGGCCATGATCCCGAATTAGATCAGATAAGGAAGGCTGGCAGATAAGGGCAGGATATCAAATAGCACCTATGGCAGAGTGTGAATTCAGTAGGGCTCCCAAAAGAATTCATATAGAGAATACATGGGAAGTTGTTGGCTTTTTGTTTTTTTCCCATCCTTTTTCTCCATAGACCTTGCTTCTCCTTCCTACGACAGGAAGAGTTCCAGACCTAGTGTACAGGAAGGTTTAAGGATGCTGTTCCCTTTCCCCAAATCCTTCCTTCTCTGCATCCCAGAGTAGCTGTTAGGAAATGCCTTTGTGGTACATGATGTCGTCTTCTTCTGTGAAGAGAAAACCTTCTGGATTCTTTTTATTAGTAGGAATATCCGGCAATGCGGGGATCAGATAATTCTATTTTTCTAAATTGAGGGACTCCACCCACATCCTTCTCAGACCCAATGCAATCCCAGATTTTGCAGAAAGCTGCTGGAACGAAAAGATGGGTGAAGAGCCTTGGATGGTCAACACTATTCTTAAATCTGATGCAATCCCTCGGACTCATTATTTTACTTAATGGAACGTCTGTCATTGTTGATGAACAAAACATTTTATTTTATCAAATCGATGTCATCCAGGGACTTCAGACTCGAAAGAAATTTCATTTTGCATTGGTTCCTAAATTAAATTTTCTTTTTCTACATCCTGATTGCACAAATCTTTCTTTTCTCCTCAATGAAACAATATTTGGCTTTCACAGGAACTGCTGTGTGTTGTGAGCACCTCACCCCTCTCTTTAAATCAACACGTTGCCTAGGTTTTCCTACTTTGATTATTTAACTACATACTTAGCATTTTAAAAGCAGCAAATTTAGGGGCTGGCCCAGCGGTGTAGTGGTTAAGTTCATGCACTCTGCTTCAGCAGCCCAGGGTTTCTGGGCCTGGATCCCGGGCATGGACCTATGCACCGCTCATCAAGCCATGCCGTGTCAGTGTCCCACATACAAAATAGAGGAAGATTGGCACAGATGTTAGCTCAGAGACAATCTTCCTCACACACACAAAAAGCAACTAATTTATATCTAACCTGACACAGCCATGACTGTACACAGAATGGTGACACCAATGGACTTGAATAGAGACTGAAACTCAAGGACCCAGAAAAATCTATCCATTCAATCCCTGTCCATGGACCAATAAAGAAGAACTCTGGTATCGTGGACCCTGTCGCACATAGCGTTGTCTTTGTGGTCAGCTATCTTGATTTAGTCCTCACAATAGTCCTGTGAGATATATGGTATTTTCTCTTATTTTAGTGACAGGACAAAAAGTCCGGAGAAGTTAAGTAATTATCTCAGTTTCCCATAGCTGCTAGACAGAAATGACAATGTCCTTGAAGGAAGAAGCTCAGACTAACAGTGGATATGGAAAATCGAAACAAGTGTACAAGAATCCTCCTGTCTAACCTCAGATTTCATGATTGTTTTTCCTATTATATCTAGGTCCAGTCACCTACCAATCTCACAATGGTTAAGCAATACTGGCACAGATAGTCTTTGCCACCAAGGGCTTATTCTCCCCCTTGTTCCAGTCTAACAGAATCCTTATGTGTTGAAGTAACACATAGAGATTCCTTCACTTAAGGAGGCTATGCTCATCCTCCCATGTCTAAGGATTGAATCATGCTTGACCTAAACTAGTCATCTGCATCTCATTTCCCTTGACTAGTGATTCATATAAGAGTGGCCAAGGGTAAGTGGTCAAAGAAATGTAAGGCAAAGACTTCTCATTCAGAATTAGAAGACGAAGAGAAGATCCTTTGCTCCTATACTTTAATTCCTGCTTCGAATGTGGACATGATTCTTGGTGGTGCAGTAGCCATCCTGCAACCATGAGGCAACATGGATGGGGATAAAAGCGAATGCGCTAACAGTTGTAAAAGTAAACATGGAAAGGGCATTTGTCCTTGATGCCAGCATTGAACAGTGAATTCAAGATCAACACCTACCTTCCTCTAGACTTCTTCATATTTGAGACAAGTAAGCACTTAATAACCTAGGCCATTAATACAGGATTCTATTACCTGTAGCTGAATATATTTACCACGAATATAGCTGTAAAGTCAACATCTTAGAATAGAATGTGCTGTTTGACTTACAATGCAAAAAGCTTTTGTTTGTGTTGGCTTCTTCGGTGATGCTGAAAACACCTGAGTCCATGAAACAGTAAAACAGACCCAAATGTGTACTCTTCTCTTACAGATCATTAATGAATAACCCTTTTCTAGATGAGGATGTTTAAAAAATGTTGCCATTTGTCTACATTGTAGACTTTACTGAATGTTTCAAATTTCAGTGTAAAAATCTCCCTATTATATCACTAAGATACTCAAAATATTTCCTAACCAGAAGTCCTCATCTGCATAGATTTAAGAAGCGTTTACTGTATGCTAAACTCTGTGCTGAGTGTGGGGATTCAGAAATGACAATATCCGTGAAGGAAGAAGCTCAGTCTAACAGTGGATATGGAAAATCGAAACAAGTGTACATTAAAATAAAGCGTAGGGAGCAACTTCTGCCTGTAGGAGATGGGAAGGATGTGAAAGAGGAGAGAAAAGGAAACATCTAGTGGGGCTTGTGAGATATGAGTAAGAGTGTGGACGAGAAGCAGGGCAAAAGCCACTTAGGGAAAAGGAAGCAGTATTTGAAAATACAGGGAGTCAGAGAATGGCATGGGTGTTGTGGGAGTAGGGGGAATATGCAGCGGATGGGAGATGAGACCAGAGTAGATGGCTGGGCAGATCCTGAACTGCCTAAGATGCTCTGATCAACTGCTTAGAGTTTATCCTATAGACAGTGTAGAACAATAGAAGGTCTTTAAACAGTAGAGAGATAGAATCAGATCGGGGGAGATTATTCATTATTTCAATGTTTTTCTACAATATAAATATAATACATAATCGTGTAAAAGTTTAAACAATACAGAAGTACATAAAAATGTAAAGTATATAAAAATGGAAAATTTCTTTACTGTCACACCTCTCCTCTCTCGAGAAGCTCCTAGTAACATTTTATGTGTATTCTTCTGGATATTTTTTATGCATACTCTGTCATCTATTTTATGTTTATTTCTCTATTCGTATCTGTCTCTATGTCCCTCTGTCTGTGTATGTATCTATCTTTTTAATAAAGATAGAACCACAAAGAAAGATAGGATAACAAATATAAGATACATTTGTAATATACTGTTTCACCTACAAGTATATTGTGGATATCCTTCCCGGCCAGCCTATGCAGATTTATCTCATCTTTCTTAATGTCTACATAGTAATCTACAACAGGGCAGCCTATGGGCCAAATCAGCACATCCTTGATTTTGTAAATAAAGTTTTATTGGAACACAGCCACACTCATTTGTTTATGTATTGTCTATGGCTACCTGCTTGATAGAAGAGCAGAGTCGAGTAATTATGATAGAGACCCTGGCCTGCAAAGCCTAAAATATTCCTATCTGGCCCTTTACAGAAAAAGTTTGCTGGCTCCTGGTCTATGTATGTGTGCACTAGAATAAATTTGATCATTTCTGTACTGACAGACATTTAGGTCACCCAACTGTTTTCTTACAAAACTGTAATGAACATTTTGATATATATATTTTTTATCCTTTTAAGTGAGCATTTCTGTAGGAGAGTTTTCTAGAAGTGGATCTGTTGTATTGACAGATTTTCTTTCTTTTTCGGCGAGAATCCTTGTGGCAGTGTGGAGAAGCGTCTGGAGTAAGGAATCTTAGGCAAATGGGTCAATTAAGAGGCTATTCCTATCATCTAGTCTGGAGATTAGGAAAGTTCAAAGGTGGGAAATGGTAGAGGTGTCAGAATTAAAGAGAGATTCAGAATACTGTACTGGGTAACGTCAAAGTGGAAGGAGGGTGTTAAGATGCTTCTGGGGTTAAAACACTTCTGAAATCAAAAGGCTGGGTAACTCATCCACCGAGAGGAAAGGGTAAGCACCACCAGAAATGTGAACTTAAGGAAGTACATTTTACTTGAATATACTTTTATGACAAATTAATGTAAAACTCATCTGTTTACTGTCATTTTGTGATAAGTGTGATTGTGAACAAAGGTTTGTATTTTTATATATATATATATATATTTTTTTTTTTTAAAGATTTTACTTTTTCCTTTTTCTCCCCAAAGCCCCCCAGTACATAGTTGTATATTCTTCGTTGTGGTTCCTTCTAGTTGTGGCATGTGGGACGCTGCCTCAGTGTGGTTTGATGAGCAGTGCCATGTCCGCGCCCAGGATTCGAACCAACGAAACACTGGGCTGCCTGCAGCAGAGCGCACAGACTTAACCACTCGGCCACGGGGCCAGCCCCCAAAGGTTTGTATTTTTTGTACTGCCAATGTTAGTTATTTTAAGTCCAATAGCTCCCTGTGTGGCCCTCATCGCTCTGCTGTCTTTCTCCTTTCCTGTCCATCCTGAGCCTTCCCTTGGTCCCATCTTCACTGCAGCTCTTTCCCTCACCCGCCATAATAGTGGATGACACTCCTAAGGCAAGCATCTTTGAATCCTTAAAATCATGATTACTGAAACGTTTATCCAGGTGCTAGCTTTCTTCTGAATAGCGTTTTCATGGGAAGTCACATATTTCCTGTGTATATCCTCACGCCACAAGTTAAACATATTTTCACATTTCACTAAAATTATCTCTTTCACTTGATGACCATTTTTCACAAAGAAACAAATTTTCCATGTCTCAAGAACTACTGATTAAGCTAAGATTACCAGAGGCCCACAAAGTCACATGAGTATATAAACACGGATGCTGTCTAGGCTCATCCACTAGTCTCAGAGCCCATTCAGATCTAGGCCTCCACAAACTTAACATCCATCGAATTTGAGAGCAACAATTCATGGGCGAAATAAAAACTAATAAATCTGAAAGTGCCACAGGTCACTGTACTTTCCAAGCATGGTGGGATTTTCCACAGTGGCGTGTTCAACATGTTTTAATATAGAGCTTTTGGGAGTATTAAACCAGAGCGCTCTAAAATCTAAAAAGTACTTTACAAATATTATTACATTTGTGCTTTGTTTGTTTGTTTTTAGTTGTTGCAATTTTTACAAGGAAAAAAGCCTCCCATAATAGACAGAATTTGACCAATAGAAAACGTTGGTCTGAAAGGAATAGATGGATCCTGAACAAATAATTCTGAACCCTGAACATAAAAAGTGATGGAATTACTGAGTGATCTAGAAAGAGAAGAGCTACAGCAACAAAGCTGATGGCAAAATGGCACGGTCCCTTTCGGAACATGGTGCTTATACAACGGTTCTACACGCTGAATAGGTCAGTTCAAATCACCACAATTCACATTTTAAAGCAAAGATCTTGTGGCTCTCTCAGTCTATGAGAACCAGCAACTCTGACACTAAAGTTCTCAGCTCTGAGTGACATAACAGCAGTGTAGATGCCTTTGCCTGAGACCTTTGAGATCAGATCCAGGGAACCTCAGACAGGCCTGATCAGCCCTGTTAGGCCAGCCCAGGGTGCCACAGGCACAGCTGACGACACACAGCTGTCCTTTGCTGTGGACAGCCCAGCCTCTCCTCCTGCTGGGAGTGAAAAACAAATGCATCACAGTCCCTACCACTTCCCCCATAAAGTTACTGCATTAAATAAGAAATTCAAAACATAGATGTGCAAAATCATGCAGGACATATTCTGAAGAAAAAAATCACTGAAGTTCTAGCCTGGCCTCCGTGGAAAAGTAAGGCAAAGAAGAGACTCGCAATACGGGAAACAGTTAAATCTGAAAATGTTCTCAGCCCTCTGTGTCTCTCCACAAGCACTCCCCACAGCAGCTAAGGATTTCAGTGAAGGAAGCCTCAGATAAAGAAAAAGAGGAGAATTCCAAACTGCTAACAAAGTGTAGAATTAACAATTCTTCCCTCCGTCTTTTTTTTTTTTAACCTGCGTTTAGAATTTACTTAATCCTGCTCTGAAGTTAATTTTTTGCATGTTAATTTTCACGAAGTTGAGCTCTCCTTAAATACACAAGTCCTGCTTTACTCATTTTTGTGTCCCCTATTCACTCTATCCTTTCTCAGCTCCGGGAACTATCTGGCATATATTAGGCACAATAGCAGTTAGATAATTTTACTCCATCTTGATACTGTCAAGTTGTTATTTCAGTGTTTTCCGGAGAAAGTATTAGATTTAAACAGTCAGCTTGATGGAGTACAATGCTTCCAAAGTGAACACTAATCCACGAGGACGCTTTATAAGAAAAAATGTCTACTGCCGAATAGATGTGAAAAATGGGGTATTCTCTATTCTCGCGGAAAGTCACGATGCACATTAGCAAATTAAAGGCTCTGAGAAGACCTGCAATGAAGAGATCAGTTCAGCCCTGTTTAGCTCTGTCTCTCCTATTTTGTTGAACAGGAATACTTTTTTGTTTTAATCATTTCTATTGACATACTCTGGAATTATTGTACTTTAGAATCTTGCTACTCAAAGTGTGGCCCACGGACCAGAGGCATCGCCATCTCTGGAGAGCTTGTTAGAAATGCAGACTCTCAGGCCCCCCTCAGCCCTGCTGAGCCAGAGACTGCACTTTAACAAGATCCCCAAGGTGACTCACACACGCATCAACACTCACAGAACACTCTGGAGGAAACTCAGGCGGACTGAAAGGGCTCTAGCTTTGGGACCAGAGAGATCCATCTGATTCCATCAATTACAAATTGTGTGACCTCCTGCAAGAAAACAGGTAACTCGCTTGGTCATCGTGAAAATAAGGAGATACATATATATACATATATCACCTGGCTCATGATAAATACCAAATAACTTATAGAAATTAGTATTATGATTATTATTCATGCTCTACGTATACTATATAAATAAAGGAGTTATCTTTATTTAGAGGGACCTATACTTTTAGAGGAACAGGAAGTTGTTCTACAGAAGTCTGAGATGTTTCTCTTCTGATTGCTTCCCCACCTTTCTCCTGCAGGAAAGATGGAGGACACAGAATTGAAGGTTAAGCCTCATGCCTGAAATGTTTAGATTCCTGAGGACCACATATTTTATGCCATTAAATTCATACCCTAATATTTTATTAGTAATTCAAGTTCAATTTATCTTAGGCGTGTATAAACAATATCCATTTTTTTAAAAAAATCACACCAGTCAGATTTTCATGTCTCATGTAGCAGACATTTACTGAGCTATACTCAGAAAGAAAAACACACAAAAGTCAGTTGAGAAAGAGCTAAAACTAAATGAAAAAATCCTGATTTACAAGCAAAAATCTTTTTTGTCCACATTCTCTATTTTTGTGACATTATGTAATATATATCCTGTGAACTCCATTTGTATTTTGTACCCACACATGCTTTAAATGGCCAAAACTTTTAATTTTTTCTTAAGATTATAAAGTTCTAAAAATTATGTGTTTCAATTTCCCTCTTCTCTCTGTGTTATCTATTTATGTATTATGTATCATATATAACACACACAATGCATATTTTTAAATGCTCAGAAGGTCCTTTTGCAATTACCTCTCTTTAAATCTCACAATATTTTCGTAGAGGTGGAAGAGACACATAGCATTGTTTTTTAATAGGACATTTCAGAGGCCTGGGGGGTTTAAGGGACTTGCTAAGGGATATGCAATGTTTTACAGGCAAAGCCAGGCTAAGAAGAACTCAGGGTTCTGGTGTGTGTGTTTTCGGCTGTTGCTGTATTCCATCCCTTTGCTAAACCTACTATTGCATCAACATTAAGTCTTCTGGAAGTTGGATTCTGAAGCGTGGGAGTCTGCATGTTCTTAAAGTAGTTTAGCTAGTTGGAAGCTTGACTGCTTTTCTTATGTAGAAACCATTTCCCCATCCACCTGGCCAGGAGCATGAGTATGACTTGTGATTGCAGGAGCATGGATGTTCTTCCATCTGGATTTTCTATACCTGATGCCACGAAGAGAAAGCACTGCGTGAGAGGAAGTGCTGGATATTTTATGAACTCTCTACAGCTCCCTATATATGCTTAACAAATGTCAAGTAAAAACAAAAATGACATTAAGAGTTTACCATATCCTAAAGCTGGAGAAGGTAATATTTTAAAATTCTTTATTCATGGTATTGGTAGTCCTCACTTCTTTATTATGCTTAAAGGACCCTGGTTATTCATCTTGTATTTCAACCAGCCTTAGCAAGACAGTACACTGTGATACGTGTACTGTTTTTTTAATCTTGTTTCCCTTCCATTTTATTTTTCCTATACAGCATCACATCCACTTATGGTAACCCCACATTTGATGATAAGCTCTCAGAATTTCAGTTATTTATACATATCATTTCTTCTTACTTATCTCTCCCATTTCTAGCATTTATTTTTGTTAATATCCATTCATTTTGTTAAATTTATTTTATGGCCAGTTTGAATTTTTTCCCAGTTTCCCATATAAATGCATGCTGAATTTACTGGCTGCTCAAGGGCCTTTCTGACACATTTCATACATTCTTACATCAAATAAAATAGATGAAATTCAGAAGTTGGGCTCTTCCCCTACAAAGCACTTTTTGTGTAAGGAAAGAAGTAGACTTCAATTTTTATGACTAATCTGACACCAGCAACATCAGGAGATTCAACTACTGGTCTTTCATCCTAAAAATGTGTTTTCAGCGTATTTCTGTCAAATGACACAGACCGTCAAAATAAAGTCTGCATAGGTTCCTACTGTCTGTTGCTATAAACAATTAGGATTACGAATGTCATAACTAGAAAATAATAAAGCATTAACCGGACCTGACCTCGAACAGGACTTATTACCATAGTGATGAAGACTTAAACAGCCAGCTGAGCCCAGGGGCCAAAGGCAAAGAGACCTGCATCCTTCCTAGGAGGCAATGGAGAGCAACTGGGGGACAGAGATGGAGTCTCAGGCTCCATGGATAGAGAGAGATCTGTAGAGAGGTTTGCTGGCTTCTGCAGTGAAAGATCAACATTGACCTGGAGAAGCCTGGGCAGCAGAGCTACAGCACTACTCGTATCGTCTGGAACACTCTGATGAAGGCACCGCATGACTGGCATAGTCTCCTCCTCTCTAAAATGAGGGAACGAAGTGATGATCTCTAGGTCCCTTTTATTTCCAGACTGTTGTAAAGCCATGATTCCAGACGGGTCTAGGAATTATTTTTTTTTCTGGAAGGTTCTCAGTTGTAGAGTATGGAAAAAGGCAGAGAAGACTTTCTAGAGTCATGCAATTTCACCTCAGTGGTAGCCAGTCAGCTGTATGACTAAATTTCTTCACGTGGCCCCACTTGTTATCCAACAAAAGGCAATTTCAGGCTCATGGAACAAGACTCTTGAACGGTAACTATGTGGAATATGTCTTTACCTGTTCAGAATTTGTCAAGCCAAGAGATAAATCTGACGAGAAGTGGCTAGAGAATAGCCTCTTTTTGCCAAAATTATTCTACTGAGTTACTGTAGTCTAATTTATCAACCCATTATGCTATTGTTGGACATTCAGAAGCTAACAAAATTGTTTTTTGTTATGAAATGCTGCATGCACACACAGAAAGGACATGAGGGATTCAGAGAGGTTTTCCACAGCAGCTGTTAAACTCCTTTGGTTCAAACCCCTATTCCATTTCATCACCTTTCCCATACCCAAGTCTCATGACCAATACACACGTCTGAGCAGCTGACCTCCCCCACGGAATTCACTGAGAAAGTAGATCACTTCAGATGGAAACTCAGTCAACGTCCACCCATCACACAGCTTCTGTGCTAATTCATTCCTCCTTGTCCTTTGTTCTTACGGAAGAGGAGTGTACATATCCTTTGTACATGCAAAAGATAATTCTTCCAACTCAGCATCAATTTAACCATTTTTTTCCCAAATTTTCAACATCCACTTCAAGGGGCCCTATTATTAACTTATCATTTTTAAGGAGGAATACAAAACAACATAAAAACAGATAAATGAATGGAGATGGCATGGTGACATGAATCACTACCTCCTGCACCATGGGGAAGAAGTTGGCAGCAGCATTGTTTTATAATATGACTGGACACCTTACCCTGCAAAGAGTTAGTAAAATAAAAGCTCAGTGAGGACAAAGGCTTTTCATCCCTGGGGCCAGAACATGGAAAATAATTAATAAGTATTTTTTTTTCTGAACGTTGAAGGAATTTACAGCAGCACTTTTTCAGAAGGGCCCAATCTCCAGACCACAGAGAAGATTATTTACTGCCTTTCATTTTATAGTACTTTGGTGCTTTCAAAGCATTCCTAGATATATGTATGCATTTGAGATGACTATTTGTTCAACATAGTATTATGGGAGACCTCTATATTTGTCTAGACTATGCTGCTAATTAGCTACCTGGCTTGGTATGGGGTTCATTTCTCTGGAACTACTTGATTTTGTCATCTGTAAAATGGAAATCTATTTCACAGAACAGCTATGAGGTTTAAATGATATTATATATTCACGATACACTGAGAAGTCGAAGGAGCTATTTGAATGCTGGGCATTCTTTTATATGCCTTCAAAGCAATTAGCACAGGGCCCGCTGAAAACCCAGCACAGGTTAATAACAGTTTGCCACATTTTTCATTTATGGTTCCCAGTACTAAGGCTGTTGCTTTGTTTCAGTTAAAGGCCGTGGTTTTTCTTTCTTGTTTGCATGTTTTCCTTGTTACAACATGCTAATTTTCTGTATATGCGCCTTGTTCTTATGGAAAAGTAAAAAAGCAAAAGGGAAAAGGGGAATAAAGTTTGTTCATGGGCTCCATTTGCAGCATTTTAACAGCTCTCTCCTTAAAACCTTATATTTGCTAAAGCTCTTAAAATAAAAATAGATCTCAAAAATGCCACAGAATTCTATAAGGGTTTTATAATTATGACTATAAAAGGATAATTATCGTTTCCATTCTCACATAGCATCAGATAACAACAGGAAATTTCATGTTTGACACATTTTCAACTTGTGATTCACTGTGGCTCTTACAATAATACTTGGTTCCAACCATTTCTATCATGACATGTGGTTTCTTTCTAAAATTTAATACCTTGTAGTTTCATTTACTTTTACTAGCTTTATTTGTGATCACTCATCTTACTTGCCAAGGATATAATTAGCTCTAATCTTATATTTTGAGATTATGATTCCCTTTGGATTTTGGTATCATCTACAGATTTAATGAATATGCTTATTATTCCCTCATTCCTGTCACTGGTAAAACTGTGCAGAAAGATTAAGGGGGAAAGCAGAGAAAATGCCAATATCGGAAGATGTATTTCATTTATCTGCCATGTTAAACACAGGCACAAATTTTCACATATTAATTAGTATGAACGTATTGTAAATGCCCTTCGGACACTTTATTCATTCATTCAATAGATTTTTCTTAAGCACCATCTATGTACTACATTGGTGGTCTAGTGGTTAAGATTCCATGCTCTCACTGCTGCAGCCCCCGGTTAGTTTCCCGGTCAGGGAACCACACGACCAATCTCTTGGTGGTCATACTGTGGCAGCTGTGGCAGCTGCATGTAGCTGCGATGTTGAAAGCTATGCCACTGCTATTTCAAATACCAACAGGGTCACTCATGGTGGACAGGTTTCATCAGAGTTTTCTAATTAGACAGATGAGGAAGAAGGACCTGGCCACCCACTTCTGAAAAACTGGCCATGAAAACAATACGAATAGCAGTGGAGCATTGTCTGATACAGCATCAGAAGGTGAGAGAATGGTACAAACAGACTGAGCTGAATATGAAAGTTGAACTAGGCTTTAAGGAGATGAAAGAGTAAGTTAGATTCCCGTTTCTGGTCATGATGGAGTAACAGGAACTGGATTTACTCTCCTGCCTTAAGTACAAAACTGGACAAAATCTATGAAACAATGGTGACATTGGACAATAGGCAGTGCAGGGCAGGGAGTCCCAAGAGAAGAGAAGTAAATGAAATGAGTCCTATTACTGGCCCCATTTTCTGCCTGGAGAAAGATTCTAGGCTGCAGTGTAGGGAAGGGGAATCCAAACAGAGTCCAGGGTCCTCCCTGAGCTGAGGAGACTGAATTGAGAATTCCTGGAGATGAAGGCAAACAGAGTTGCTTGTACAGTGAGGAGAGAACTGCAAAGAGAAAGAGTTCCAGAAATCTGCCAGGTGTGACTAGTCAGTGCACGTATTGAGGAAAATACCTGAGGCCGAGGAAAGGCCCATGGGATTGCAGCAAGAGCAATTTCCAGAGCACACAGGCCCAAAAGAGTTCATATTTCACCCAGCCTGGATGGAAAGGCCTCCTGACATATGGGACTTCTGGTATAGTATTCTAAAGGGCACTGCCTCAGTAGCAGGGCCAAAGTAGCCTTAGACTAACAGCTTTTTGGGTCCCTCCTAAGAAAGTTTAAAAGCAAGCCTCAAAAAGACTGATGTGTTTCCAGCTTAAATGCATCCCAGAGCAAAGATAAAATGTTTTAGAGGAATACAAAAATACCAGTACCCAATGGTGTAAAACTCGCAATGTCTGGCATCAAATTAAAAAATACTCAGACATGCAAACAAACAGGAACATACAATCCATAAAGAGGAGAGAATCAATAGAATGGACCCATCATGGCATAGATATCATTAGTAGACAAGGACAGTAAAAGAGCTTATACAGGGGCTGGTCCCATGGACGAGTGGTCAAAGTTCCATATGCTCCCCTTTGATGGCCAGGATTCATAGGTAGGTTTGGATCCTGGGCATGGACCTACTCCACTCATCGGCCATGCTGTGGAGGCATCCCACATACAAATCAGAAGGAAATTGGCAGAGATGTTAGCTCAAGGCAAATCTTCCCCATCAAAAAACACAAAAGTTTATACACACACTTTATGTTCAAGAAGGTTAATGAAAGCATGAACACAATAAAAGAATCATCCAAGATATAAAAAGACTCAAATCAAACTTCTAGAGATAAAACATACAATGTCTGGGACAAAAAAATAAAAGAACGGAGCATCAGTGAGCAGTGGGACAGCATCAGACAGCCAAATAAATGGGTAATTGGAGTTTCAGGAAAGGGGGGAGAGAGGGAAACAAAAAAATATTCAAAGAAATATTGACTGAAAAATTTCCAAATCTGATGAAAACTCTAAACCCATAGATTCAAGAAGTTCAACGAATGACAAACAAAATATCATGAAGAAAACTACACCAAGGAACGGCATAACCAAACCGCTTAAAACCAGCGATAAAGAGAAAATCTTTAAAGCACCAGGAGAGAAAACCAAATTATATACAGTCATGTGCTACATAAGAACATTTTGATCAACAACAGACTGTATATATGACAGTGGTCCCATAAGATCAATACCATATGGCCTAGCTGTGTCGTAAGCTATACCATCTAGGTTCGTGTAAGTACACTCTAGGATGTATGCATGATGATGAAATCGCCTGACGACACATTTCTCAGAACATATGCCTGTCATTAAGCGGCGCATGACCGTAGAGGAACAAGGGTAAGAATGACATGAGACTTCTGGTGAGAGACAATGCAAACCACAAGTAAGTAGGGCAACCCCTTTAGACAACTCAAAGAAAAACATAACCTGTTAAGAAAAAGTGTGTAGGTAGGAAGAGGGAGTGTGAATTCAGGGAACAGAGAGGAAAGGAGTGGCACGTAGGGGAGTAAATGGAGGGGCAGGGTTGGATATAAGGCAAAAATATAGGTTAGCAGCAGATTAAGGAGTCCCTTGACTTTCAAGCTACAACAAGGAAAGTCGGGACTTTAGCGAAAATTTTAAAATGGGACAATGTGATGCACAGTATTTTAGAAAACTTGTTCTGAATAAAGACTGGATAACCAACTGGTAAGGTAAATTTTGGAGAAATGATATATTTATGTAAATGTATAAAATCATATATTATGTAACAATATTATACATTACAGAAAACATATATAATTACCTTAAATATAAGTTTGAAATATGTTAGACATTAAAGGACACATCCTAAAAGTTGATTATAAGTTATTCAATTGCACCTTGACCCTGTGTACGGCAGAGCTGAACTCTGCCTAGTCTTTTTGCGCCATCCTTTCATCTTCTGTGCTATATTAGATAATGCTCTGCTACTATTCATAGGGTTTTCATGGCCAATTTTTTCAGAAAGTGGGTGACCAGGTCTTCCTGGTCTATCTTAGTCTGGAAGCACCACTGAAACCTGTCCATCATGGGTGACCCTGCCGGTATCTGAAATACCAGTGGCATAGCTTTCAGCAGCACAGCAATGCACAGCCACCACAGTGTGACAACTGGCAGATGGGTGATGTAGTTCCCTGACCCGGAAATGAACCTGGGACAAAGGGGCAACAGCATGGAATCTTAACCATTAGACCACCAGGGCTGGCCTTCTGGTTATAGATGCAAGATTTACTTGGCATACCAAAAAAGTCTGTTATTTCTTTCCTTGCAGCTCCTTTTTTAAAGTATGGATGTTATCCATATTCATCTTCACTTCCTCTTTGATAAATTAATACAAAATGAAATCCTAGTTAAAATTAAACAGATAATATATTAAAGGGCTTGTTCCAAAATAACATATTTTTTTACTGAGTTACAATTCAGCCCAAAGTGTGTATGTATATATTTTAAAATACGAGTTTCCTCTCTGCTAAAGCCCACAGACATTCTGGATAAGCCTCAAACTAAATACCAAATTATGGGGAAAATGCCCAAGTTGGGATTCGGGCTCCACCCCTGCTTGATGATTTAGGTATGGGGCCATTTAATAAATCTGAATGCTCAACCGTAAATGCTGTGGAAAAACCTACAAAGTTAAGCGTCAAGTACCTGCTTCTGAGATGGTCTGTACTGCTGATTCCCTGACTTCCTAGAAAAGAGGCCTGAGGCTTCAAGTTTCCCGGCAGGAGGTCTTAAAAAGCCAGATGTACAGAATCAGGAATGACCTTCCTCAAGTCCAAGCTCTACTACATGAATATTTACAAAAAAAGTTGTCCACTTCTGAAATTCATCAATAACCACAATAATTTACCAAAAACCACAATAAGGTTCTGTAAGATGAGTTTTCCTAACTAAGAAAAACATCATAAAACTATAAAAAAACCTTTCCCTTTGAACCAGTTATATCCAGAACTAGACAAGCAAATTAAAAAAAAGAAAAGAAAGTTCAGGCATTTAATAATTTCAGCTACCTCAAAATTATGAAGCATGACAAATCCTAAAATGCTGGATAAATTTGAATCATTTACGTATATGTTTTTACATATACCTATTCCAATATGCAATTGCCAGCCATTTTCACATAAACATGCTGCTTCTCCTACAGTATCATTACACACCACCTTGTTTGTTGGGGGGGGAGGGGAGGCCCCATGTAAGGTACCATTCACTGACTCCTTCAGCATTCATTTACAAAGAGCTCCCATGTGCAGGCACAAGTTAGCCGCTGTGGAGAAATACTAAGAAGAACGAAATATATCTCCTGTCTACATCTTAGCACACAGTTATTAAAAAATAATGGCTATAAAAGGTTTTTTACTAATTACTATTTTGAGACATTTATTTAAAGTTTCAAGAGCTAGAATCCTTGCAAAATATTGTATTAGGGTAAGGTAAGCTTTGCCGTACTCCTTACCCTCAACTGGGGTCTTAAATCTGGATATTTCTCTCTCCATAAGAAAACTAGGTAATTTGCTAAATTTTTATATTCATATTTGAATATTTTGAGGATGTAGTCAGAGTCTAATGTTACACTGGTGACAAGAAAGAGAAAGGATCCCTCTGAAACGTGTTACTCTTGAGTATAATGGCCAATGAGACTGGGCAGTTACAGGCGTCCATGCTAATGCCGGGAGAGTCGTGTAAGATACTCAGTGTTATAAACCAATGCCGATAGTTGTTATTTCTGCCAAACTGTTAAGATCTAGCACTATTTTGTTGGGCAGTGCTGGGAATTGTTTAATTCTACAAATTAACTTGAATTTCTTAAGCACACATAAGATGTTTGCAGTTGACTGACTGCTTCTGACCTAGAGTTCCTCAGGAAGAGTGAGGTGCATTTAAGCATCTTCGTATCACCAGGATTAAGTGCTTAAGTCACTGTGGCCTTTATTAAGGTAGCTGCTTCCTTTTGTCTATTTCATGAGATAGGCAAACAGAATGCATTAACATTCAACATTCATTTACCAAATGTTTATTGAGCTTTAAAGTGAGAAAAGCAAAGGATTCAAATGGATTACTTATATTGAACTTCTACTTTCTATAGCCGGTGGCAAGTATGTAAAACATACTTTCACATCTACCATACAGACATTCTTAGTAAGGATCTCTTCCCTATAGTTGTTTTAAAATAGATTGTATGCACTGTGTGGAGACATAATATACCTCCATTAATTAGAGAGGATAAGACAAGAAATGTGAACAGTTCATCTTTCAGTGTCTCACTCCTTGAATTAACAACTAGGATAAACATAAATAGGAAACTATTTCATGGATGAGGGAGATAAATTCAAAACTGCAACAATATTCATGTTTGTACTTTTTAGTACCTTTGCCGTGAAATTCTCAAAGTCCTTTACAAATAATATTCACAATATCATCATGCGAGAGATAACCAGTATTTTATTCTCAAACAAGAAATACGAGGCTACAGCAAGGCATGTGATCTGTTTTAGATTCCATCAAATAGATGCTATGTGTGGTTACAAAACTCTGCAAAGATTACAAGTCACTTTAATGCTTAAAAATGCAGATGATAACCTACATCTCAGAATTTCCTCATAAACCAAATATAAAGAGTCTAAAAAATTACCCCTGTGTAGTAAGAGGCAGACATATTATGTAAAAAACTTGGGAAAAGAATAAGATGAGAAGAGGCGACATTGGGTAAAGACAGCCGTTTATCTCTGCTGCCCACTCTGGGCATCAAAATTAAGCTGCAACTGGATGGTTCTGTAACTCAAAACTTCTTATAGAAAACAAGTCAGTCCTTCCACACCAATTTTTTGTACTCCTAGTATCCAGTCCACTCTCTCAGAGCGCCCCCATTTTTTATCCCCATTTCACTAATGATTGTATTTTTCTTCCTTATTTAGACATGGATCAGTAGAACAAGAGTGATCCAGTATATACAAGCATTTTAGGGCTACGCATTTTACGGTATCAGCATATTATGCTAGTCCTTCTCTGAAATAAATTGATAGACAGAAGCCTACTCCATAAGTACAAACACACTTATGTAAGCTAAGGGTTATTAACAAAGATAAAAATAATCTACTATATAAGCTTTAATTATTATGTAACAGATATTTTCCATTTTGATAGCATTTGATTTCAGTCCAATTCCTCAGCCCTCTTTATCCACACTCGAGCCAAATGAATAGGAGAAGCTCTCTCCCTCACTTTAAGGAGTGTTGGGAAATTAATTTGTGCATGAACCAGCCGGAAGATGTACGTTAACGTGAGATGGAGTCATTGTGGATCCAAATGCGCCTGTGAGGGAATTAAGAAGTCTGTAGGTCAGAAAGACGCGCATCCTTTGAGGGCCATAAGAAAACACAGAATCTGCTGTGTTCACCTTTGAATAATTCCGACTTTCAAAGGTGGATTTCTGAACTGAATTTTGCATACAGCTGCTTCATTGATCCAGTTTTATCAGGAAATAAGATGTTCTAAATAAGTGTTTTTTCCCAGACAACTATAGCTTAGTCTTACAATTAAAACAACTTTAAAAAATTACAAATTTGAGGGGAACCTTGTAAAATGTGCTGCGAACTTCTCTCCCTTTTTACAATATGGCTCCTACGATCATCAATGACGATACCTAGCTGGGAGCCAGCAGTGCTTCAGGAACTGCCTCGCTGGATGGCTCCTCTGAACAGAACAGCCTGGTCCCAGACTCTCAGGCTTTTGGAATTCTTCCATTGTTTTCAAATGTTTGGGACTCCTTTTCCGTACTTTTTCCTTGCTAGGCTATAGGCATCTCCCACTCCAGTCCTCAACCTGAACGGAACAAGTCTCTGGCTGTTCATTTTTCAATCTGTTTGTTGTAAGCTAGAGAACCAGATAACCAAGCTTCTTGGAAGTGTATGTAAATTGAGAATAAACTGACTCCCAGGAGAGCCTGAAAGTTTTCCACGTTTGGCAAAAAAATCAGGAACTATGTTCTTGGGTTTACTATCACCTAGGCATTAGAGGTTCATAGATAAGGCACTTCCTGATAAGTGAGGTTTTATTGTGTCACTGAAATAAAACACAATGGTTTACAAAATTCAGCCTGGGGGCTGCCTGACAAACTTAAGGTAAATGAAACCTTTCAGAATGTTGATCATAACCTCCCCAGTGGTTTTGAACAGATTTCCTTTAAAAAATAGGAGGGTAGAATCCTCTGGAATATTTAACCTGGGTAATAGAAGCATTGATAAGGACATGCTTTGGATTCAGTTTTAAGAGAACAAAGAAAGGACAAATCTCATTAAAATTAAAGAGAATTCTACCTCAATAAAGTAGGAGATTTCTTGTAAGCTTTGATGGAACAGAAAAGTCCCTTAATCCAATCCATAATCCTCTTAAGACAGGGCAGCACAGCTTTGGGTCTGCACATTGAAAATTCATTAGTGATCTTAACCTGAGAATTAGATTGGACATTTTTTCCCCAAATCAGACAGTTATGAAAGAAAATCTTCCTTCCTCCTTCTGCCTCTTTCAGCCTCTGGAGGACTAGCCCATAACTCATGGATTTGAAGATTTTCTTCCTCACTGCCCTTTGATTGGAGTTAACCCCAGGATTACAGTTCCCCTTAGGAACACAGTCATCACAGATTCTGGGATGGTTCTTTGTATCCTGTGCATGGACTGCCTTTTTATATGCTTAGCCCAGGACAGAAGTCTAAAAAGCAGGATCTTCAGAACCCAGAAATCCAGAAAGGGGAAAGAATGACTTGACCTCTCCCACTGTTCTCAATGGGGTGCCAGTGACACTTTGGGTGGAACAATCCTCCGCAGTACTGAGCTGTTCCATGTGCTGTAAGGCATCTAGAAATCTCAGCCTCTGCCCAGTGTCCCCAGTCACTGTGAGAACTGAAACTGCTCAACACATTTCCAAATGCCTCCTGGAGGGGTGGTACTGGCCCCAGTTGAGAACCACTTTAGATACTGCGCTGTGCTGAAATGTCTACAGAAACAATCACTTCTACCACCATCTCAACAAAAGGATGTATGTAGGTTAAAATTAGGCCAGCACTGGCAGTCCCATTAAATAGTTGCTGAGTCAATATGCAGAAGATATTTAGGTTCTAATTTATTTGCACACGTGGGTCACAAACATTTATAATCTATAACTGTGGCTATCAGACACATTTACTTTGTACCAACCACTGCAATAGAAAGACATTTGCTTGGAGCGTCTCTATTACACAGTCTGCACCTACCTAATAGCCTGGTGACTTGTCTGTATTTGCTTCTAAACTGTAGGCTCATTTAGGGCAGAGTGTCTTGTCCTTCTTATTCATTATTGTAATCACAGTGCTAAGCACAGTGTCCAGCATAAATAAAAATGTTTAAAAAACTAAATAAATGAGTAAAGGAATGAACACACCAAGGCCTTTAGCAACCACTCAAGACACCTATAATCAAACAAGAAAGGGCTCTGTCACACATGATTTACGATGTTCAAAAGCCAACAGAGAAAATTGTCTACTTCTTTTGAGTTACTTTCCTTACTTTGTTGAAAAATATCTTTAAAAAAAAATCTCTTGGGGGCTGGTCCCATGGCCTAGTGGTTAAGTTCAGCATGCTCCACTTTGGTGGGCCAGGTTCGGTTCCTGGGTGATGACTTATACCATTAGTCAGTGGCCATGCTGCGGTGGCAACCCACATACAAAACAGAGGAAGATTGGCACAGATGTTAGCTCTGGGTGAATCTTCCTCAAGCGAAAAGTTGGCGGCAGATGTTAGCTCAGGGTGAATCGTCCTCAGGCCAAAAAAAAAAAATCTTTTGGGAAATACCCACTGTTGTCTTTGTAGCAACTATGGTCATTTGCCAAATGACATCTTTCCAATCTGCAGGTTGCTTATATAACCCAGCAGTCAGCTGAGGCCTTCCCTATGCTCAGATTTCTACAATCATTCATTCATTCAACAAAATATAAGGACTTACTATCTACATCATCTATATCTCCCTACATCTATTAGGCATCTGTCTAGACCCTGGGGCTGCACCCTGGCGAGCAAGACAGATACACCTCCTGCATTAAGGAAACTATAATGAAATTTCTATATTTTGACTCAAAGTCATTCTAAGTGCTAATCTCCTTGGGAGAGGTTCTTATGCTCACTCTAGTAGATTTCAGAAAGAATATAAATTATTCTAATCCTGCATGTAGGGGTTTATTTCTTTGCAGTCTTGACCTCTACCTTAGGCAGCTCACCAAAGTAGTTCTTCCACGGAATACTACAGTGCCTAGAAGAGGAATTTTAAAAATATCACCTATCTCTTTATATGTAAATATCAATAAAAAGTGATGTTTATCTTGAAGTTTCACGTTCTCTTTACCAAGATATGAAGAGGCTAACCCCAACTCTGACTCTAATCCTTTTTTTCCTTTGATTTCTGATGTGAATTCCATAACAAGTGAAGCCTAGTGAAAAAAAGTTTAAAACATATAATTATCACACCTAATAGACAATTGTAGGAATTTCAGGATTTTCCAATTAGGAAAACAGCTTAGGAAAATTGGCATAATCAAATTATTCTATTTGTTTTTAAAAATGTTTGAAAGGATAAGTTTGGCAGCTGTTTGTCATAACTTAATATTATTCACATTTGAAAATGGACAAAAAATCCATATAGTACTTATCCTACATTTTTGTTGGCGATTTTTCAATTAGGAAGGATATTTAACCCAGGTGGTATTTTGCTTAAATCAGCATTCTCTACTTCTATAACATCGAGAACTGGAAGTGATTTTATAAGTGATTTATTCCTACTCTCTCACTTAATAAAAGGAAAACCACAAAACCATAAACTGTAGAGTTTGACTCAGAAACTCTAAAGTAGCCAATTTGTTTAAGATCTGGGTGTGCTCTGCCTACCTCCCATAGAAGACTAACAGCTCAAGAAAAATTCATTCTCCTTTTCTTCCATAGGAACAGAAATGTGACTGGGCATATGGCTGCCCAGTTCCATTTTTTTTCCCATCTTCCCTTGCACTTGTGAATAGCTTTGTAACTATTTTTTCCCCCAAGTGCTATCTGAGTGGACTTGACAGATGCTGCTTCCACCCTGGACCCCAAATCTCCCACAGTTTTTTCCTCCATGTTCTTTTGTCTTTTCCATGTGCTGAAATGATGCTAACCAGAGAGACTTTGAAAATGACCATATAAAGTAGAACTCAGTCCTGTCGAGGAGCTTTAAGTAATAATACATCAACTTCTGCCTTCCTTGAGCCACTGAACTGCAAGGGATCTTTGGTTAAAGCAACGAAGCATTCCTATCTAATACATAGCCCTGATGGACTCTTCAGCAAATTAATTTTCTTTTGTGTCTTCTTTAAACATCTTTAAAATAATAATGTGTTAATATTATCATAGCTCCTGGTTTTGAAATGCTTAGTCTGTGCTTCACCCAATGTTAAACAGTTTACCGGGATCATATTATTTATTCACCACAAACTCTCAGGTAGTTTCTACTGTTGTCCCTGTTTTGTAGATGAGAATGTTGAGGATCCTCGAATAACTTGGTGGAGCTGAGAGATGAGAATCCCAGTCTGTCTGACTGAGTGCCTATGCTCTTTCTTTTGACCCGATAATTCTTTGTTTCTCTGGAGTTACACTGCTTATGTAAATAAGTGGTAGCCCACAAGTCCAGCATCTAAAAGAAATGATGTTATGAGCAAAAACATTTCAATAATAACGTTCATAAGAATCTCAACAACATCAACTTGATTTAGACAATGTCCACTTGTTCTTATCTCAGCAGCACAAGTCACTTTAAGATGACTGATGTAAATTTCATATTTACACGGAAGACATTAAATTGTAGGAATTGACTGGGTTGTTGGCACCTTTAGCCCAGAAACCTTGCTCTTGTTTTCCCTTAGAACAATACAAAAGATGCAAATAGGAAATGGCAATGACTATTCAACGAATATCCCTTCAAGTGATAATTATTTTATACACCTTGATGTTAGCAAGAAATTCCAAAGGGGTACCTTCATCCTTTGTTAAGGATAAGATGAAAGAATCTATTAGGAGGTATTTGTAAGAAGAACATTTCTGGGTGATGGCAATATAAATTCCTTGAATAGGAAGTCCTCATGTGGAAGTGGAATTTGAAGAGCTGATTGAATGGTGGCAGCAACACAAGTTATCAAAGAAAGAAACTTTTAAATAAATTGCAAAAATGTATTTGACTACAATAAACACATGTCATGGTAGACTTCCTAGAGCGTTCATTCATCATAGGTTCTGCATACAATTTTTTTCCATTTCATTTTTATAGCCTTTCATGTATATTTCTTCTATGCGCATTTATATGTATTTGTCTATCATTTTTTCATTCATATCCTACACACATTATTAAACCCGGTACCAGCCAGCCCATCAAGCAGGTTGCAAACTCTACTGCTGAGTTACAGGTGCAAAGATAGGGGTAAATACAAGTCAGAATGGTTAGGAAGGGAATGCTCCAGAAGAGAGTGGTAAGAGGAGATGCTGCAGAATGGGTGATATTTAAGATAAAACTTGATGTAATAGGACAAGTATCCCCATTAATAAAAATTCCATCTATGAACATCTATTTCTTCAACAGCGGTCATGGAATATTTTAACTGTTAACTGAGACTCAAAGCCATAGTGTTATGTTACTCTGCACTGTTCATGCAGCTCCTTGTAACTCAGCCATCCTCTTACTATTTAGGCAGGTAAATTCTTCAGTACCCCAACTGAACTATTTTATAATCTGAGGTCAGGATGTCCTGTTTAAGTTTTAATTTGTTTACAAAAAAACCCCTCTTATTTAACCAAATACAATCATTCTGGTTAGTGATTAAACTGCCCTTGTTAAAACAGGTTCCAGCACCCTAAAGCTCAGATGATGCTCACACACTATACAAAGCTATCCTCAAAACTTCATGTAGAGTTTAGGATGGTAATGAGGACACTTCCACTTTCCTACTTTAGGGTTTATCTGACATACTACAGCCACGCACCGTGCTCTGATCAAAACCAGTCTCCCAAAAGGAAGAAAAGGATTCTGCTTCAGTTCACAATTGCAAAGTTGTCAAGGGTCAAAAGGTACCACTGGTAATGATTCCTCTTTCTTCCTTTACCAAATAGTGTCTCATCCAAATTTCACTAAAAGAGAAAGTAAACATCGAGAGGAGAAAAATAAATAAGTACCTGGCTCTCTGAACTAGTGAGAAGCAGTCGGTGGTCTTGGGAACCACATTGCTCACTGCCCAGGTCTTCCTTACCTGCGCCTTAATGAGGAGCCATCTTTACTGTGCATGTCAGTATCGATGCTTATTTCAGCATCTGTTTTCACAGAGTGAAACATCTTTCACAGAGCCATCAGTCCCACCTTGGTATTCCACAGAAATGATTTTCCCTCAATAAAGCCACCCACTCAATAGGAAGCTCAAGTTATCTCAGCCCTGCATAAAACTAGAGAAAAGCTAACTTGTAAAATAGAAGGCACACCGGAATTTGCATAAGCCTCCTTTGTCTTCTGCAAATTGTTCCTTGTTGAATGAAGGTGGTGTTTAAAGGCTAACTATATTTATCAAAAAAATTCAATCCACCCATTTTGGACGAATCACATACTCTCTGGTTGTTCCTTCTTTGGTTTCTAACACTGAAGTAACAATGAAGCAAGATCTATGCAAATCGATTCTAGTTAATAACGCCATAGTTTAAAATTTTCTGACCTAGAAATCGACTTTTGCACAGAATTTACTACTTAGCTGTTCAGCCATTTCATTAACTGAAAAACACTGTATATTTAAAAATTCTATGGAATTAAAAAGAGTCAAGGACAGATGGATGTTATGATTTATGCTTTATCAGAATAATGGCTGAGCAAAAGCCTACCATATGATGGGAGATTGATCAGGTGGAGAATTAGGAGGAAGTGCCCTAAAACTCTGTCCTCGTGACAAGAGAGAATTGATGTTTGCAAAACCAAAATTAGAGAAATGAGGAATGCAACTCTTGAAATGAGAATTAATGGTAAAAAGTAGTTAATCACCAATACATCTTAAATTAGTGCAGATAACAAGTGAGTGTGTATACATTTTCTTCTTGAGTGGTGGTTTAAGATACTCCAACAGTTTATAATCCAGTGCAATTTTACCAAACAGTGAAATCTATAGGTGTCTATTCACATTAAAATAAGATCTTTTCCTTATTCCTATTCTTATAGTGTTCCTTTATACATCAATATTTCTAATAGATTAAAAGCATTATTCTACTTGTAAAATTGATTTAAAACATTTTATCAATACATTTAAAATACTGAACAAACTGCACATTCTCAAAGCAAGAATTCTGTGTTCTGTGTTTTCTCAAATTGCTCTCTGTGTTTGACCAAAGGGTGGGGAGTTGATAAGAAAACAGGACCAAGAATGGTTTTAATGGAATAATGTTAGCATCACCTCTGTGGAGCTTTTAAAACCTGTAAATAGCCTAGAATTCTGATGGGAAGTTCCCACCATCAACCAGCGTCTTGGTTGAACATATTGCAAACTTAAACTGAATATCTGCTCCAAAAAGGCAGAAATTTTTGTTTATTTTGTTTACTGTTTCCTATTTAGCCTCCGGAACAATGCCTAGGAGATAGTTAATGCTCAATACATATTTACTGAGTTCCTTGATAAGGAAATAAGCGTAGAAATCAGTCCATTTAAATGTGGAAAAAAATCAAATAATATTTTTTTGCATGATACGAGAGTAAATGTTGATTTTTCTCTTAGTTTCTTCAATTATTCACCAAAATTAGCATATCTTGTTAAAAGATTGACATATTTAGAGTAATAAATGTAATCTTTAGCAAGACTTGTAGGTCTGAGAAAGCAAACAGACAAAAGAAATCTCTTTATTTAGATTTACTTTTTCGACCCTTCATACTTATACCTGCATCCTGACCAGGGATAGAAAGAAATGAAAGAAAGCGAGTTGATATTTATTTAACAAGATGGATAGATCTTCACAACAGCATTCAAACCCTTTCATGAGAAACAATTTTCATAGGACCTTTCTACCTGTCCATGTACATTTTGCTTTACAAATCAAGTACGTTTTCTCATAACAAGTTAAACAGAAGTAAAGTGGAAGTAATGATCAGTTTGGATAAGAGGTGTCTGTCCTTAGGCAAGTTATTTAAATCTCTGAGTCTCAATTTTGCCACTTGTAAAATTACACCTATATTGCAACGTTTTAAAAATTAAATGAAAATTCATGTGAAAATGCCTGGCAGACTAGACATCCAAGAATTGTGGCTTTGTACTCCGTCTCTATCAGCACCAAGAAGCAGCTCCTGTTTGATTATGTGAAATTCCCTTCAGCAAGCTTTAAGGTATGCATTTCCTAGCTCCTACAGCTTGTGTTTGGGCAAAACGCTACATTGTTTTTCCAAAATGAAATACCGCAGTTTGATCAGTATTACTCAGGTAATGGTACTCTGAAATAGAAAACATGAGGACATTTCTAAATTGCTGTCTTTCTCTTTTGATATATTAAATCAAAGTGGGATTTAATCACAAGTAAGTTGGATCGGTTTCTTTAGGAACCAAGTGAAAGGATTAGCTAGCTGTGACACCTGAGGGTCCAGCCTTGTGGACAGAGACGTGAATGTTTACAAAGCACTCACATTTCAAAATAGATTATAATTTTAGAAGGAAAGGTGTCTACATAAGAAAGGCCTTCAAGAAAAAGAAATCAGTCATATTATATTATGCTCTAACAAAAATTATAATAAAAAGTAACATTAAACACAGGCCATTATTTGTCCTCTTAGGAACGTTTTTTTCAAGATGAAGAGGTACATATAATCTTCCCAGAGCACTTGACCAGTACGTTGTGTGACCATCACTTTCAACCTTGTTGACAGTTATTACATACAGGACTTAAGTCATTCTCCTCTCCAATTTAACCTTCGCTGGATTGCCAGTTATTTTTCTGAATAATGCATCTGATCATGTCACATTCCTGCTTAAAAGCCTTCAATGGCTCCCATCTGGCTGCAGAACAAATACTAAATTCCTTAGCATGTCATAGAAAGATGTTAGCAATCTGGCGCTCCAATCTGTTTCTCTAACCTCATCACCAGCCCCTCTCCCACACCCTTGCTTCGCCGGCAATGTTGTGTCCTGCAATACTGCCACAACTGACACTGCTCTCAACACTCCAAATCTCCCCTCGTTCACTGTCCTTGCACAAAGCCAATCCCTTTGCCGGCAATGTTCTCTTTCCCAGTTTCTGCTCCATGATCTCATGCAAGTTCTTCAGGATCCAGCTCAGATACCATCTCTTCATGGACAATTCACTAAAAGTTCATTATTTTCTTCCATCTCGGAGTTGCCACAGATTTAAACACTTTATACACTGATAACTTCCACATGTATGTCCCAGCCCAGAAGTCCTCCTGGCACTCCTGATTCTTATATCTATGTGTCTGCTCAACATCTCCCAATGGACGTGGAGTAAGCACCTCAAAATTAAAATAGCTAAAACCAACTCTTTCCTCCCAACCTGTCTTTCTTCCCAGTCTCAGTAAATCTCCCCCTGCTGGCTGCCCTCAACCATGCTGGCCTCCTTGCTCTTTCCTGGACAAGTCATTCATGCTCCTGCCTCAGGACATTTGCACCCTTCATTCCCTCTGCCCAGAACATCCTCCTCCCTCCATAGCAACTCAGCTCCTCCCTCAGCTCCTCTGGGCTGTTGGTCAACTCTCATCTTCTCAGGGAGCTTTCCTCGACCTCCTCTGTCACCACCCCCACCCCATACATCTCTTTTCCTATTTTTCCCTGTAGTATTTATCACCTACTTATATGCTATATATTATATTACTTATTTGCTTTTTTTTTCTGTACCCCTGATCAAAATGTGAGCTTAATGGCAGAGACTAGGGATTCACTGCTGAATCCCCAGGACCTAAGGCTCTAAAATAGTGCCTTGGATACGAAGTGGCTCAATGAATACATGTTGAATGAAGTAGGTATTAATTTTACCACTGAAATGGAAAGCTTCGAGCCAGGGAGACATTGAAGGATCAGATTTGAGCAGCCTGAAAATGGAACAAAACCTGGTGGTTAAAAGCTGAGCTCTAATCCTGGCTCTACCACATACTAGATCTGTAGCCCCAAACATGTGACCAAGCCTCTCTGCCTTGCTGTGCTCATCTGTGAAGTGGGAGAATAAGATACCTCATTTGAAAGTCATGTGGGATATGCGGGTAAAGTGCTCAATCAAGGTCAGCTGTTACTGTGAGCGGAACCCGCTCCCAGGACTCTTGGGATCAGGTCACCCCCAGTAAGATCGCCCCATCTGTTTCTACAGTTCGATTAAGGAATGTAAGTTGGGTGCTCTGTTAGATACTGGAAATTCAAATTCAAATTCAAATGAGAAATGGCACCTGCCCTCAGAGAGTCGACATCAGACATCAGATGGCAGAGGAGACCCAAAAGCAAAGTAACAAACGGCCTGAGGGGAGCTCCGCCCTGAATTTCAACTCAGTGAGGCCTACAGAGAAAGTGTGTTGGAAGGTGTACTGCCCGCCGTTATTTCTAAAAGGTAAGTCAGAGTTAGATGTACCAGCTTCCAATCTATGCTCTGTGGAACCCTGAAAAGATTCCATAATCTTTACGATCCTCAAGATGTATCTTCTATAAGCTTGGGATAAAGGAGATAACCGATTTAAAGTGCAACAGCCACTCAGTGAGTGTGAGCGCACTAACAGCGGTGGTTCCTGTCTTCATGATTAGCTAACCCTATAACAGCATGTGGTTAGGTGCTCACTCCTTACATAACTCACACCCACAATCCGCTAAGAAAGAAACAAGGAGAGTTCCTGAAAGAAATCATTGCAGTCTGAAAGGACCACCTTCTAACCCCTAAGAAAAGGTGAGCAGAGAAAAAATTCAGGGGATAAACCCAGGACCACTGGTTCAGCTGTCCCCACCCTAACTTAGTTTTTTTCTTAAGGGTCTGTCATTTCTGGAGGCTTGTATTGGGTGTTAATTAACGATGCCTCTTCCTTCCCAAACATTCAAGGAATAAAGGACTTGGTTGGAAGCACACTTGAACTGTTTTTATACCATCTGCAAATAAAGCAAATGCATTTAAGAAGAGAGGGAACAGGTGTAGAAAGCCTTGAAGGGTAGAAGATGAAAACTGTGAATTACAATAAGGCACAGAGATGTGATAGGAAAAAGATATATTTGAGTTAAAATTCTGGCTGATCACTTACTAGCTCTGGAGCCAGAGCTCAGTTCTCTTACCCAAAGAAGGATAGTGACATGTCTTCCCGGGCTGATGGCATAAGCTAAATTAAGTCGGGTGGTTCAGGGGAAGCCCGGCACCAGTGTTGGCCCACACACGCTCTCTGCAGATGTGGCTGAGGCAATCAACGAGTGCTTGGTGAGACAGCCCTCGACTGTACTCGGTTACTACACAGATATAATAAAATGCCCTTTCTCTAACAATATTCTTCCGAATTATCCAGATTTAAGATAAAACATTAAGATTTTTCACTGATTCAAACTGACCTTTTAACTTAGCTGGTCAGAAGTACTAAATTTATAATTAAGACATCTTTAATTTGGTGGTAGGAGTGGGGAAAACTTCTCTCAGCAACTAAATGCATGCTGTGTTCCTTTTTTTTAACGGAGAAAATTGTAAAACCTTATGACACTCTCCTATACAAATGGAGAAAGAGGCCATGTTCGTGAATGAGAAGATCTTCTTTTGTAAACATTTCCATTATCCCCCAGTGGATCTTTTTTTCCCCCAGCTTCATTGAAGTATAACTGACAAGTAACTGTCTGCTGTGTTTCTATTGGTTATAGCTGCAGTTTAAAATAACGGGGCTCATTTGCATGCATCTCTTACATGCGGTAATCTCATTGCCATGTTTCATGAAAGCACAAGGTGGATAGGTTTGCATGAATTTCATTAGGAATTAGTTTTCCCCAGCAAGAAAACACAAATGCAATAATGATTAAAGGATATTTATACTTAATTGGAGTTTACTGAAAAGTATATACTGAAAAAATATCTAAAATACAATAAAACATGATGATGAATGGCTCCAATGATCACTTGCTGTTAATGTAAAAAAAGAATTCTCTTTCCTTTGAAAATCCATTTCAATTTGAGTTTCAATTATAAACAAAATGAGTAGTAAAATGAAGCCATCTTCATTACCTAAGCAATTATTGGAGTTTCCATTTAAACAGAAGTCATCTTCTTTTTTCTGATTTTTCACTTTAGGCTTCAAGCCATGGATTCATTAAATATTGCTAGACAATGAACATATCCTGAAACTGTTTTCTCTTTCAATGAATTACGTAAACTGGTAACTTTCCACGAAGATCTATATTTACTAGGTGAGGTTTGGGTGGAGCTAGATGATGGTAAGTATGAGTAAAAGGAAAACAGCAATATAGCTTTTTGGTTTTCTTTCAACTATCACAAGGCCACAGTTTTTGAACAAATCTTGTTGGAGGTTTAACAAGGACACCAGACCCTTGTTTCCTTAATATTCAGTCCTGCAACATGAATATGTTATTTCTCTTATTTGCATATCTACTAATAATTTCATATTAAATGAAATTAACAAAAATTAAGACGGTGATAGAATAAACAGGGTCACAAATCATTTCCTGCTCTTCCCATCATGGGAGTGTATTTCTCAACCCTGGAATCTGGGCTGGACTTGTGACTTGCCTTATGACTTGCCTTGGCCAAGATGTGAAGGTCTTGACATATGTGACTTCCAAGACTGGCCCCAAAGGGGCTTGTTGCTTCTGCTCCTCCCCTCTTGGACTGGCAAGACTGTCATGAGGAACCTGATTATTCTCCTGGATCGGCCATGTGGAGACAGGAAACTGAAACACTGCAGACAGCTCGCTAGAGGAGTGAGACAATGTTGGGCCATCTGGCCCCAGTTGAACATGCAGATGACTGCAGCCGCATAAGTGTCCCCAGGTGGGACAGAACACATGCCCAGCTGTGATCAGCCTAAATTGCAGAAATGTGAGAAATAGATGGTTATTACCTTAAGTCACTGAATTTTGGGGTGGTTATGCAGCAATGATAACTGAGACAGCGGTTCTTAAAATAATTTAAATGACAAAAATATTCTCTAACGTATGTCATTTTAATATAAAATTTCCCTTGTATCAAGTTCAGCCAAAGCTACATAAACAGAGAAGAGGAAAAAATATATGCATACTGCAGTGATAAGGCAAGAATTGTAACATTCTGTTCAGGCAAACACATATGGCAATTGTTTTGACTTATCTTTTTTTTTCCGGAAAAATTTGGATTCATCATTACACTGAAGAAATTTAAAAGTTTAGAGAAATTTCTCCAAAAATGTATTATAAAACCAACTCTTACATTAGGTCTTGACTAATTGAAATTATTAAGTTTCTTTTAGGTGCCTCGAAGTGTCCTTTGATTTCTGACGCACGAGGCAGAATTCATGCATACTTTCACACACGACATAATTAGAAAGCAGAAATATCAAATGATTCAAGGAATAAATAATGCTAACTGCTGGGGTGTACAGGTCAGAATCAAATGCAAGAGACCTTTAGAAGAGTGAGAGAGGCCTGGGTTTTGGAGCAGCATGAGAAATCTTTGGGCACTGGAGAAGATGGTGATAGGGTGAGGCGAGCAAGGGACGTGTGGAAGCTAGAACTACCACAAGGTATGGGGCTGACTTTGCCTCATAAAGAGGATGTTTGATGGATAGGCAGAGATGGGGTTGATGGGCAAAAGGAAATTAGATTTAGTTTTTAGAAAGAAGCCTTACTTTCTTCTAATCTACCAAGACTCTATCTTTGTGACGCTAAATATAGCTTTTGACTGTGTTTACATATAAATATAAGGGGTGTGTGTGTGTGTGTGTGTGCGTGTGCATGTGTGAACATAAGTACATGTCAGTAGGATGTGGATGCTTAATTGTAAAAAATATAAAAAGGCTTTAACTGATTGAATTCAGCCAATATTCAATTGGCTTCAGTGATGGAATTCCTTTCATTTATTTTTTCAAACCCAGATGTCTTACTAAAAGGATATGAGATGGCTTATAGAACACATAGAAAGAGCTAAGAAGAAAATATGTGAATACGTCAGGAAAAAAGAAAAACAGGGAATGATAAGATTAAGCCGGGGGAATCATTTTTAAAAACAATGATGATTTATTTAACTAAATTTAACCTCCACCCTCACCTCAGTGCTTCTTTGTAAAAACATCCTCAATGTCAACTTCCTTGGTAGCCAGCGGTACCTTAGAGCAAATAGCATTCATGTTTCCTGCTTAAGCAGCTCAAATTGAGCCTAGAACATCTTGTCAAAATTCCAAGCTTCCGGCTTTGAAAATCAGTAAACAATGGTAAGGCAAAAAGACATAATTTTTCCTCACATCCTAGGCAAAGCACTACACAGTATTATTTTGAAAAAATTCCCAGTTGTTGTATTGAAAGACAATAGTTTTCTTAGCTTCAGTTTTAACCTCTAAAATTCCTGGACTAGAGAACATCCTATTCCCTGACAGGAAGAAGTATGACAGAAAGTGACACCTAAATGCCTCCTAGCAGGCTAACTTTTCTCCACGACAACTCTATTATTGTGCTTCACCCCTTTTGGAATATTTCCTTTCCCCACCCCTCTTCTGAGTCAGCAGCTAACACACTGACTCCATTAATGCCCATAGCGAAGTGAAGCCCCACGCACACGCACATCCCCTGGGACAGCTCTCCCACCTAACGCAGCTCACATTCTTCCGTTAAGCACCAGGACAGGGAGCAAAGTCAACTGGCCTCCAGATGCAAAACACCCACCTGCTAGCGGAGTACAAGAGAAATCTTTAAAAAATATTATATTGCTAAAGAAAACAGACACGAAGTATTTTGATATCATATTCACTATTTTCCCTGAGATGATTGGGACATGTCCCATTTTTTTCCAGCATAGTATTTAAAACAAGCCAATATATACATATACATCCTCCAGCACGTGACTGAGGCTATCCGGGTATATAACGTGATGCCCAGCTCTTCAGAATAAACAGTGCCCTAGTGCTGGAGCTGAATTGGCTGTTTCCCAGGCTGGGTTGGGAACCTTGGCATTCACCGTCTTTATTCAATATAAATTCTATAATATCTTGCATACAAAGGAAGTACCTTGCCTAAAAGTGAATGTGATTTAGCTCGCCTGACTAAAGTTTTAACAGCTATGTGATGTTATGTTGAAAGATTGCTACAGCTGGCTTGATTGGTACTGTTCTGGAAGAGAAAAGCTTTTGGATTTTTTTCTCAGATAAAAAGGGCAATACAAGTACAAGTCTTGAACTCCTATTAATAGGCCCTGCAAACGCAGCAGCAAAGCCCAGTGCCCGCCCATTTTCAAGTGCTTCTGAAATGACAGGGAGCTTTCAAACAGAACTGGGCAATGCATTTTTCCAATGCCGATGCGTGCTGGTGCTACTGTGCCCTGTCAAATACAGAATATTGAAAAGCCCCACCGGACACCTATTTGCTACAATGTTCTTGGCTGTTCTCCACCCATCATGTCCCAAGATAGAATCTGCTCGGAGCAGCAAGTCTATTCTTAGGTGCTTCCTGTAGTGAACATTAACAAAATGACTGAAATCTGTGGAAACAGGTAGGGATGGTGAGAAAGGAAAGGGGAAAAGTGTGAAAGTCCCCCAGGAGCAGCCTCAGAAAAGACATGACATGTCCCCTGCTTAGCAGTGGCCGAAACTTCTCCCTCAGAGACAAGTCTTACATGAAGCCTATCCTTTCCAGGGCCATACACGGACGCACATTTTTCAGTCCTTTTCTAATAGGTATACAACTCCTAGAATAATACCTATTGTTTACACAGTACTTTTCCAAGTGCATTGAGGACACGCTTCAAACCCTGCGAGAGAGCAGAGAGAGTGCCAAGTGGTCGATTTTCAGTTTCTGTTCCCATCGCACAAGAACTAGGAAAAGAAAGTCACAGATCTGCCTTGACTGGGCTTTTGCTCCCTCTCTCATTTCATTCCTCATGTCCAAACACCTAACTAATAGGTTTCTAATAACAAACTGATCACATCCGCCCACCCAAGATCAGTCACACCTTCCCAGGAGAGGAACATTTTTTTTTTCAGATGCCTTGGGATTAGTGTATCCCCAATCTTCCATTTACACACAATCCCTGGCTCCCAAAGGCCCTCTGAGCCTGACCCTGGGATAATCCCCATCTGGCTGGCTGGGATCACCCGCTGCACGTACTGTTAAGCCCAGAACTGACTACAAGCCAAGGCTCTCCATATGGGGCATGGATGCTTGCACGCTGAGGAATCCAGCTTTTCCCTAATTCTGTACAAACAGAGGTGGATCCTACAGCTACAGATGGCATCAGAGTGAGAAAGGCAGAGGGAGAGAGCAGCATCGCGTGGTGAACAGAGCCAGCTGTGCTCTGGAAAACACTGCTCTGCCCCAGGTCAACCCACAGGGCCAGGTCTAAGACGCAAAAAGCACTGAGAGAAATATGCAAGAAAAAAGCAGTTGTATCTCAAGGGTGAGGAGCAGAGGATACCTGGAAAAAACAAGCAAGGTCAAAGCTACTTGGCAGAGCTCTAGCTTTAACTGTGTGTTTGGGACTTTGATAAGTGGCATTTGAAACACTGAACACCTGTACCTATGGGTAGTTGTGTTTTGTTTTGTCTTTAAATGATTTCTAGCAATCCTCCCAACAGTAACATTATCACTCTTTCCATGACTCATCTTGGATTCAGTGGTTAGATTTAAGTTCCGTTAATTGCTCAGATTTTCATTTTACCCAAAGAGATCATTACAAAGTGGCTATACCCACTAGTCATGGTGATAGAAGACAAACATTAAATTATAAAAGTTATTTTATTAAAATGTGGCAAAAAATTCTGGTAAATAATATACTTAAGAAAATATACCCTGAATGACTAATGGTTGTAAGTAGACTCAGGCACATCATTCTCAATATGTATAGTTTAGAGTGACATATTGGAGAAGTGATATGCATGTGGAAATTGTGGAATATATGCTTAATTGCCCAAAAGTTAGTTTTTTGGGGAAAAAAATCCCTGAAATGAACCCCAAACAACGAACTATTTAAAAATACTTCTGCAGTAGCAATAATTCTGTACAAATATAAATGTGTTATATAAGTGTATTCGCACATTTTCAGCAAGACTGAACTTTCATGCAAAACTAAATTAAAAGCAGAGAATTGATTTCTGTGATTACCCACTGGAATGTTTTGAGTACATTCCAAGTTGCAGCCATTTTACAACAATTTCTTTACGAGTTACTTTATTATGTTTAAGGAAACAAAACATTAACAACCCAGTGCTGCCAATTCAATGCTGGAAATGGGAATTTTATTGGCATCATTTGTTACGGAACTAACATCAGCAAGATCAGCAATTAATCTTGGAAAAATTTCAAAAGCAAAAAACTGAGATGGAGTTTCAAATCTATGATATAAAAGAAAATCTGTAGCATTTTGTATTAATCTGACAGTCACTAGGTTCAACATCTGATAGTATATTGTAAAATAAATCCTTTATTTCCACAGCAATCTCTCTGGACACACCAATGTGCCTATGTATAATGCAATTCAGAGTGGTGTCATTTGTGTTTGGGACAGTATTAAAGTGGAGATGGAGTTAAATAATGATACATCAACAAGTTTTAAATTATTATTCTTGTTATTTTTTATTATTTGGTGATTGGCTATGTTTTTAACTATACCTTGTTTTTTAGTGGATAGTAGTAACCTATTCATCCTCAAAGAGGCTGTACTGAGTAGTGTTTAAAAGTGCAGGGTTCAGCTCAGACTGCAGAGTTCAAATCCTGGTTCTAACACATTCTAGCTTGTAGGCTTTGGGGTAACTTATTTCCTATACCAGCAGTTCCTCATATGACATATATATTTACAAAAATAAATAATACCCTCCTCATGGGACTTCTGTGAAGATTAAAGGTGTGGATACATAAAAAGCACTAGAGCTATACATGGCGCACAGGAAGAGAGTGGTCTCTACTAGCTTCTATCATTTAGTCCAGAATATCATCACACTGGTGTTGGTTTAGTTCCCCTTGCCTTCAAGGCTCAAATATCCCTGAAGGGAGGGAGTAAAGATGGGGATCAGGTTGTCACCACCTTACTTGTCCATAGTGTTTACAGAAGTACTCCTCATTGGTGAAGGATGTGACCAGCATGATGACACATCTATGCATCTCGAAGGAAACCCTCCTGTGTGGTCTCAGCTGCTGAATTATTTTAGCAGCACTGCTTTTCTGCTGTATTCTGTTTGTGTAAATTATATAATAATGTTAATTTGTCCGCATTCATCTTAGGGGAGGCAGTTGTCTCTGGGTGGCACGTTCTCAAGGACAAAAGAAGAAAAGAAGTCATTGAAGCAAATTCAGTCCTCAAGAGGTAATGATCAAATGATGTACTATGTAGGTTGTCAGAAAAAGAAATGTGACAGCAACTTATACCTCTAGCCAAAATACTGCTTCACTTATTTTTTATTGTTTTTATTCACCACTTTTATTTGATTCAAAAAGTAATGAATCTCTGTCTGGGAAAGAAAAGTTTGACAGTGACTTGTTTTGACAAAAGCATTCAAAACTATTCCATGATTTTTAAATTGGCTTATCATTTTTAAAAGCATAATGAAAGCAGGGAAAAACTGTCCTTCATATAAAACTTGTCAGCTACATGAAACGTATAGTCATAGCAGATAGACAGTGCTGACCACAATTATTTGGCAGTACAGGAAACAGGCACGGGCAATGTGCTCTGAACACCCTATTTACGCATGAAGCAACCCAGCATCATCTATAATGTGGTGATAGAAACTATTTGATGTTTGCTTTGAAAGAAGACCCAAGCAGGGCCACTGTAGTTTGCCATCAGCCACAGGGATCTCATCCAGGGGGACATTAGAGATGATAAACTCATGTTACATTGATTTTATAATAAAGGTTTATATTTTTGTGTCTGAGCACATATATTCAGTCTGTCTTTTCTCCTACAAAAATAAGTTAGTTAAAAGTACGATAATTCTTTTTTCTGTTCTACTATAAGCACCCTTTTGGAGCAAATATGAATGCCCTGTATTTCAAATGAGTAAACTCTATGGAATAGAAAACATTTATTTTTATTTTAAATAATGGAAAATTTCCAACATACGCAAACATAGAGATATTGTAAAGAACTCCACTACCCAGCTTCAACAACATAGAGCAATCTTATTTCATCTAAATTCCCACCTGCTTCTCTCCATCTTGGGTTGTTCTGAAGCAAATCCAAGATATGGAACCACTATACCAATATCTCACTGAAAAACTGAACAAAGCTTCCCTAATGCTCACTGATAGCATTTCTCTGATTATATCAAAATGTTATTTTATAGTTGGTTTGTTCAAATCAGGGTCAAAATAAGGTCCACACATTGTATTTGTTTGGCTTTAGTTCTTTTTCAATCTATGACCCCCCCCTTTCCCCTCTTTGCTGAAGATCCTGGTTTATTTATCATGTGTAAGTTTCCATCAGCTTTTCTGCTAATGGTTTGGCACTGATTGATGATCACTGTCCAGATTCATTATTTCACTTATAGGTTAAAAAGTGGTGATATTCTAAATTTATATTGTCTTCCAAGTTATTAACTGGAATTCTTCTAAAAAATAAAATTTCCCTCATCAATGACTTGGTACAACCTGTGGTACAGTTTGCAAGGGAAAGGCAGAAAAAATGCTTGATATTTTCCTTTATTTACCAGTATTAAGAATATTGAGTTGAGTCCCTAGCATTCTCTAAAAGTACCAATTTTATTATATTATTATCACAAATGCATGAAATTGTAATACATATAACGTGTTTCAATTATTTGGGAATAGAGTTTTTGATTTCAAATGGTACCATTTCCCATGAGTGGAAGTCCATTCAAGTTGGCTCCAAGTCTTGACAGGACCCCAGCAGTCTTTGGCTTCCTCATAGTTGGTGCAACAAGATACTTGGCTCATCCTGAACATTTCCTATCCTAGAATGGAGCCAGCTATTTTTCCAAGAGGAATTATTTCCTTTAGATGGCAAATGGTTTTTCTAGACCAAAATCTGAATGCTTGGGCTGCTCATTGCTATTAGGTTGGCTGCCTTTCATGAATAAAAGTTTGCTTTGCAGAGCCAGAGATGGAGGTAACAGTAATGTCATGGATGAAAATAACTAACAACTGACTAGAACCTATTGCCTGTGTAAGGGCATGAAAAGTCTGCAGGGTACAATAATTTCTGTCATTTGAAAAACTGCTTAAATAAAAATAAAATTAGGATTCACAACATCTAGAATGAAGTTCAGTACAGTTTAATATCTTACACGAAGAAGCATAAGAGAGGAAATGCTTTGTATTAAATTGAATTAAATGAAATAAGATTTGTAAAGGCCCTGGCAATGTCTGACAGATCATAGATGCTTAATAAGAGTTTACCTCCTTTAACCTTTCCCTACATAAGGAAAATGTAGTGAAGCCATACTTAAACTAATATTTAAGTTTACTTCTTGACCCAACCCAATTTCCTACGTAGTTCTCATCCTTCAATTTTGTTTCAAGTTTTTTCCTCTAAAATGAAAATAAATGTGCTTTGTGATAAAAACACTGTACCTTTATGTGCATCTACTAAGGCTGGTAGCAAAACAAGAATTTATTGCTAGTCTCTAACTTAAGACTCCCTACGGTGAAAATGACTAAATAATAATAATAATAGAAGTAAAATATTGCTTGGATGTATACTATATGTTGGGTACATATCTACAAATAGCCACTTGCCCACTGTTAATAGTACTTTTTGCCTCAATTCTCTCCAATTGTTCACAATTCTTTGCGACAGTGGAGAAACCCTTGGAGTCTTCATTTCAGTTCTCTGCGTCCTTCTTGCCCTTGGAGTCTCTTCCTACTAAGCATACTTTGGGGAGCTGTCCAGATGCTGGAGCTGGATCCAGTCTCCACTTTGGCTACAAGCTGACTGAGGTAGTTGGTGGTACGGTGTGGGATTAGAGGCCATAGAGAGGTAATTTAAACAGGTGGAGAGCTTGGGGAACAGAAGAATTTGGTCAACTTGATTAAATGACCAGGAAAACAGAAGAGGAAAGGATAAGCTGCCATAAAATCTTTATTGAATAAAATGGTATTTAGACAATGGAGACATCTGGAGGGAAAATACCACTTCTAAGAATGTAAGCAATGTTAAAATAACATTTGTTCCTCTTTTTGAATAAAGTTAACCTAGTTAATCAAACAAAATGAGCTATTAATTATGATTATCTAAATGTGATGTGTCGTAAACGGTTTCATGTGAATCACTGAATTTCATCTGTTTGTGGGTTGGGGGCCGACCAAGGACATCAACAGAAGAAAGCCCTCTGCTCAAGCAAGCTATGTCCCATGGCTATGTCACTGAGCATTTTCTAGACTCAGAGATTCTTCTGAGTAAAATTTAAAGGTTGCTAAATAATTGAGTTTGGACCTAATTGTTTACATTTACTTTTCATGTTCTAGAACCAAAATCTTCATAAAGCAGTCTAGTATATATTTAAAAATGTAAAACACAAGCACATATGGCTAATTACTGGTTAATTTTTCAGTTTGGGGCCATCATTTCTGCCAAACCATTGAGGCTAACAGTAAAGATTTTTCAGTGTTTTTGAGGGAACAATCTTAATGGCTATTTATAGATCATAAATGGTTGGCAAAAGATGCATTTGAGTCTAAACCAAAATGAAAATGTTTTAAATTATCTAAATGCTGCCAGGTATTTAAAAAGGGAAGATTTGTACTAGAAAATGTTCAGTTTTCTTATGCATTCACTTTCGCTACAGGCTATGCTCCCCCTGTTCTGCCTCCCCTCCCCCTTATTCTCACTCACGTGCAAAAGCGTACATAGATATCAATATACTAAAAGCAAATAAAAACTACGTGTGACAGAGTATCAATCACTGAATTCTTCAGTTATGAACAGATCACCAACTGGGATCTTCCTTAATCTCAACCTTAGGTTAACTGAAAGTTGAAAACAAAACTATTTTAAATACAACTACATGTACTACAATAGCCAATATCATTTATAATATAAATCCTTTTGCCCTGTTCATCTCTTCGACATTGATATCCACAGTCCTGCTATGTTCTCATCCTATATACACTGTCTGAGTGATCTCAGGCAGACCCGTGGACTCAGCTGACATCTATATACTGATGGCCCCTCCAAATTCTTTTTTTAAACTCTGTGTTTCTCTTAACAGATGTGTACATTCAACTGCTCACTGACTCTCTCCACTTGATGATCCACAGTTGTATATAGCTCAAAATGTTAAAGTATATTTATCAACACTACCCTTCCCCCAATTTTTCCCTCCTTTTTTCTCATTCAAAGAATGGCACCATTGTTATCCAACCACCTAAGCCAAAAACTTAAAGTTATATTTTTTCTCCGTTTTCATCATTCTCTGCATTCATTTGGGCTACCAAATCCTATAAATTTGTTAACATTGCTCAAACCCACTCCTTCATTCTCTCCCATCTCCACCCTGCTGCTGCCTTAGGACGGGCTTTCATCAGTCCTCTCTCAGGTCGTGGCAATTGAGTCCTACGCTATTTCTCCTTCTGCCAGTCTTTCCCAATGCCTGCATGAGCCTCCGCACTACCTCTACAGTTATCTTTCTACAATGGGAATCTTTCAGTTGCTCCCCCATGGTCAGAACCATGTGCAAGTTCTACTGCTCCAGCTTCGGCACCCATGGCTCACTCATGCAACCTCAATTTGCAGTTCCCAGAACATAGCATATTCTCTTATAATCAGTTTCTCTGAACAGACTGTTCTGTCTACAAGAATGCCCACTCTCTCCTTATCGGCCTAACATGTACTTGAACTTCATGATCCAGATAAACTTCAAGATTCAGATAAACTTTAAGACTCAGATAGAGTGATATCTCCTTTAAGAAGCCTTCCCTGTCCTACCTCTGTGCGTTGGAAGTCCTGCCTTTCTCTGCCCATTGCCTCCTTCCTTCTATTTCAGTATCACATGAAATGAAATGGCTGCACACCTTGTTCTACTTCCAGTATTAAACTGTGAGGTGGAAGCTGTGTCTCTGATTCTGCATTCCCCATACCTAAAACACTCATTCTCAAATTGTTTTTTTAAATCTCTTAAATCTTTTGCTTTTTGTTTTTTTGCAGGGAAAGATTCGCCTTGAGCTAACGTGTGTTGCCAAACTTCGTCTTTTTTTCCCTCCCCAAAGCCACAGTGCATGGCTACATGTCCTAGTTATAAGTCCTTCCAGCTCTTCTATGTGAGCCGCCACCACAGCATGGCAACTGACAGACTGGTGGTGTGGTTCCATGACTGGGAAGTGAACCTGGGCCGCCAAAGCGATGAGTGCCAAACTTTAACCACTAGGCAACCAGGGCTGGCTTGTTCTCAAAATTTTTCGTTTCAAGTCCTCCTTGCACTATTAAAATTATTGAGTATACCAAAGAGCTTTTACTTATGAAATTATAATTATATATATATAAATATATCAATATTTACCATATTAAAAATTAAAACTAGGGGCCAGTCTTATGGCATAGTGGTTAAGCCTGGCATGTTCTGCTTTGGCAGCCCAGGTTTGAAGCTTCAGATCCTGGGCATGGACCTACACCACCTGTCAAGTTATGCTGTGGTGGGGACCCATGTACAAAATAGAGGAAGATTGGCACAGATGTTAGCTCAGGGCTAATCTTCCTCAGGTAAAAAAAGAAAAAAAAGGAAGATTGGCAACAGATGTTAGCTCAGAGTGAATCTTCATCACCAAAATCAGAAATAAAATAATTAAAACTAAAAATTTTAAAAATAATTACAAGCCAATTACATGTTAATAGAATTAACATATTTTTATTGAAAAGTGGCTGTATTTTCTAAAACGAAAATTTATTGGTAAGAGGGGCCAGCCCAGTGGCGCAGCGGTTAACTGTGCACGCTCCGCTTCAGTGGCTGGCATTCGCTGGTTCAGATCCAAGGTGTGAACATGGCACTGCTTGGCACGCCATGCTGTGGTAGGCATCCCACACATAAAGTAGAGGAAGATGGGCATGGATGTTAGCTCAGGGCCAGTCTTCCCCAGTGAAAAGAGGAGGATTGGCAGCAGTTAGCTCAAGGCTAATCTTCCTCAGAAAACAAAATTATTGGTGAGAGTAGTATTGTTTTATATTTTCGCAAATCACATTACTATCTGGCTTAATGGAAGACAGATTCTTGTTTCTGCATCTAAATTCAATCCATTATGAAATAATGATTTTTGGTTGATATACATGAAGAAAATCCAGCTTCACACACACATATAGTTAGAAGGAGAGTAGTATTTTAACAAATTTTTCAGATAATTGTGTGTATTTTACTCTGAAAATGCACTCAAACTCAACAGTAGGAGTTTTTTAAGTATGGAATGCAATGTGGAATAAGAAACCATATGTATAAAACTTTCACACTATGTTATATTAAAATCCATTGTATTTTGAATGAATCTTTTACCATGCATAGTTTTGTGGCATCTTGCATTTTTTTAAAAAGATCAGTTCACTGAGTTATGCAGATCTTCCAAATTTCAATGTTTCATTATATAATACTGAAAAGTCACAGTAATTAATACCACCACCAGCCTCATCAGAAAACTCTTTAAATATTATGAAGCTGTCAAACTCATAGTGGTAGATATAGTTTTTCTAAAATTTTAATTTTTACTTGAAAGCTCAAATTTTCCCATTGGCAACAAGTACTGTCAACTATTTTCTTTGAAGTGACAGCTCATTTCATTCATTTTTGAGAAAATATCTGCAAAATACCCAAGTCTGAATAACCAGAGTTTGTCTGTTAGTGGTTCTTTCAAGTACAAATGGTGTTCCATGAAAAAAGGGGTTAGGTTAGCTTGTATCTGAAACAAGCACACAGGGTTTTCTTTTCAAGACAAACATTATGCTTGAGTAGGAAAGAGAAATTTAGGCAAACCTCACACTGTGCACACAGAATATTACAAGGATGTGAACTCAAGGATGAAGATTTAACAAAATTGCTTTTTTTCCCGACTGCTTCATCACAAACATTCTTAAGTGAAATATGTGTGGGGGAGGGATAGGAAGAATACGATGACCAGCACAGTTTTGTGTCCCTGCCTTGATTTTTGCTAAGGAAGCAGCACAGTTTTACTTACATTGCTTTTGTACCATTAGTGCAAATGTCAACACAGTGTACATCATCTTACTACAACATCAAGAGTTCTGACCTGATGTGCTCCATGGAAGGGTCTGAAAACACACAGAGCTCAACAGGCCACACTTTGAGAGCTGCTGATCAGATAACGCCTAAAACACAATGAGCACTCAAATCATTCTGAATGAAGGACTGAATGAATGAATGAATCCATGTTGGTTCACCTATAACAAAAATGATGGTCTTTTTTATGGCTTAAAGGATATATATGAGTGTGTATGCGTGTGTGTGTGTGTGTGTAGATACAGTGGAGACCCTGCCTGCTTGATAAGGGTTAGTAGACCCTTGAGTCAAAGTTGGAAGGGAAGACAGAGACTTTGTGCCCCAAATTTCCATTCTGATTTGGAAATATACCAAAGGGAAAGGACAAAGTTATTCTGTTAATTGCACCACCTTCAACCACAAAGAAATATAATATTTTTGCTTCATTTTATATAGAGACTTGTCAATTAATGCTATTTTAATTATTTTGGAAAGCAATTTATCTACATAATACTTAAGTGAACTACTGTTGTGAACTTATAAAAAATGGGACAAAGATTAAAAGATTTAAAAGACTTAGTCAACTAAAATGAGTCACGAAAATTGACAGATGGACATGATGTGTTCTAGTTTTTCTCTCCCCTAATCACTGATTCTACCATACCTCCTTTACCAGAGAGTTGACCACAAAATAGGTCTATCTTAATGTTACATAAATCAGAAATCCAGGATTTTTGCCAGAAGCCCTACAGTCTCATTCTCATACATCCTGATCCCATTTAAACAGCCTGTAACCCTGACCACTAATGTTAAATGTAGCTTCTGTCAGTGCGGGTGACATGAAGCGTGTGTGTATTCAGAGAGAAGCACGGCCTTTGCTCCACTGTGGGAAACCCTTACCAACAACAGGTAAAGAGGTGGTTAGCTCTAGAAACCTGCTGATATTGTGTGACAAAGAAGTAGGTTATGTAAATTAACTTGGTGGGGGTATTCCCTCTTTAAAAAGGGTACTTTTTTCCTGTACTCTGACAGAGTGACAAGTGTAATCTTGGAAAAGTTCAACAAGGAAACTTCAAAGGTGGCAAGGATTCCTGACAAAGTAGTGAGTAAGCATATTGGTAGTATATTTAAGGTGCCCTTGTCCCAGGATTGTCAAATTGTGCAGGTACAGACGAAACAGATGTGGGGAGATGAGCTGTCCACTCTAGGAGGACACATGGAGAACTTGTCTGTCAGCGGAGCAGGTTTGCAAATACGCAGCCTAAGAGACTCGCCATTGACCCACCGAAGCACGCATAACTCAGTGCTGAAAGCAAACGGTGAGGTTGTTTTTGTTCTCCCCCTTCGGTAATACTTCTCTCATGTACTCTTAAGTCATTTTGACCCTTGCTGATCTGTGGCGGCAGAGTGCGCAATTAAATTACTTTCATTATAAAAGCCCGTACAGCCAAATACTTTTTATAGCACACGATTCCAAACCTATAATAAGCATCAAGGAAAAGTAGCCCAAAAGCTTTTTAAAATTAAATAGAGACTTTTAAACAATTGGTGATACCAAAAAAGGTCAGAGAGAGTGCCCCACTGTCGAGGGTTCAATTGGCAAAGAAATTATGAAAGTGACATTTTGAAATGAGAGAACATTTTAATATTCATTCTTCTGGGGTCGGGGGCAGGCTACTCAGAGTTACAATTATATCCAAACAGAGGATGAAGACCTTCCAGGAAGAATTCCTTTCAAAACAGTCTCCACCTCTTCACTTAAAATCCATATTAATACATGATAATAACTTACATTTACTGAGAGCCTCCTATGTGCCAAGTACGTCGTTAGTGTTGTATTTGTATTTTACCATTCGATCTTCACAATAACTCTATGAAATAGGCACTGTTATTATCCCTATCAAACAGATGACAAAACTGTGGCTTAGAGTTTAACTCCTGTGTGTGAAGTGATTGAAGTAGTACCTGTTGGAGGCAGGATCCAAACCCAGGGTTGCTCCCTCTGGAGGCTATACTCTTAACTTGTGTTCTGGTGGGCTTCCAGAACGTCTAAAATTCTCTACTGAATCATTCTTAACTTAGACAATAAAGACCCAATAAGCACTGCAACCTGTCAGGCACTGTGAGATGCTGACCTTATAATAATAAATAAGAAAGCATTCTTATTTCCCCACAAACACACAGTTTCCTCAGCACATCATCTCTTGGGAGCTGGTTTGGTAAGTCATTTGCCGTCACGTCTGTTTTCACAGAAGGAAAACGAAAACAGAGATTGTCCAGGATTTTAAACACCATCAAAAACAGAATTACTGCCCATTGATTTCAGCCAAGCGTTTTGTCCACGAGATATTACCGTTCATCTTGTGGAGAATCAGGAAAGTAAGCGCTGAGGCCATAAAGGTGAGTTGCATCCCTTAAAACCTGCCACAACCACTTGACAGACTTCTCCAGATACAGAAGGTACTTTGAACTTTAAAGTACGTAGAAGTCATATTTTTAAAAAGGTAAGTCAGAATCAATCAAAATATAAGAAAGCAGAAAAAAACTAAATGAACCACAAGTGGGGCCTAGTTTAGTAATATATGGCACATTAACTCCATGGATATTATGAATTTGCCATCATTTTTAATTCAAAAGTTCAGTGCCAATATGAACGTTATTTGTAATATGTAGGTAAACATATACCACTCACAGTGCACCCAAATTACATATTAATATAACTACATCTAGACAAAAAAAAATAGAAGAGCTAATATGCTAGATCACGGTTTAGCAAACTTTTCATTAAAGAGCCTGCGAGTTTCTATTTTACAGCTTCTGTTGCAAATATTCAAGTCTGCCATTTTAGTGCAAAGGTAGTCATAAACAACATGCAAATGAATGAGCATGGCTTTGTTCTAATAAAACTTTATTTATAAATACAGGCAGTGGGGCAGGTTTTACCTGAGGGATGCGGTTTGCTGACATCTGTGCTAGACTATAGGAGTATGGAAGAGTTTAAAGACATTTGTGTTGGTGTTTTCAGTAATATTTTATAATATTGCTTAATAAATTTTAAAAAGGGGAACTAATCAAGCTACATATTTACTTACTGGAGTTCAAATCACCAGCCATTTTTTTTACCCAATCCACCTTTATCCTCTTAAAATAGTTTGAAAATTCTAGCCTGGATTTTAGGGCAAGGAGTCTTTCTAAAGTATTCAGCCAGACAGGAAAAATTCTCATTCCTATTGGTTGAATAATTCAAGATTCATGATCCGACCTTTAATCAATCAATTAACAAACATTTATAGATTGGTTACAAAGTGTTTAACTTTTTCTAAGTACTGTGGGACTTCGCACTTTTAAGAGTTTCCCTTTTGTCAAGAAGCTTAAAGTCTAATAGATGAGGCAACTATATTAACTTTATTTATGTAGTTGAGATATTCGGCATAAAAAGGATGAAGATCCATAGAAACAACCCGCATGTCCAGTAACAAGAAACAAAAAAGTACATCAGGCTGCATAGGGTGGAATTACTGTAGTATATAAAAAATATATACTCTAGTATATTTTAGAAATTACTCTAATATTTACTCTGGTATATCAGCATCTATCTTAAGTAAAAATATATTTAATTTTAGTTTATGCATGCATATTTCTTCCTAACACCTTCATTCATTGAACTTATAATATTTTGGAAACAAATGATCAGTAATTTATTGACTTTACGTTATTACTTAATATTAATTTTCTAAGCTTCAATTTAACTATGACGGTAGAAAAACGGCATAATCATTTGGTAAAGTAGACTAGTATTATATCACAAAAGCAAAGAAAATATGTTGTTCCATTATTTCGCAGATAATGATAAAGCTAGAATTTTTCTAATAGCAAAATAATTTTTAAAAAATCATTTTCTAAGTTACTTCCAAAGTGCAAAGTGAGTTGTGGAAGGAAATTACATTAGAGAGGGAGGCAGCAGCTAGAGCAAAGACGACGCCATCGTAAAATGCTTCGCTGCACAGGCACAGGCAATAGGAAGAGTGCACAGTGAACTGTGTTGTTGGAGAATGGTGCTGGGGATGGAGAGATGAGGGAAGGTAAGGCCAGAGTAATTGTGAGAATATAAGTAATTGGCTGCTTTAGTAATCAGGTCCAGAGATAATAAGGACCAGAAATAAGGCACTGGTATAAGAATGCAGAAAATGGAATAGAGCGATGACCATGCAGATGGTGAAATCATCAGGCCGTGGTAACGAGCATATGTGGGGGATAGGGAAGGAAGAGCAAGCTACTAGAATTTCTGGCTTAGATGATTTGGTGAAAAGTTGAAATATGACACACAGAAACACAAATGGATCAGGGGGAGGAAGATTAAGGAGCTATATTTGAGAAATGTTTGGCGCATCCACGTGGAGAAAATGCCAGATTGGTGAATCATTATTATAAACTACTCTAACACTAGCACTTATTAAATCTGTTCTTGGTACCAGGAACTGTGCTAAGCACTTTACATGTAAAATCTCACAAATCCTCCCAACAGCCCCACTGGTACACACATTTTACAGGTAAGGGAACTAAAATCTAGTGAGGTTAAGTAACTTTCCAAAGCATATGCAATTAAATAAATGGCAAAGCCTGGACTTTAGCCCATTAATTCATAATTCTAAAATTGACTCTTAACCACTAACATATCTTGTGCTGATAAAACAGCTCAATCTGAAGAATACTACAGAAAATGATTGCTTTTACCAATGCCAGCCCCACAGGCATCCTGTTTGGGCTTTGCCATGTGTCTTATCAACAAATGACTTGAAAAAGAGAATTGCACTTACTGTACTCCACTAAGAGCACAACACATACTTCTGTAAATTAGGGAGGTTTTTATGGACTGGAATGAATTCATGCTCTCCTAAGTCAACATCCTTGCCATGAAGTCATTGTTCTAGCATCTACAACATGGCCAACAAAGGCAAGACTTCTGACTTTGGCCAATATTGATTTGGATAGATTCTATCCAAGAAGATATATGGGTTTTCAGCCATATTTGAGAGTAACAGATTGTACAGCTTGGCTTCAGTGAATATCAACTAAGGGCCAAAATATACCCATTCATAAATTGACATTTGTTTCATGACTTTTTGTGGTGAAAGCCCCTGGATTTTTGGCAAGCTCCACAGCTTGGCACTCAGCTGAGCTGGTCCTGCAAGTATGCAAAATGCTACTGGTCTATACCCTGGGGCCTCATATTTAAATTCTAGAATCAGCAGAGTCTAAGTGGTAAGAAGAGGAGGGCCTCAAGAAAGGCCGTGTAAGCCCTGGGTCAGTCACATTGACCATAGCAATTCCCGGTCGAGTTCTAGAAACATCTCATACAATTTACCCCAAAGGACAGGGATCATCACCTTACATCCTATGCATGATTGGCGTAGTGAGATACAGCATGGGAAGTACCAAACACTGTGGCTGGCACACACAAGTTGTTCTGTATATGGTAGTTATTATTAGTATACGTTGTAGTAGGATAGTTTAGTAATAGTAGTAAGGAAGCTTAATAAACATTTACCTAAGTGTTGAATTTGCCAGTCCTTACGGACCCCTTATGCATTTGTTTTGTTTGAGGGAGATTAGTCCTGAGCTAACATCTGCCGCCAATCCTCCTCTTCTTGCTGAGGCAGACCGGCCCTGAGCTGACACCCGTGTCCATCCTCCTCTACTTTATATGTGGGACACCTGCCACAGCATGGCTTGCCAAGTGGTGCGGAGGTCCACACCTGGGATCTGAGCCGGGGAACCCAGGGTCACTGAAGAAGAATATGCGAACTTAACCTCTGCACCACTGGGCCAGCCCCCAATCCCTCATGCATTTTGAAGATAAAGTTGAAAACAGCAAGTCCAAAAAAGTAAAAAAATCTAATTCTGTTCATATCATCTCTATTAAAAATAAGATATACTATCGACCTTTCAAGAAAATATTGACACTAAAATTTTTAAAAATAGGAGCTATAATTCAATTATATTTTAGAAAACACTTTATTTTATCCTCATAATGAAGTATCTGTAGAAATTACCTTCAGACTGTTTTATGCTTACTGAAGGGAACTGTTTCATGTATTTAGTATTTCCAGCAAATAACTGAGTGATGATGCCCTGTATATAAAGCTAAATTAATTGAAGTAATGACCTCTTCCTCATGAAAGAAGCAGATTTAGATATCATTGACATTGCAACTCAGCAATATTTCTCACATTACACAGAAGAAACAACAGAAAAAGCAGAAGATATTGAGTAAATTCATAAGTCTCTATTGACTCCAAATGCTAATCTAGGCACAAAATATGCATCGATAAGGAATTGTTAAGCTTTAATCAAAACAAATTAATATAGTGATGACACAATTAACCAAGCCTAGTTTGATTTTGATTTTGATTTCTCTTTTGATTTTTTTTTTTTTTTTTGAGGAAGATTAGCCCTGGGCTAACTACTGCCAACCCTCCTCTTTTTGCTGAGAAAGACTGGCCCTGAGCTAACATCTGTGCCCATCTTCTTCTCTCTGTTTTGATTTTTGATAGTCTCTTAAGTGATATTTGCTGTCCATCTACCCCGGAATGTGCTCATACTTAAGAAACCAAGGTAAAAGAAATATGAGATTCAACAAAGCACTATCATGTTTATGAACGTTCTTACAATAAATGCATAGCTTTCTAGGCTAGAAAATTCATTTGAATGATCATCACAAATGTCATTGTTTCATTTGTTAATTTAGCTCTAAATGAAATGTATTATTTTTACAAAGTTATATTTAAATATTGAAGATTCTTAACTCCAACACACTTGCACTGCAGACAATGCATTTGTATTGCTTAGTGTGCTTGACGAATAACAGCTCAATGAAGGAAAACCGAGTTGAAGATATGTTAAATGGCTTGACCAAGTCACAAATCCAGTAGGTGATAGCGTCAAGACTAGAATCTGTCTCCAGATTTTGTTATTTTCTGTCTTTTGTACTATTAAACTGCAAGAAGAAAGTTTTTGTAAGTTAATAAAAATAATACTTAAATCGGGGGGTGGGTAGCAATAATATCTGTTCATGCAGCTAGCTGGGTATTTGTGAGTGGTTAGAAGCATATGGCCAATGGGCGTTAAGAAATGTGTCCGTCTGGTTCTTTTTGTTTTGTTAGCTATCAAGTCAACCTGACTGAAACAAAGGCACATTTCACAAGAGTGGAAGAAAATCGGCTTCACTCAATCCTTTTAGCATTTTCCAGGTGATTACATCTTTATAAATCGCCTGGCAAAATCAAGTGTTTACAGAGCTTCACAGACTTTGGCTGGAACATTAAAGAAATTGAATGATTTATGCAAGAGAAGATCAAATAAGTTGCATTGTATCTAAATGCTTGTCCCTTGACCCAAAAGCTGAATGTGAAAATTAATTATTTTTCATTTTCTTCTAGGATTTCATGGTCTGGAATGCCTTTCCCTATCATTTGTTGAGGTGACAAATCTTACCCATTTGCAAGGTTCATCTTAAAAATACCTTGTCCTGGAAATCTCCCAGTTTCCTTCCCTCAGCTTCTGCCACATTTATTTTTTTCATAAGTTTTTGTCTTGTTTATATTTTTCTCCAATTGTTTCATGAGTGCATTTAATACATGAGTGCACATAATCCCCAACCAGATTATAGGTTTAATACTTCTGATTTTCCCATACCATAGGAAGATAATACATTTTGATTATCCCATGATGAATTTTCAACATAGAAATCATTTCAATGAAATGTTCTTCATTTGGACTGACAATATGTAAGAGATTTTTTTTCATTTTTTAAAAATCAGTTAGGAAGGTAGTTTTTCTGTATCTCATTAAAATATAAACTTCTATTTTGACTTACTTTCAGTTTGAAACTTTGGACTACTGTTAATGAAATGCGTTTATATCATCCATGGGTTACACATTCTTGATTACGTTTTAGAAGCCCTGAAAACATTAGTGATTACTCCATAAAAATGGCATTCATAAGGTTTAAAGCCATGCTTATCATTTAAATGTGTTTCTTGCACTTGATCCTGAAATACCTGGGATTCTGATGTGAGTAGAGCTATCTGCACTGGGGGAAGGGGACTCACGCTGTCAGGTGAACTGGGGAAGGACGCTTCTTTCTCATCTGTCACTAAGCTCATCTTCTCTATTCAGCATTCCCCCTAAAGAGAATTTCACTCACAGAATTAGACAGGTGCTCTTTTACTGTGTCTGTTCTAAGAACTAACACATGCTGGGTTCTCCGAGAACTAGGCATCATTACACTGCACAGAGTTTGGGCTTTTAACACATTTCCAGTCCTCCAACTTAGGACTCCTTTAATCAGATCACTTAAATAAAATTATGATTATTTAAAATCTCACAGTAGATAATTCCCATATTATAATAATTTACGGAGATTAAATAAAATATATTCTTCTCAAATCTATTTCAGTTGAGTGTAAATAAAACAAAAAATAAAATTTAAAAGTGCATATTGCCTCTCAACAAAATCTCTCCCTGCCATTGATGTTTAAAGAATGAACTTTTATTCATATAGAAAAAAAGTGCAATCACATAGACCGAAGAGGCTCTCGCCTGTCTGTATTTTCATTATATTCAAGAAGATAACCTCCTTGGTCATATGTAAGGGGACCTAACAATACTCATGCTTTCCAAATTGAATACCATAAGACTTTTTTTCCCTTCAAATCATGTCTGCTTATGCACTTTATAGTAAAAACTTTGGAGAATCACGTAATAGAAAATCTAAAAAAGAAAAAAAGAACACACTCAAACTTCCCATCTCTCTATAGACAAAACCCTCCAAGGCTTGGGAGTAAGCTTTTGGAAATATTAGGAGTATTTAAAATACGCTCACACTTAGCTCTTTGCTCACTTGGTAACTATTTGCAACACAGAAAGGTCGTGATTTGTGCACTGAGAAGGCTGGAGCCAAACGGAGTAAGAGTATTACTGTTTCATTTTAATAACCCAAACTTATTTCTTAATACAACTTTTAATTCTACTGTAAACTTTTTTTATTGGGTGCTACTTTGTCTCTGAATAAATGACAAAATCATTAATTGCCAGTTGCTTTATGAACATGATTGGACATCAGAAGCAAAGAAAATAGGGCAAAGTTTTCAGTTTTACCAAAACACACACTCATATTCTGTATATTCTGGATCATCCTCATTGAAACAACAAGCAGTAACTCAAAATGTTACTACAACATGACTCATTAGTCTGCAAGTTACATATACGGTATGTCAAATCCCTTCCCTCGGACAATAATAATTAGAGTAATGACACAACTAGAACACAGTTTGCAAGTCTTCACCCCGCTCTTCAAAACTTAATGCTATCACAGGTCTCCTGTGAATGTATTTTTAGTGCCCAGTTCCTAGTTCAGTGTTTAAAAATCCTGCTGATCCTGGAGTTGGAACAAAGCTTTCGGAAGCAATCAACGGCGCTTGCCATCACAGGTGCCAAACACACACAATGTCCTTTTATTTATGGAAATACACACAGATCTATTCTGCATGTGCTCAGAGCACAGCACAAATACCACCTCTTTCCCACAGGCAGCAGGAAGGATGTGGTTTGAAGGACACGATTGCTTCATCTGAACCTTCAGTTGTTCCTCAAAGACCTCTTGTTTCTACACTGAATCGCTGCACTACAACTTACATTTAAGAAGATGCAACTGGGGGCCTATGCCTGAAATCCTACTTTTATTTAACTAAAATTGGCGTTAGAGCAGATCATGCAATACTTTTTTCCCCCTTACCTTCAATTGACACATGCTGAAAGTGTGTTCATAATCAAAACGCATTTCCGTGAGCTGGTGACCCAGTAATTCCTTACGCATACAGGTCAGCTGCAACAATACAGTACTAAAATCGCCAGATGAAATGGTCAGAATTACCCAGTAGCTTGATAAAATCTGCTTACATTGAGTCTAATCCAGGGATAAATATACAGAAAGCTCCAGGCAGTGGAAACTGTAAACATTGCAGAACTGCCCCTGAAACGGTAATACTGGCAGGTCCGTCACTGCCAGGAAAACAAATATTTGCTGAATTATAGGGCATTATCTTGGTTTTACCTGAACGCAAACGAGGGCCAAATAATCACAAGCTACTGTTTAAAGTGGAAAAGTGTAACATGCAGTACAAGGGACTAATTCCACTCCTCCAAACAACTATAAACTCAGAACAAGCAATCCACTAAACCTGATTACTAATTCAACACAGCCTGCATTCCCGGAGCTCACCCACGTCATGTCAATCCCGAAAAGCTCAAGCTCTAACTACGAACGCCTAATCCACAGCCCTGCACCCTATATATTTTCTCCACTATGCTTGATTCATCCCCCTTCTCCAGTGCGTTAATCTACAGGTGATTTCTTTTTGGAGTCTAGCATTTTGCACCTCGCTGGAGCCACAAATACCACAGTATTTCTAAGCTAAGAAATACATCAGTTTTTCAACTATGCACATTAAGTCTTCTTGGGACTTAAATTTACCTTGAAAAAAAGGATGTATTGTTAGTTACCAATTGCTTCTTCACCTTTGCATGCAAAGTCTAGTCTTCTTCATGATTCCCTTGCAAAGTTACTAGCTTATGAGAATCTATAAATTGAGAAAATAGCTTTGGTAACCAGGTAGGTAAACTGCTCCTTGTGATGACTTTCGAACTTCGGGAAGTGGACTCTCGTGTTTTCTCCAACTACTTTTCCTTTTTCCTAATCAGTTTTACTGTTTAACTGTGTGTGATATATGAAGTTACTTAGAACGATTGAAGCAGACATCAGGAAAAAGAAACATGGAAATTTGATGAAAATATTTTATTACTAACAGCAAACCCAAAATATCACCTTTTGAGAAAGGGTACACAACTCCATGTACCAGGAGAAATATTACTCCTGGCCCAGGGTATTACATAAGTGCCTAGGTTTCCTTCCCCAAGTAGAAAACAAATAGCTCTTGGCCAAATGTCTGTGCCCTGGTCCTTCAGAAATCCATATCTGGCTCTAAGATGCCAGGAAAATTTCACCTTGTGTCATGTTTCATGCTGAGAGGTTTGTATAGCTCTTGTGTAAACCTTGGTCTCTAAGACACATTCCAAGCTGAATTTATTTCAAATTCCAAACTGAGTTTATTCCATTCCACTCACTTAAAATTCCAATTGTGATTGGAAAATATACACTTCATTTACCTTCTGTGCAGTGTTCAATGAACCGCTTGTCATGTTCACCCTTGTAAGCTGCATTTCAATCCTGAGTAGGTCTGTGTATCAGTTGATTAAAGCTTTGCTATTATTTGAAAGGAACATTATAATACACACTGTTATCTTTCTCAGCATTTTTTGATACTGTAACATGAGGATTCTGGCAAAATAATATTGTGGTTGCCACTCTTTCCCTTACACCTATATCATTTACTTGTCTGTACAGAAAACCATGTTTCAAATGAAGTAGAAATAAGTGTAGAAAAACCAACTTCCCTATCCTGTTGTATCTCTGTCACTCTATATACTGACATGGCATACAATGAGATCGCTTGATAAACTGCTGGAGTCCAAACAGATTACTACCACTTAGCTAGAACCAAACAAGTCATTTCAGGACATGGCCCCAAGGGATGTCAATTTTAGGAGGAAGCATAAAACTCAAGTAAGGGAGCTGGTTCTTTGTTTACCGTGGGTGAATTTCCTGGACAATGTTTAAGCCAGAAATGACAGGGAGCACAGAAGAGTAAACCACGTCTGGAGAAAGTAAATGATAGGAGCACCCCCAACCCAAGTTTTTGCCACAAAAGGACTTTACCACATAGGTCACTGCTCGGATCTGAAGAAACGTAACTCAAATCCCTAACCAATTAACTAAACCCCTAACTATTATTAATTACTGCTCACTAACACAACAATGATAAATGTGTATGTCCCTTCTTAAATTCTGTATTGGGATTTCCCAATGGTGATGGAATTGTCTGTTAAGAAAAATATTTCAATTTCTGCCAAACAAATGGTCCCAACTCCTCTCTGTGATACTGAAGTGTCCAGTAAGTCTCTTGTTATTCAACAGGATCTGTTCTATGCTCTCCTGGTGCCAGCATAACAAAGTCAATACAATTGGTTGTATTCAAGGCCAGTGGCTATTTCCTCAAGCATACAGGTCCAGCACATGTATAAGCCTTATTCAGGGTCCTATTCATTTGCAGTTGAGGAATGAATTAAAGACTGCTTTTTGAGAACCTCACAATTCATCTCAGATCTTACACATGACTTTTTCTTTTTTTGGAAGAGGTACACATGGCAACTTTTTCATGCAAAAAAAAACAAATGTGATTAAGAACACTAATGTCTTTCTGGAGCCGAAGATATTTCAACTATTGTTCCTTAAAGTATCACTCCATAACTATCTTCTGGAACATATTCTTCAAATATGCTCGTGTGGATGGTTAAAATCAAAGCAAACTAACAAACCTAAACCAACCCAAACAAACACTCCAACAAACCAAAAGCTTGCGCCTTCTCATCTTCAGAGACAGCTGGCTTCCCTCACTTTTTTTTTTCTTTCTTTTTGAGGAAGATTAGCCCTGAGCTAACTACAGCCAATCCTCCTCTTTTCGCTGAGGAAGACTGGCCCTGAGCTAACATCCATGCCCATCTTCCTCTACTTTATACGTGGGATGTTACCACAGCATTGCTTTTGCCAAGTGGTGCCATGTCCACACCCTGGATCCAAACAGGTGAACCCCGGGCCAGGGAGAAGTGGAACGTGCGAACTTAACCGCTGCGCCACCAGGCCGGCCCCTCTCACTTTCCAAACTGAGCTGCATCAGGGCTCTTCCCTGTGTCTCTTAATGTTTTCTAAACTGCAGGCGCTTCATTTCAAAAAAAAAAAAAAAAAAAATCCCTACTATCTCAGGACCCACTGGCTAGCTTTCTTCATTACCACCTTAAAAAATATTATTTCTCCACTGTCCTTAAAACACGCTCCCTTTTGAGGCTCACAGCGTTCAGCTATATCCCGTTTCTCCCTGCAAATGGCTGAAATCCAGGGAGCCCCGCCCCCACATCTAACAAAGACTTCGGCAGATGGTTCAAAGTCTTATTATCCAATCCAAGATCCTGGGTGATTTCATTGTCCTTTTGAATGACCATCCAACGCCCTGCCTTATTCATTGTAATGACCTTCACTTCCACGCTGTTTCAGCCAGTCACCTTCATAGCCACCCAAAACTCTGTTACCTCTGTACTTGTTCACTCTGTGATATTCTCGACCCAGCACCCTCCCCCATCTTTCAGCTCTCTCAACTTCATATTTATACAATATCTGTTCTACAACGTTATTAAGACTTTCACTCTCTTAAAAGTAACATTTTCTTTTGTCTTTAGCGCTACTTTCTTCTCTCTGGGATGTCTCTATGACATCCTAGATGTCATAGCCTATCACTTCAAACATTCTCATGTCAGTACCCACCACTCCCTGAATTCTTTCCCTCCCTCCACAGTCTCCTGCAAGATTTCAATCCAAGAACAATGCAATCATTTTATTTCTGTGCTCCTAAACCTGTGCTACCAAGTTCTGGAAAAATCCCTGTGACCCGCAGAATGGTGCTGGTACAAAGCCCTGGTCTGCAACATCACTGGGACCTCAACACTGTCCAATTATCCTACCACATCTACTTTTCTTTCATGCTTTGCCTATTCTTTCAATGCAATATCATATACCAATCACCACTTCCTCATTCTCGGCAACATGCCCATTTCCTAATTTACTAAACAGCCCTTGAAGTGAGAACTTAGTCAACTTTCTCTCCTCTCTAAGAATTTGTCCAACCCGACTCTTTGCCTCCCAATCAATTAGAAGAGATTAATTTTCTCTTGTCCAATGCTGGTCTTCCACCTTTATTCTTGATTCTACCTCCTCCTCTTTATCTGTTCTATTAGATATTTCATTTCTCACACAAACCTTCAAGCTCTCTCATTCCATTGGTTTCTATGCAGTGGTGCGCTGGAGCTGGTAGCTGATTCTAGGTATCTCTTCTCATATTTGCATGCAGAAATATTACACTGGTAGCTTGGCTTCAGCCATGGTGGGAGTATTTACACCATGGCAATGGGCAAAAGTTACAAATCAGGGCTTTTTGTCCGTCCCTCATCCCCCGGAGCTGGTTTATCAGGACACCATTTTACATGGTTGTTGTTAGTGCTGCTGAGTTGATTCTGACTCCTAGACACCCTGTGTACAGCAGAAGAGAACCCTGCCTGGTCTTTTTGTGCCATCCTATCACCTTTTGGCACTATATCAGGCAATAATCCACTGTTATTCATAGGGTATTCATGTCCAATTTTGTTGGAAGTGGGTGGCCAGGTACTTCTTCCTAGTCTGTCTTGTCCGGAAGCTCCACTGAAACCTGTCCCCTATGGCTGACCCTGCTGCTATTTAAAAAACTGATGGCATAGCTTTTCAGCATCACAGCAACACACACCTTGCACAGTATGACAACCAACAGACAGGTGGTGTGGCTCCCTGACACAGAAACAAACCTGGGCTGTGGCAGTGAGAGCACCAAATCTTAAGCACTAGACCACCAGGTCTGGCCACCATTGCACATAAGCTTGCTCAAAACAAAACAAACAAGAACACTGACAAAATTCTTTGCATCTAGCCTCTCTCTTCTTCTAGTTATATTGCTCTCTTTCTTTCCTTTTATGGTCTAACTACTTAAAAATGTAGTGTGTATTCAGTCAGTCATTCACTCTTAACAAATCTAAATATGCCCTCAATTCTTAACAGTTTTTCACTGAAATTGGTATTTCCAAGGTAATCAGTAACCTCCTAGTTGATAAATCTAATGAATACCTTTCAGTTTTTACTAATGTTATCTGTGGTATTTGATACCATTGGCCACTTCGTCCTTATAATTCTCTCTTGCCTTGGCTTCTATGATATCACCATTTCCTGAATTTCCCCTTACCTCTCTGGCTGCTTCTTCTCAGGATCCTTTTCAGGGACCATTTGTTTGCTTATTTTTAACAAGTTCCTCTTCAGTGTTCTTTTCTCAACCTTTCCCCCACATTTATTCAATACCTTACTGATTTGATTCTTACTCGGTAGTCAATGGCTTTAACTTTTGGCAAAATCCTGGTCATTCACAAAGCCATCTCTCTCCCAGCTCTCCTTCATTTGTTGTATTTACCATTGTAGAGTTGTTCGTTTAGAAGGTCCAAGACACCAGGCACTTCAAACCTAAAACTTAACAAATTTAACCCATCAAATTTTTACCTCAACCTAACATTTTGTGATAGGCATCAGCTGAAGTGCTCTGTAGCATTATCTCATTTGATCATTACAACAATTTAGTGAAGTAGGTGTTCTCCTCCTCTCTTTACAGATGAGGCGATTGAGATGTACAGAAATTAAGCAATTTTCTCAGGTCACTTTGCTAGTATATAGTAAACAAAGTCTAGAAACTAGAGTGTTGTCTCCATAGCCTTGACTCCTCATCATTATGATGTACTATCTTCATTAAGCCTTAATGATTTCGGCTTTTGCTGTGCCTGTTTGCTTCTGCTGTCACTACCTTGGTTCAAGTCCTCATCTTCCCTGTTAGGATTGCTGAAGAAGTCTTTTCTTATCTCCATATCCCTAGCCTTGTCTCTCTAGTCCATCTTCCACACTGCAGCCAAAGAAAGCTTATGAAATCTGCTCATGACACACACAACTCCAATGCTTAACCACAGGGTGTAGATGAAGTCTGAATATTGCAGAATCTTCTGATATTGTGCTCTCATCTCATTGATGTATTGAAATCATAAGACAAGATGACACCCCTTTTTCTGGGAGATCAGATTTTTCCAGATAGAGGGTCATTCGCATAGTCAATTATGGGAAGAAAGTAATCCTGGGAAAGGAAAAGAGGGCTGAGAACTTCATAATGGAGGAAGAAAGACATGGTCTTCTTGCAGAATTTTGGATAATACAGCCTTAACTCCAAGAAGCATTTACATGTGAGGCACTCACATGTAGTTAGTCACTCTATTGGTGAATGTAAATTGACCCTCACAATCTGGTGGTACTGTCTAGGGAAGCAGGGATGCACCTTGTTATGGACCACATGAAGATAAGTCTGGGCTGTGGGCTCCAAAAGTAGTTACATCTGGGTAGTTTCAAGTTACTCTCTGTGTTCTAGTTCTCTTCTATTTTCCCTGAACTTCAGTACAGTCTTCTAAAGGAAAGAAAAACGTCTCAATTGTCCTCCTGGGGAATTAAGATAAGGGTCTTTGCCCACTCTTGGGGACAGCATCTCATGCCCTGCAGCACATGGACACAGAGCTTGTGTCAGATAGACAGCCAAGGTAGAAGGTGAAACAGAGCCAGGATGCATTTGTGAACCATGAAACTACCCAAGCTAGAAACTGGAAGTCATCCTTGCTCCCTCCTTCATCTTCACCTCCTATGTATTACTCATCACTCAACCTATAGTTTTTACCTCCTGCAAATCAAACCAGCATCCTTCCCTCCTTTTGGAATCTGTCCTTCCTCTCCAGCCAGGACCTCCATGAAAGCCTCCTGCCTTGCTTCTTGCCTTGCTCTGGCTCTCCTGCCTCTCAATCTAGTCTTCACAACTTAGTTGAGCTGATATATTCAAGCCCAAATCTGAGCACATACCCCTGGCTTAAAGCACTTCAGTTCTTCCTACCTCTTGTGATACCTCCACAGCTTCATTTCCCACATGGCTTTCCCTACCTGCTGTGCTGTGTTTGTGGAAATTCTGACCTCCCAGTCTTGTGCCCATATTTCCTCCTACCACAGGGTCTTGGCACAAGCTATCTTCTGCAACTACTCTTCCCTCCTCACTCAGGTAACTGACTTATCTGTCTGTTATACACTCAACTGGAGCTTCCACAAAGAAATTTTCCCTGAACCTTCTTGACCAGCTCAAATGCCCCTATTCTCAGCTTTCAGAACATCTCCTGCCTCCACCTCTCTTCTGAAGCATTACCAGAGGTGGTTTCACTTTTGTGTGATTAGTAATATCTGTTTCTCTCTTTAGATGGTGAACTCCGTGAAGGCCAAGACTGTCCATTCTTGCTCACAATTGCACAGCCAGCAATTTTTGTCATGCTAGCTGTGCTAGTCCGGTGAAGATTTACTGAATGAATGAATGCCGATCCTGAGAATTTTCACAAGTTCTTCAGGTGGTGAGACTGGCAGAAGACTAGATTTCCTGCAGGCAAGCAGAAAGCAGTTCTAAGCCAGGAAATTAGGCCTTGACAGACATAACCTCATTTAGTAAGAATTGCTGGTGAGGCGTAGACGGATGAGTTACACAAATGATATAAGAGGAATCTGTTGTCTTAAAAGTATGTCTAATCTAAAGATCAAATTTTAAAATCATAAAGAGCTAAATATATTTCTCCAGTTTTATGCTCAGTCTCTCCTCAAAATAGAATATAATAGAACACCATTATTTACGCTTAGATAGGGTGATCATATAATTTATCATCCACACTGGGGCATGTTTGCCAGTGAAAGGGGTGATATTAATACTTATGCCAGGACAACACAGGTTGTCCAGAACGAAGTAAGTAAGTGAAAAATTCTCTGTCTATGGGGAACTGTGATTGGAGTAACTGGATGACCAAATCAATTATAGAAGAAGGCTTCTTATAATGTGATGTTGGTGTTTGCACAAATTGTGGAATAAGCAATGTATCTTCAATAACGCACCATGGATAATATAATTATAATTTATTAAATATTTTGTTTGGAGCTTGTTCTGCTTATAATTTTATTTGATCCTGACAACAAACCCAATTCAATTCCTTAAAAAGCACTTATTGAGCACTGGGCCAGGCACAATGGCAGTTGTCAAGGAAAAACAAGATAGTGACCATCCCTAGAGAATTTATAGTTTAATTATCAGGCAAGTAGTATTGCCCACATTTACAGATGAAGAAACTGGCATCCAGAACTCAGAAATGACTTGGTTAGAGTTATGCAGACAATAAACTGCATAGCTGGAACTGTAATTCAGATCTCCAACTTCTAGTTCAAAGTTGAGTTCACTTTGCTAAGCTGCCTCCCAAAATGGAGATGGCACACTTAAATGTGTTTTATGTTCTTGTCTGCTACCAGGCAGAAATGCCCATGGAGAACATTTACACCATCTCTGCAGAAGCGGACTGTGCCCAGCCTCAGCGGGCAGTGTTTGCGTTGCCTCTATGGACTTCCTTTTTAGGCACTGAGAACTGGCCCTGTGACAAGGATTTAAAGGGGCTTTGGAATACCAAACACATCTCTGTTTGGCTAGTCATTGTATCATACCTATGTCTAAATCCCGGGTAAATTAAAAAGCCAAAAATATGTCCTTTTGCTTTATGGTCAAATTCCACTTCAGGGGAGTAGTGCAATAGTCCAGATAAGGTCACTCTACCCTTGCGGATAGCAGACCATCTCTGCCACACAAAATGTGGATATTTATCCATGATGAAACATTTTGCCTTATCCTTAACAGATGGATTTCAATTTATTGGTGCTTTGGCGTTCTTTTTCAGTTTTTACAAAATAGATCTATCACTACTTTCAGGTTCTTAAGGGAAATCATTCTTGAGATTGCACTCAGGGCGTCAGAGGCAATGTGCCAGCCATCGTGCTCATATTCTCCTAAATGCTGGCTAGAAGAGTACATTAAAAAGTTGAGCATTTTCAGTAGTCAAACTACCCCTCTCCCCACCAGTGACAAAGACCTTTGGGTTTTCATTCATTCTAACTACACAGTTCTATTAGTATGAGTCTATTGATAAGCTCAAAGGTGAATTTTGATATTTTCTGTGTTTTAAAAATAATAGATTTCACTTATTATAAGGAAAGATTTCTGAAGGAAGAGAGGACTTTCACAAAATATTTTTTTCTCTTCTGATATGAAGAGAATTCTGTAAAGGACAAAAGGAAAATTAAAATAGCTCACAAATCAATTCAGTTGTTCAAATCACGACCAAGGATAACTAAAATAGAAGACTTCTAAAGTTACCAGCAACTGATCAGGGACCAAATTAAATGAGATAATAACAGTCAATGAAAGTTTTGGCTTTTTTTAAACATCTACAAAAATCTCGATCCTAGGTTCATGACAGAAATGAATAAGATGAATTGAGATAAAAGGAAGTATTCTCTTTTTGGATAGTCTGAGAGTTTCTCGTAAAGGGAGAGCTTTCTTTGTTGGGAACATTTCTGAACAACCTTGCTAGGGATAAAAGCTGAGATCATGAGAGCCTAACCCTGGGAGAAGCTGCCCTGAGTGAGGCTGGGTGGGATCTTTTAAAGGGGGAGAAGGAGAAGGAGAGAGACAGGGACAGTGCCAGGGGACTGCGGATTTGGTGGAAGGAAGTTTGTTGCGTTTTGTGATCCTCTCTTCAAAACCCCTCAAGTCTTTTATAAATCATTAATTAAGCTCATCAAATTCCAGAGAAAGTCATTATTTTTCTGCACAATTGTAAAGGGGCTGAGTGGTGGGTCAGGGTACCAGATCACATGGAGGTGGGAGTGAAGACACTGCAGACCGAACAGAAATAAACTCTTGAGTAATTTCCAGGATTTGTAGGGAGAACTCTGGACTCTAAGAGGATGCAAAATTGGATGAGGGTGAATAAAGATTATCAAATCTCAGAGGAGCAGAAAAACTCTCACTTTTCTTCAGAATTACAGACCTAGTCCATGCACGGCCCCAATCCTCATGCTGTGGAGGGAGAGACAAATGGGCAAGTAATGAACTAAACCTGAATAATCTCACTTGCGTCACAGTGGTTGCATCTGCACAATGCCATGGGCCTGGAAGAGGGGCTCACTTATCCTACCTGGGCATTCACGGGGGTATCACAGAAGAGGTAACATTTTTGGTAGGTCTTGCAGGGTGAGCATGAATGGTCAAATAACATTGAAAACTCAGGATGGTATCTCTTCAATTCCCTAAAATGAAGCTGAATAAAATTGGAAAAGAAGAGGATGGGTTTTCCAAACAGAGACTAGCATGAATGAAGCTGGACAGGAACACACACTGGTTGTTTGGCAAGCAGTCAAAGGTGTGGGGTCCGTGGTTGAGGAATGCTCAGAGCCAGCACTTAAAAGTTGTATATATTTTCCTTGTGCTTTGAAAGAAGTGATTTCTCAAGAATGAGACATAAGAAAAATTTATCATATTACTGAATCCAAATTTGATCTTCAACTATAGTTATCAGATTCTCTGCACTATACCTGGTTAAATTACTAAATAATACTCAGTAAATTATTTGAATTTACGTGCTTAGTTGAAGCTTGTGCCTAAAGTGAACCTCAGGCCCCCTCTTCATCTCTCTCTCCCATATGCCACACACAGAGACCCTTAGCTCATCTCTCTCTACAATGTTAACAACCTTAATAATTTACAGCGCTATGTCATTACTTAGACTGTCATGATGCAGTTTCTTGCATTATCTGCCTACCTACTCATATAAAATTAAGACTTTGTGAAATGTCTGCCCAACTTAGATGAGGGAATTTTGCAATGCTAGAACTTCAATGACATAAATATAGTTATAGATATAGATGATGTATAGATATAGATAGAAAGCTTGTTTATTTATCTTTTAGTTTTAATTGGGCTATTAAATTCACAGTGTTTGGTTCCTGGGATCCCATGACAAGTTTAACTACATTAACTAGCCTTCAAGCTGCATATTGACAAAAAGAAGTTGCCACTATAAGCGCCATGATCAGTTCCTTTCTTATCTGGTCAGAAAACAGGAGGAATGCAGAGTTTCTCTAGTAGTATCTCATGATGCAGTGACATTTCATGCCAAATGACAATTAATACCATTTTTGACTTTTACAATATGGACATTGTTTTGATTTATGATATTGACTTTTTTTAACCAATAGGCTTTTAAGTTAAAATACAACCAGGTAGCTTTCCTATCAAGCAATATTTGTCAGAAACGAATTTAGATATACCAGTGGTTATCTCTTTAAACTGATTTGGAATTTAGCTGCTTAACTAGAACTTCACAAGAAATAAGAAATTGCCTCATAGGTTATAGAACTTGACAGCCTGTCCTTGACAACAGTATTTCTAAAAGCAGCCATTGACAACAGGCTAAAAGGATCTGTAACCCCTCTCAGCAGCTCTATGTCTATAAGAAGGATTTCATTCATTCACTCATTCATTATTTCAACAAATACAAAGTCTCCACCACATAGTGAGGGCTATTCTAGCTTGGGACAGACAGATAAAATAGACAAAGCTACTGACTAAAAAGAACTTTAATTTTCCAGGGAATGCAAAATTACACTAAATTTATAAGATAACATTAGCTGCTTTACTGAAAAAATAAGTATGATATGTAAGTATAAGGAGCAACTGTCAGGAGTATGACTATTTTAGTGAAAGCCATCCGAAGGTGGAGACATCTGAGCAGAGCCCTGCTCACCAGGGGGCAGTCTGAGAAAACATTCCAGACCCATCGTGGGGACAGAGGACAAAGGCCTGGGGGTGGGGGGGGGCAGGCAACAAGCTTCACATGGTCAAGAAGCTGCAAGAAGTTCAATGTGACTGCACTAGATGTTAGTGTTAAAATCATTGATAAATTCTGAATTAGTTGCAGAAAAATGGGAAGCAAGAGGACACATTACATTTTTAAAGATATGCAAAGAACTAGGCAGAACTAGAGAGAAAAGAGTATGTTTGGGGTAATCTTTTTTTAATGACAATTTCTTTTTTGCCAACATGGATTTGAAGGCTGGTTAATGTTGCTGAGCTTGTTGTGGGAGCCTAGGAGCAGACTGCTGTGAATGAAACAATTTAATAGCCAATTAAAAGATAAAGACAAATAACCTCAAGTCCACCTTTACAGCTCAAGCTCAGAAACCACTTCTCCATCGAAGGTGGAGGACAAGCTGGGAGACTCGAAAGTTCCTTCAATAACGAACCTCTCAAGCCCTTTTGCCTCCGAGGAATAGCTATCTTCTTAAGTTACTCTGCACATTTCATAAAAGGAATTCAAATATATATTTTATACTCTCATAAACACCCATTTCCAGGAAGGAAGAAAAGCTTTCTTTGCCTATTTTTGGTTAAGCTCACAAAATAATATCTATTTGGATATCCTAATTTCTCAGAAAATTAATTTTGGCATTTCTTCATGGAATTTTTAATGCTTACATTGTATGGTTTTTTCCCTTCAAAAATCCACACACATACACAGTAACTCTGCCAAGACATTTGTATAATTTGGAATATATTTTCTTTTTTGGTTCTGAGAAGCGGAAACCTGAATAATCCAACCTCAGGAATTGTATTCGAAGGCAATACATAGAACATGAATTCTTAGCTATGTAAAGAGGGAACTCACTACATCATTATTCATCATTTTGAAAATATTGAAACACTGAGATTATTATAAATGCCCAACAATAGAGAAATATTTAATTAGATGAGACATTACTTTCTGAAATATATATCTAATAAAATGGTAATTATGAATGTAATGAAGCAATGTAAAAATTCACATCATGATGAGAAATTTAATTAAGGTATGCAAAATATGATGTAGGTAAACTTTTATACACATTCTGATTATAAACAGGAGAAAGGATAAAAAGTTAATAGCTGAGTGAAATGAATTTTTTTTCCTATTTTCTAAACTATTGAGTGTGTTACATTGTTAGCATCAGTTTTTGTTTCATTTTGTTTTCTGGTTATTTTTTAAATCCATAACATAATGTGTTACCACATAGACCCAAACAGCCTGTAGACCACATCCTCTCCATGTTCCAGAATTACTACATTCAGATACTCCCACAATTCACCTTTATGGAGATGAGTGGGTATTTCACTTAATGAAATACTCTAGAACATTTATTTACCACGTTAGAGACAGCTCAAAGGGAATAGCTAAAATAGTATACATATAAGCATTCAATATCTATAACCGTATAAAAGATTGCTTCAAGGCCAAGGAGACCCAATGCTTTCCCCTATTAAGTTATCCTAAGCTATGTTTATTTTCAATCTACACTTAAGTTTAGCTACAGAGTCAGGGATAAAGTAGGATAAGTGAAGGTATTTAATTATTGTTTTCTCTTCCACATTATCAACAGAATAATTGCTGACAAACTCTGTTGCCCAGAAAATGCCTACTGGAATTATTGAGAACAAAAAAATACAAAAGCAATGAGAAAAGGAGGATGTTTTATTCATATCCTATTTCTTTTCTTTTTTCTTTTTGTGAGGAAGATTGGCCCTGAGGTAACATTTGTGTCAATCTTCCTCTATTTTATGTGGGATGCCACAAGAGCATGGCTGAATGAATGGTGCTAGGTCCATGCCCATGATCCGAACCTGCAAACCCTCGGCCGCCGAGGAGGCGTGCATGAACTTAAGCACTACACCACAGGGCTGGCCCCATATATCCTATTTCAAAACCAATTCTTCGATGCTAGTATATGTCTTTGCAGGCCCACTAACATGTGTCTGCACGAAAACGCTAGAATTGTTCCTTAAGTTTTCTTTCAACAAGCATTGAGAATGTAGACTTTATTTACTTCCAAAACAAGTATCTCATTATTCAGAACATGTAGGTTTGGAAAACTAAACAAACAGAAGCAAACCTTACACAAAGAATAGTTACCAGTTCGGCTGAGAATCATCACAGTTCCACAACAGCCCTAGGTTTTCCATCCAGAGATTCAGATTTACTTTTCATTTTCCAGCTAATTTCTTTTCAACTTATGAATAAGACAGCAAGTCATTCTGTGCATAAGCACGTTTAAATCTAAGGGGAGGAACGTCTAGAATCCTTTGGATCATGAAAATTAGAATTCATAATAACAAAAGAGATAAGTAATACTTATTGTATCCTTTACATAGCTTATTGCATCTAATCCTCCAAATAACTATATGACATATTTATCCCCACCTTACACAGCACATTATGACTAAAGTTTGTAAGGCTCGGTCATTTGTCCACAGTCACCCAGAAAATAGTGTGCAGCTCATGCACAAGGCTGCCTGCCAGACTCCAAAGTCTTTGCTCCTTCCACTATCATACACTGACTTCACTTTTCTCACATAAGTTGAAAAATATCATCCTGTTTTGCACATTTTCGAGGAATTACTTATGATAATAAATCTGGTTTTTGTACATACCTCCTTAGCATTTCCCTACATCAGGTATATATGTGTGCATACATGTGTGTGCACGCACATGTGTGGGGAGATGTGAGGAGCAGAGAGGGAGTAAAACATTCTTTTAGATGTTAATTTTCTAGAAATTAGTTGAAACCTCTCCAAATTCTGCTTCACAGCTAGCAAATGCTACCCTTTCTAAACTCTCAAGGAGGCTGTCAATCCAACCCAGGAGGCAGTGCTTGACAACAGGGTTTCTGACACCTGCATAATGTGGAGTGGGAAAACGGTCTGCACACTGGGTCATGGGATGTCCTTCCTGTGTTAGCATCTTTTCTATCTCTTGAAGTTGAACCTTAATAAATTTCCCTTCCATATCTTAATAAGTTAACCAGCCTCCTTGACATCCAAACTCCTCATCTCAGACTTAAAATATTTAATTCTAATTTCTCTTTTATCTTCAATATTATCTACTTCTATCATTTATTTCACAACTTTGTGCCCTGTGTATGAAAGCTTACTTAGTATCCCAAGGCAAGTCAATCACCTTGCACATATTGGCCATAGAGCTCCACTGACTAGAATAACGTCTATGTTCCTTACTTTGAATATCAAGGCCACTTGACATACATAGTGAATCTCTTTCCTAGCACAATTGTCGTTTTCCCTCCTTTACATACTGTTGTCCCTCTCAAAAGATGTCGAAGTCCTAACCCCTAGCACCTAAAAATCTAACTTTGTTTGGAGACACGGTCTTAACAGAAGTCATCAAGTAAAACTGAGGTCATTAGTGAGGGCTCTAATCCAATATGACCAGTATCCTTATAAAAAGGGGAAATTTGGACACAGAGACACATAGGAAGAATGCCACGTATGGATGAAAGCAGAGATTTTAGCGATGCTTTTACAAACCAAGGAACACCAAAGATTGTTGGCAGCCTTTAGAAGCTAGGAGAAAGGCATGGAGCAGATTCTTTCTGCCAGCCTTCAGAGGAATCGACCCTGCTAACACTCTGATTTTGGACTTCTGGCCTCCAGAACTCAGAAACCATACATTTCTGCTGTTTAAGCCCCTCAGTCTGTGGTACTTTGTTGCAGGAGTCTTAGAATACCTCGAACTGTACTCAAAGGGGGCTATTTGCTTTTCCCCAACCATGTTCTAGACTTTCTTGTTTTCCAAATTTACTTGGAGTGCCTTTTGTTTTCTTATATATCAAGAGAATTTCTCATTATCATTTACGATTAGCATGAAGATGACTTCCACGTAAATTCCTCTGCAAAATCCCTAGTTGGAATAAATTTATTTCCTCTAGGCTCTCTCCAACTCCTTATTTGTCTCTTTATTATAAATATTAATAAATTCTCCCTTGCATTGTTGCCACTTGTATGCATATCTTATCTTCCTCTAATAAATGAACCAAGTCCTTGGGGGCAAGGACTGTCTCTTCCTCCTTCTGGTACTGCTCAAGATGTCAATCAGTCCTCTTCACAGAGAAGGCACCTCTTATTTATTTTCTTACTTGAATTGCACAAGACAGACCCAGCTACTTGGGAAAAGGTTGTAGTGAATTGTGCTCCTGCTTCTGTGATAAGAAGCTAAAATACACTTTTAATTGTTTATTCTCTTTTCAACGTTCTTTCAAGTTATATCGTCTTTCTGGATCTGGTTCACCCAATTTTCCCTTTTTGTAATTAATACAAAAACTCAACTCACAATTCTGCCAAAAGTTCTTCTTTGACTAATTCATCAGTTACATGGAAAAAAGAGTCCCCCATTCATCTATAATTTCCATGGCCAGCTCTTCATTATTTGTCTCAGCCCACACCTCTCAGCTGGCGCATGATGCAGAACCACTTTAACATTTGTGCATGCTTTTGATTCATATGTGCAGCTATTTCTGCTCTTCTTGCATGAATTATCTTCAAAGTTATTTGTGCAGAAATCACAGCTGATATAGAATATTTCCAAAAAGCTGTGAAAGGGCATTTGAAAAACTTTCCCCAACAATTTTTCTTCTTTAAAAGGAACAAAGCTGGATTAAACCTCTGTGATCTTCATAAAAAGCCTTAAGGATAAATGCTTATTACTGCCCTGAAGAACTACTCCTCCAAAGATATTCTAGCTGAAATGTCAATTTGGGTACAAAAACGCGTTGTTCCTGAATTAGTTAATAAACAAATTCTGAATAGGACTGAATCAGACACAAATTTCAAGTGGATTCACCAACTAATTCTTACAAGATGACATTATCACTTATTAAAGTCATATCTGTTTCTATCAATTTGTCTTATAATTTCCAGTCTAATGCTTTGGGATGGTGTATCAAAATTGGATAGTTTGAATTTAATGCTTATTACTTTATCATCTTACAAAAGCAAGAAGGTTTTGCTTGCTTTAACTGGAATAAGAGGACATATATTTTGGGGTAAAAAAAGAGAAAAAGAAATATTACCAGGTAACAGTCATGATCTGGTTCCTTTTATGAACTTCTTGATTTTTACCATAGTCATTTCTCACACTTCTACCCAAAATAACAAAAATAAAATCATATTAATAAATATTAATCTTTTTTATGTTTTCCAAACACAATCCCTCCCAAATGTGACCAGAAACTGGAATTGACTCACATTTTGCTTTTTGTCTACAGGCATGGCAGTAATGAAAGCTAAATCATCGGGCTGAGAGGACTTCAGTGTGTGAGGATATGCAATCTCCAGACAATTTAGAAACCTTCTCTATCACCCTAGGAACCAGACACTGATGTAAACTTGCAAGAGAATCAAGCAAAAAAGGGCTACCCAGGAGAGTAAAAATATGGCTTATCCATGTTGCTGTCTCTATATAACATTGAGCCCAATGCCATGCCTAATTAGAAGCCTAATCACTATATTTTGGGGGTAGTGACACAACTTTGAATTAATTACAACAATATGTGACATATGAGGATGGGATAACAGTCTGTGAAAATTGGGAAGCACTTTAAAATCTTATTAATTCACATATGATACCTATTGAAGACTATAAGTGTTGCTGAAATAAAAACACCATAAATCAGGACAAAAGAAGTTACCCACTGCATGCCACTTTCTTTGAATGGAGATTCAAAGTCTCCATAGAAATATATAACTCAATGGATTGAAGTCAAGTCTTAAGAAGTTATTATGTAGCAAATGAAGTGAATTTTATTTTTATAAATGTTAGACATTGATTTAATATACAAGAGACGACATTCTTACAAAGTCTTATAATACTGAAGAGGTTTTTTTTTGCATTCTTCTTATGGAATTAAAGTGAAAAAAAAAGGAACAGAGAGAAAAAGACAAGGCTTACTTTTCTAGACTTAAAGTGAAAACACGCAGTATGTTGCGAACGATCTTTTGTGAAAGTTAGCTCAAAGTAGCTCCCACTATTCAGCAAAGGGAAGAATTTATGCAGAGTTTTTAAAACAAGAACTACCTACAGAGGCCTCCTCTGCTGGGAACGCCAGGATTGAACCCAAGCCAGACATTTTTGTGGGGCCAGTAGGCGGCTCTACAGAAATGTTGTTAGAAGCGTTGGATATAAATTGATTGTCCTCAAATACTACCCTTAGCCTGAAATTCCACAATCAGAGATTAATTTAAGCATCACATTCCTTAAAAGGTAAATATATCAACCCAAGGGCAATATTTTCTAAGCATCAACCATATGTTTAATGCTATTTCAGGAAAAGCGGTATAGACCAAGGCATTAGTTGACTTGGAGACTTCTCAAGGCACTTACCCTCCAGCCCAGAAGGAGGAATGTAACAACTGGAACTGTTCAGGAAGTGATAATAGATTCATCATTATCTAGACACTGAGAGGTGATTTAAAGTTGACTTGTGTGGATCTGAATAAATACATTACATAGAGGAAAGGGGATAAAATCTGGCTTTTAAGAACAGATAAGATTTGGATAGTTGATAGGGAAAATGAAGAATATTCCAGGTGAAAAAAGTAGTATGAGAAAGGAATGGAGTGAGAATCAGCAACATATTTAAGGCTATAGGGATATAGCCTATCTAGAACACTGGGGAGGTAAGAAAGAAACAGGATCACTGAGGCCATGCACCCCACAGAGCAGAATCTGTGTTTTTAACTGGAGTCTATTAAGAGATCAGGAGCAGAACAGACATGATGAAGTGGTATTTTGGCAAAATGGCCAGGCGATGTTATGCAAGATGGATTAAAAGTCAGTGAGAGACAGCTAGCCAAACTAGGCAATTTGGCAAAACTCTGGGCCTAATTTGATGAGGGACAGCTCTCAAACAGGAGAATGAAGAGGAGAACCCGAGAGCTATTTTTGAGTCAGACTTCCCACACCTTGGTAACAAGTCTTGGTGACGGAGGAAAGACTTGAAGAAGAGAAAGGAGCGTGTTGAACCCAGGGGAGAAGACAAAGGCTTGTAGCACCTGCTTTTGGGCACCTCCTCAGTCTGGTCCCACTCACCAGTTAATCAGGATGTGATACAGATAGGAAGCTTGCTGCAGACAACACAGTCCTGTGAAGGACTGACAGAACTGGTATACAAAAAGTTCTCAAAATTTTGCCTTGGTGGGCTGGCTTTAGGAAGAGATAGCGGTAATAAGTATAGAGTCCTATGCTTAGGTTCAAAAAACTAAGTGCACCAAGTAAGATAGCAGAGAAATGACTCAACAGGATGTCAAACAGTGAAAACAATGTTTTAGGAACTTTAATTATTATTAAGACAAATGAACAGTCAACCAAACCCAAGCGTTTAGGTGTCTGCTAAAAGTATTAAATTGATTTTAACTCCTTAGTGGAATATAATTAAAATGAGGGAGATGACAGATCTCTTTTCCTCCAAGCTGTTCAGATTACACTACAGTGCTGTGTTTAGTTGAGAAACCTGCCCTTTAAAACAGAAGTCACAAACAGAATGCTTCCAAAAGCTGGTAGTTAACTCAGATGAATAATAATTTCTAGGAGTAGGAAAATAGGGAGTAACATGACAAACTGAAGACATAAAGCCCCTCAGGTCTTTCTTTTTTTCTTCCCAAATACTCCAGGACCAAAAACTAGGCTGTAGGCTATGGGTTTACGACATTTGCTTTGATAGGAACAGGCCTACAATGGAGAGCATTCTGAGGGTGACAGGATGCTAATGGGACTCAAAGCCAAATCACACAAGGGACAGGGGATGAAATGATAAGATTCACCCAGAGCTTATTTGAAGCTCTTTTCAGATTTCTGAAGGTTTTCAAGTCAAAGTGGAATTAGATTTGTTCTCTGTGATTCCTCCAGAAACTAGTGCCAGTGTTGACAGGAAGAGGTTTCAGAGTTTTGGGCTTGCTATTTGGGGCAATTTTCCAACAGTCAGAGATGGATATCAGTAAATTAGACGGACCTGTGAGATAGGCAGTTTCCCATCACTGAAGGTGCTCACAGTGAGATTAAATGAACACTTGCTGAAGATGTTATAGAGAGAATAACATATATTGGATGGGATGTTGGGTTGACAGCCTCTAAGATCCTTTGCAAATCTAAGACTCTTATATTACATAACATCAAGGACTCACATAGGGCAGAATGGGAGAGAACACTGGTACTCTGACAGAAAGGTACACAAATTGATGAGGAAAGAGCCCTGTAAGCTATTATCTAGCATTTCTTCCATAAGCATCTATTTATCAGATATCAACTTTCTTACATGAATAAATGAATTAAAAATATGAAGGCATAGGGATTCAAGACTCTTTTTCATTCAGAGTGAAGGTAAATACAATCCTGTTGAATGGGAAGAAAACTAAGAGTAAGAAAAAGAAAAGACAAAAGAAAATAAACCTAAATTTCTTTCCTATTTTCCTAAGGCGGGTTCCAAACACAGTTCTGATATCTAACTAATATTTAGAGAGTTGGTCATGTATTTCTGTTCAGTGCTGTTAGGTTGAAGACATACTTTCTCTATATTCCCTTTGGCGATGTAATTTGGTACAGCCAATTCATAAACACTTAGCAAGTATTCTTCTCTTTGATGAAATAATTCCACTTCTGAGAAATTGAACAAAGGGAATAATGTGAAATCTAGAAAAATACTTTATGCACAAAGATGTACATCACAATAATATTCATTGATATGAACAATTCGAAATTAGAAATGATCAAACGACATATGATGTAGCCACTTGTTTTAGTCTGATCAGGCTGCTACAACAAGTACCATAGACTGGATGGCTTAAACAACTGACATTTATTTCTCATGGTTCTGAAGGCGGGGAAGTACAAGATCAAGGTGCTAGCCAATTCAGTCTAGTGAAGGCTCTCCTCTCTTGGCTTGTAGACAACCACCTTCTCACTGTCTTCACATGATCTCTTCTTTGTGCTTGCGTGGAGACAGAATGAGCTCTCTGGTGTCTCTTCTTAGAAGAGCATTAATCTTATCAGACTAGAGCCCTGCTCTCATGACCTCATCTAACCCTAATACCTCCCAAAGACCCCATCTCCAAATACCATCACATTGGGGGTTTGGGCTTCAACATATGAATTCCGGGGGGAATCAAACATTCATCCATAACACCACTCAACAATGAGCTTTACAAAACTATGTAATAAATCAGAACACACTTAATACATTAAATAAAAAGGAGGATTCAGATATTACACATATAACATTATTAAAATCATAGTGACTAAAAGGAAAGTCTTCAGAGAAAAAACCAATGTTAGCTGTGGTTGTGTTAGTGTGGTAAGACTATGGTTTTAAGTTTTTTTCTTTTTCTTTTCTTTTTTAAACTTTTTATTTTCCAGGTTTTAATAAATAAGTGTATATAGCTTTAAAATTGTGCTAAAAGAATTAAGTTTGTGGGAACATGCCTGCCAATCAACTCATCAACAACTGACTGAGTCTACTACCTGTGTTATACAAGTGGCTCTGAGGGGCGTGAGAGACACAGACAACCAGGACCTGGCCATCTGGAGAGACAGGGCCTGTGGACTGCCGTCACAACCCATACACCATATGGTCGACCCTCAGTAAACTGTTTATTAAAATTGTTTCTGCAATAAGATAGTGGCTGAATAGTACAGGGACAGTGGGGAAGCCAGTGTGACTCTTCCCTAAGTGAGCATACGTGTTCTAGTTAATTAACCTTTTGATTTGAAAGAATCAACTTTTGCCAAATGTGTGTATACTTGACTGGAAGTATGTTATATTTATTGTTTTAAATCTCATGTATTGCTGAACAATTTAATAGCCTCATAGCAATATGTATTTTATTTCCAAAAAATAGAAATGCAATTGAATCACTTTCTCTTTGTCAATGAAGAATTGAGTAGAATGGCAGAATGTCGGGCGGACCAGGTAGCATGATTCTGCCCTTTGAGGGGTCCACAACCGTATATTAAATTACTGAAGCTTGTAAAGAATAAATCTGCTTTAAACTTTTAAGCTATTTTCATATATGCTATTAAAATACTGTAATATTTCATTTTAGATTAATGACATAGGAATAATGACCTTTGAGGAGGAAATGGAAGAATGATTTCTCAAGATCTGAAATAATCTATTCTTAATTATGCAGTAATGTCAAGTACAGACATCGTAGCATTCATAATATCTGTCGTGGTGCACGGTTTTACAAAATAGTAATTACCTCTCAATGCCTGTTTTTAGAAAATGAATTTGACAAACTTGGTTTGTTGTTTCTTTTTTAGAATATTTTTTTAACTGCCCCTGTGTATAGATAATTCTCCAGTTTTGTCTACATGAAGCCAGGGATGTCAAATTTAGTCATCTTCTCTTCCTAGTTTTCTGTGCTGCCGGTTCTCGCCCATCATCCACCAGGATGACTGTTTTGATGTCCTAAGTGCGAAGGGAATCGTTCAGGGAATTAGTTATCTTTTCTTTTCTTGAGAGTTTACATTTTTAAAATTTTTAATAATATATTTTGTTTAATCCTATATACCCCAAATATTATAATTTTAACATGTAATCAAATAAAAATTACTGAGATAGTTTGCAGTATTTCGTAGTAAGTCTTCATAGCATGGTTTACTTTACACTTGCAGCACATTTCAAGTGCTGATCAGTCACATGTGGCTAGTGGCCACCTCATTGGATATTACAGTTCTAGGGGCAGATAATTTTCAATTCATTTTTTTATATTTCTTGTAATGTCTTTTTTTATTTGTTCTTTATTTTTCTATCTTTCCAGCTTTATTAAGATATTATTGGCTATAACACATGCAAGTTTAAAGTGTACAATGTAATGATTTGATACACATATATATTGCAAAATGATTACCACAATAAGGTTAGTTAACACCTCCATCCCCACACACAATTATCTTTTTTTTTGTGGTGATAACATTTAAGACCTACTCTCCTGACAAGTTTCAACTTCCACGTAGAAGTGAGAACGTACAAGAGCTTACATTTTTACAGCACTTTACAGTTTACAAAAGATAGCACTGATATTTTTGATATAACATTTTCATACAAGCCACAGGGCAGACACCATTATCTCTGTTTTACTGATATATAACCTGTAGCTGAGGGAGGGTCATTGTCTTACCCAGGGCCAGACATTTAGCAAATAGCAAAGTCAGAACCAGAAATCATGGCTTCTGGCTTCAAATCCAAATATGTGCTTTTTACTGTTTTACTTGATAAAGATGCTTTACACATGCTCTGAGTTGTAAATAACATTCTTAAGAGAGACTATGCTAGTGCATACATGGAACGGGTGGAGAAGACGTTGAATTTAGAGGGAACGCTTATCGAATATTATGATGCATATAGAAGTAATCCATTCATTAAAAAAGAAAAAAGAAATCAAAAGAAATGATTTTGAGGCAATTAGGGCACTTGAATTGTGTATATTTTCTAGCATATTCCCCAAACAGGTGAAGTTAAATAACTGTGGATGTCTAGTTCAAGATCCAATTTTAGAAGAGTGTTTCTGAAATATTTCATGGGTAATGAAATTTTTTTGTCTGGTTCTTAAAAATATTTTTTAAATGAATAACCTTTCCTTTTCATTTCCTCTAAGTATGACTGCTCTAAGGGAAGATGTTACTTCACATAACTACAATAATAGTTTAAAAAACCCAGCGTAAGTTTGAATTTTTATCACTAAAGCTTATAACGTGAACTTCAGCCTTTATTATTTTACATGTAATGACTGCAGCTGACCACATAGAGCTTAGGGTGATAGTTTTAGTCACTGGCCCCTCAAGATCTCCTAGATTTCTTGCGGAAGTAAGAAAAAATAAATACGAGTAATATCAATGTGCCAACATATCAAAGCAGTCAACTAAATTTTCCTAAATAACAACAACCTACAGAATAGTTTATTTTGTTAGTGCTATGTGTAGTAAGATACTAAAAAAAATTTATACAAAAACATTTCCAAAAGTAAAATAGAAATATTCTTTAATAATCAACTCTAGTTTTACCTACATTATCGCTTCTATGGTTCTTTTTTTTGTTTTTTGTTTTTTGTCTGGTCTGCAGCATGGATGTCGACGAAAAATAAATACATAACTCTACAAGGTAAAAAAAAGATTGATGAAAGTGAAAATAGTCTTTATTAAAATTAGCTGTGCATATGATTAATAAAATTAAGGATACTGTTGGGTTTTTTTTTCTTACATTGAAGATACAGATCAAGATTAGTGTGATAATTTGGGGATGTTAAGTTTACGTTAAAAGACAAATGATGACTCAGAATTTTTTCTTCCATTCCCTTTTTATATGCTCACCAATGTGCAAAAGAATGAAACTGTTTAATTCCTTTGATTTTTGAGCCCAGAGTCTCAGGGTAAAAATGAAATAAAATAAAATATTTTTAAAACAGAGGGAGGAAAATCTCTACTGTTCTAACACCAACCAGAAAAGAAATATTTTAACTTACTATCAGGCAAGAGCAAATTTACATTCCACAAACACTTCACCCAATAATGCCAAAGACCTTTATTTATTTCTTGGAACATCTTACCTCATTTTAGGGATTCAGAATTTGGATAGCTTATTTACACGAGGCCACCATGGGGAAGCAGAGACATAATTATATGCCTGATTTGGCTGAGCTCCCTAAAACCTGTGACAAATGATTTGTGCCTTGTTCTTTCCAACCCAGGGGAGCTCCCACGTGCCTCGGTGGAAAATGAAGCAGAATATTTTGCATTCATTAGGTGACTTCACATCTTAAGATAATGTGAAGTTATCTTCATTGCAACCATAAGCTTTTGGTTCCATACTGATGTAATTCTTTATGAATAAAACAAGTTTGAGAGGTAGAGAACCTGATGGGTGAGACAGTATGGACCACACATAGACTAGAACTGGTGAGAGGCAGTATAGACTAGAAGAGGTATGGACTCAGATTGCTGAGGTTCAACTCCTACCCGTGAGATCCGCACAAACAACATCTTCAGCCTTAACTTCCTCATCTGGAAAATGGGCATGATGACCATAGTGCCTACTTCAAAGGACTGCTATAAGGAAAAGAGAAATTAATAATTGCAAAACTCTTAGAAATTTCTATGGATCAATACATTCTAGGTCTGAAGATTCTCTAAAGTTACCAGGTCATATCGAATCCTACCACTATCATTAAGAGTTTTCTACATTCAAGTACAAGCTTTTGCAGCAAATCCCTGGTCTTTGAGTTAGTTCTTAGATTGATATCTATCACTCATTTCAGTCTTTCATTCTGGGCATTCATTCCTTCAAGCAAGATATTGCTGAGCAACTGTTATCATCTGTATGAATGCACAAACGTAAGAACAAAACGTTTTAAACAGTGATGCCATCTTAAGAGAAAACAGGGCTAACTTAAGTTCCATAACTTCAAGTAATCTTCAAAATAGCTCTGTTCCTCACTGATGCCCTCCTTAGCTGAATTCCCACTGTCCTGGGGGTGGGCAGCAGATCACTTAGTCTTCAACTGCCAACCATGAGTCTTCAATTGTTTTTGATATATAAATCTTTAATTGTATTTTAAATTTCTGAGTGTTGACTTCTGTTATTAATTGTCTTAAACTTCACAGATACATATAGGACCAAAACTTGCATATCATACAAATAACCTAAAGCTCACTGCATCCCAATACACAGAATCTAATATATAAATTATTGCCATGTGGAAAGGAATTGAAAATCATCTTTCTGAAATATGGCTTTCTGTCATTCATATATTGGCCAGAGGCTAAACCATCTTACATTCACATTGAAAAAATAAGCCCAACCAGGTATGAAAGCAAAGGAAATTCTAGAAGTCTATCTCCTAACCTAATATAACCAAACCATTAAAAGGGTCCAATTTAAAGATGTGTTCTGGTACTTCCCATGTCTGGCATAACCCAAATCTCTGTTTTCACTCCAATGAGAAATGGTGGAAAGTGGACCCGCCTCAAGTTTTTCTCATAACGCCCACCCTGCCTCCACTACCATGAGTCCTCCCACTCCTCACCTCTATGGAGATAATTATGAGAAAAGATTTCTCTAATTTCTAAGGTTTCTACTAATTAAAACCAATTTACGACAAATGAGATAATGACAGTCAAGCAGAAAATTTTCCTCTGTATATTAGTCTGTTCAGGCTGCCAGAACCAAATGCTATAATCTGGGTTGCTCAAAAACACAGACATTTGGGGCTGGCCCTGTAGCACAGTGGTTAAGTCTGCATGCTCCAGCAGCTGCGTGGGGCTCATGGGTTCAGATACCTGGAGCAGACCTATGCACTACTCATTAAGCCATGCTGTGGCAGCATCCAACATACAAAATAGAGGAAGATTGCCACAGATGTCAGCTCAGTGATAATCTTCCTCAAGCAAAAAGAGGAAGATTGGCAACGGAAGTTAGCTCAGGGCCAGTCTTCCTCACCAACCCCCACCCCCCCAAAAAACCCCACAGACATTTATTTCTCACAGCTCTGGAGGCTAGGAAGTCCAAGATGAAGTTTCCATCTTATGATCTCATTTACCCTTAATTACCTCCTAAAAGCCCTATCTCCAAGTAAAATCACATTGTGGGGTTGGGGCTTCAACATACAAATTTAGGGGCATACAACCCAATCCAATGCACTCTGAGAAGTCAAAGAGCTACTGCAACTTTGTGAACAAAAAGGAGGTGGAGGAAGAGTCTATTTTGAACTATGTGCTCGGGATTTTGTAGAGCGTGGAGGGCAGCAATCACAATACTTTTCTTACAAATCTGAGTGAGGAAAATACGGAGGAAGCAGAGGTGTGCATGACTGCAGAGTGAAAGTATAAACACTGCACAATCTGAGGGTCTAATTTCCTACTCCCAAATGCACTTCAGATCTATTTCTCTGGAATATATGAATAAATTCACGGAAATGGTTGGAAAAGACTAAAGAGTCAATCTGAGGTCAGAATTTACTGAAGCCAGAACAAATGGATGAAAATATATCTTCTCCTCACTCTAATTCTTTGAAGAAATTAAAATTTACAATCTCTTTTAGTTCCCACTCCTCCTATTTCCCAAGTTTCAAACCGTTTTCTTCCTCCAGAGTGAAGCCCTGAAGCCTGTGGTTGCTGTCTGTTTTGTCCCATGGAAATAGAGCGAACAGAACCTCCATCTTCTCTCAAGTTGCTATTCATGAGTTTAAAGATTGTTAAAGTTCTTCTTGAGGAGAGCTCTCCTGTTTTCCTAACTCTTCCAGCCTTTTGTTCTGTTACTCATCTTGGTGATTATCCTTCAAACCCTCTTCAAATTCTCCCCGTTCCTCTTGAGTTGTGGAACCAATATACTCATTAGGGTCTCATCAGTATTGAGCATAACAACAGGATTACCTTGCTATTTTTGAAAAATAGCTGGCAAAATTTCAAAACAGAGAGGCACAACAGTTCCTTACTTCACTTCAGCTGTTATTTCTTATTTCAGGAGAGTTTGTCTTTCAAACTTGTAACCACAAGCCTTGAATTATTTTTAACATGAAAACCATCTCTAACTAGAGTTTAAATTCCAGAGTTGATTCTTGAACCTTAATTATCTTCAACTCCATATACGCTGCACTCCCCCACCCCCAGAATTGTTTGGCCTACGCATATGCAAAATTCTCTGAAAGATGAATGGCACCATCATTAACAAGGACAATTTCTTCAAAAGACAGATGCTCCAATTATTTTGCCTGCTTGACTGATTCCAGACTCTGAATGTTTATCTGGAAGATATTACTGTTTTGCTCAAGGTGCTTAAAAGGTGGTCACCTTTCAGATTCAAGAGAAAGAACCTGGAACAGATTCCAGGAAATGAGCCTAGAGGGAACTGACATAAGATACTGTGACATTTGAAATGCTAACTCATTTTGAGATAGGTGCGTCCCCTGGGCTCTTTTGCCTCAGGAACCTTGTCAAAACATTGGAATAAGTACTCTTTGATTTCATTACTTCACATTTGTTCTTTCCAGACACTTGGTCTTGGGGGAAAATCCTCAAATGGTGTGCCTTACGGGGTTGTAAGCCCCGAGTCTAACAGTGGACGTTGTATTTCTCATCAAAATATGGGGAGAGCCAATTCATCCACTATTTATATACACATTCAGATTAGGAGACATCAGCATGACTGAACAGAAAAGGTTAATACAACATAAAACATTTAGAGTTCATTTAAAATCATGATTGACTATTTTTTCCACAGCAACAATATTTAAAACTTAAAACGGATGAATTACTATATGATGAGATCCCCAGGTGGACATGAGAGACACAGCTTAATGTCACTCTAATCTATCTTCAGATAATTGCTTAGTAGTCACTCCCTCAAGTTGACATTTTATTTAAATTAAACTGAATACATGAACTATATTGTCTATGTCTCTTGACTAAATGATGAAAAGCTTGTAGCCTCTGACCTTTAAAATATTTTATTCTGTTTTTTTTTGGTAAGAATCAGGAAAATGTTCTAACAACAAGTTGAGTTCTCTGAGCAAACACAAGGCATATCTATAATATTTTTAAAAATTATTTTCAGAAACAAAACCTTTGAAAATTTTAAAGCACACTTACCATTGCCTCTCCTTACGTGTCTGATGGGTTCCTACAAATTTTAAATGAAATCCAATTGCTTCCTGGAGATCTTGAGTCAGCCCTTCAAGTCCCTCACTGCCAGCTCCTGAACAGGACTATCTCTTGGCTTCTCCAATCCCAGAGTGGCCTCCTCTAGCTGAGCATCAAGGGCTCAGCCCTTGACAACTCCAATCCCAGCCTGGCAAGTTTTCCTGAGTGATGCTGGTTCTTTAGCTCTTTGGTCCCACCTGCCTAGGGACCATTCACTAATCACAGGTTTCTGCTTTATGCCGCTCTCAGCTGGGGTCCAAACATTGTAATTACTTCAACTTCAGATACTTTGCAGTCTCTTGTCCACTCTTTGGATTCCTTTCCTTTGGATTACTAAAGATATATGCTTACATATTTTGTTAGGAGCAAATGAATTAGAAATAAATACATATTAAAAATTTTCAGCCACTACATGTCACATGAACATTTTGAACTTTTAGGAGCACTAATGAAAACAACTACATGCAGCAACTCTTTCAAGCGATGGTCCTTTTCCATTGCAGACAGAAAATCATTTGTGTGAATTTCCACATAAGGGCTAATTTTTGAGAAAGAGAGTCCTATTTTTAAGTGATTTTTTTTCCCTTAAGATGAAAAGTACTTTTGCATGAAAGATGCTCAGTGTATGTTAATATAGTCCTTTCTTTTGGTGATTATTTTGCCTAGCTGGGATCAATTTAGGAATTTCAAGTATTATATCTTCAAAAACTTGCTTTCACATTAAGTTGGAGAAATAAATTGGAATGTGAATCCATGGGATTCTGAGTATTATGGCAAAAAGGAAATGTACTGACTTTGAAGAAAAAGAGAACTCTACCCAAAAACATCTTCTCTCCCTTTGAGGGTTAGGTGGCACTCTGAGTACATTCTAGGACCATAAGAGCTTAGAAGCATCGGCAGTCCCCAGGGCTCTTGTATCCTCTCGGTTTACATGCTCTCATTTCCAGGCCTTGAACTGACATACAATAATATGAAATGTCCCCAAATCTTCTCCAACCGGACAATTTCTCAAATCCAGACCTCCTCAGGAACCCTCCCAAACATTTCACCCGGAGTTCATCTAAGCACCTCATGTTCTTCATGTTCAAATCCTAACTCGTGACTTCCCTTCCACAAACTCTGCCCTCCTATCCTGTGTTCTACCTCTGTGAATGACAGTGAAGCTGCCATTTGCACTTATATCCATTCTCCATTTTCTTGGAATAACAAATCCCTCAGACACTTTGCTGGTCACCCGGCTACCTCCCTTTCAGCTAGGTTTGGCTATGCAAGAAAGAGAAATGTTCGCTTCTACGCCTCATTAGATTAGGGTAGTCCTTTGTTCTCCAAGTCTTCCAGTGACATCAAAGGTCACTTAGAAGAGAATTCAAGGTCCTTACAATGGTCTACTTGGCCTTTCATGATGTGCTCCTTCTGTGCTCATCTCTGACTTGATTCCATTTTCTCAGCAGTCTCCTGCTCTCTGTTCCAGACTCATTTGGCTCCTCTCTGCCTCTCCTCCAATACCCCAAGCCTGCTCCTGCCTCAGGGCTTTGGCTGATGCTGGTTTCGTTGCCTGGGCTTCTTCTGGTCTCTCTTCCAATGTGATCTTACGAAAAAGGAATTTCATGAAGAGTCTCTGTAAATGAACACTGCACTTCCCCCTCCCCACTTATAGAATGATTCTCTGTCGCCCTAATATACTTGATAAGACTGATCTCCCTGGACACTGGATGTTTACATGTGCATCTCTGTGCTTTCTATCAGCCCCTATTAATATATAACTTTTATAAAGGCACAGCCTTTTTGGTTTTATTTACTGTCATAGCCTCAGTGTCTAAAAGGGTGTCTAGCACAGAGTATGTAGTCAATAAATATCCCAGTTTTAGGGTCTTTCAGAAAGAGGAAGCATACTCTCTTTGAAGACATAGTGCAAGGTTGATGACCTACAGGAAATTCCGAATACAAAATAATTTTACTCTATCTGGGAATGGATTTTATGTTTTTTAATGTGCAGCATTATCAAAAATCTAATTAATGAGTCCTGCTATTTTACAATTCTTTTCATTCTTATTTAAAACACACTCTAATCAGAGAAATTTACATTTTTATTCATGCTCTTATCACTTTTTTACGAGAATGTTTACTTAGCCTAAGCCCAAACGTAAATCTTTCTATGCACAAAGGAAGTGCTCAAAGCTAAGGCTACAAGTGGCTCCATTAATATTTTGTTACTCATCACTCTTCTTGCGTCTTAAACTTGTGACACTTCAACATAGAAGCTTCCCCCGAAAAAAAAAAACTGAGAAAAATCTCATTCTGTATTTTTCAACAAAACAAATTGGTAACATTCAAACAAATCACATTTTCATTCTAATTGTTATTGAAAACTCCCAGGGAGAGAAGTGGAGAGGTTTATATTATTTTAAAACAAGTATAGCAGTAACAATATCTTTTAAAAAATACTATCTTTTAATTACTGTCTTCAACCTTTAGTCTTTAAACTAAATCTTTAATTATGACTTAATCAATTTATAATTTGGGGGCCAAAGAGATATATTCTTTTATTCTAATATTGAAAACAAGAGAATAAACAAGATTAGAATGCAAAATGATTTAAAAGACTTCATAAATAAATGAAAAGCAATAGGATATACTGGTGTATACGAGGAAGTCATTTGGTGTAAAACTAATTTGACCTGACTTTTATTTTTCCAAAAGGGCCTGACATGGCCTGTTGAGCATGCATTGTACATCTGCTTTAAACATTTACAATGTCTCAAAGACAAGAATGATGCCCTTAAAGATAGGGATGTAACTTCCCCCCATATCAGCATTTCTTTAAGGATAAGCATCTCCTCCTGGAAACTAAGGATTAATTACCAACCTGCTGTGCTCTCCTTGTTACCACTGACCTGCTGACCACTGACCTGCTGTGCCAGCTAAGCATCTCACGACAGTAGTAAAAGAGACATTCCTGTCATATGTGATGTATGCTCCTTGCTCCAAGACAGTATATAACCACTCTGTACACCATACTTCTTTGGTGCTCTTCCTTCCTTGGGGAGGGGGTGCCCCAAGCTATAACTCTCAAACTTGGCTCATAAATTCACCCCAATTTTGATTTATAGATTGATTATGGATTATTTGCATTTACAGACCTTAGAAGTATCTTTATTATTGAAAGTTGTTATGCTCTTTGAGTATCAGTCTTTTTTCACCTCGTAACATCAATTGCTCAAAGCACCACTATCAATATTTTCCCTGAATTTGAGTTATATACTGTGTATAAAACAAAACAAACAAAAAACTACAAATCTTGACTTTCTATTAATTTAGTACATACAACAAAGTTTTATATTATTTCAATAAGAGAGTCTTAATAAAAGGATTAATATTTTAAAAATATTGAGAAAACAAAGTCTAGTTGTTTGTAAACAAGAAAAATAAAAGAAAACACTGAGGGAAGAATTAAGGTAACTGTAGAATTTTAGACTAAATGTAGAAAAGAAGAATACATTTAGACTTTAGGATAAAAACCTGTTCAGAGGCATATATTCTTTCTAAAATGTTAGTGGAAAAATTATAATCATAAAATATTTTTAAAAACTTAAAAATGTTTTTATTAAAACTTGAATCTCAGTTATTCAAGTTCATCCATTTACTTATTCAGTTATTAAACAAACATGTATTGAATGTCTACACCAGGCATTCTCTTAAGTCATGGGAAGGTGAAAAGAAGTAATACAGGATTCTTGCCCTTGGGATGTGAGAGCAACACAGGCTCAGCAAAAAGACGATCTTCTGCTATACTAGTGCGACTCAGGGACTCTCAATGTGCACATGTACAACTTTAATTCTCCAGAGGAATTCTTAAGATGGCTAAATTGTCAAAATTTTCTTTAAATGCATTAATGCCCAATGTTTCTGGAGAGCTTACTGTGTTTCAGAAGATAGAGCACGCAAAGATCAATCAGGCCCCTCAGGAGTTCAGGGGCTGGAGGCAGTGTTGCTCTGAGGAGAGGGAAGCCCTCATTCTGGCTCTCCAAACTGTGTGACTTGGAGGCAGACACTTCACAATCTCCATGCACATCACTTTTTCCCTCTCTCCCTTCATTTAATATAAAATTGAACTATTAAGAGCCTCTGTGAGGTCTAAATTAAAATCACCATTCTCTGAACTCTTACCATGCCCAGGCAGGCAGTCTGTCCTTAAAGTGGGCCTGATTACCCATATTGGCAGAATAGGAAAGCAGAAGCTAAAGTAAACCAAGAAACAGGGGGACACAATTTGTAGGTGTTAATTCAGGACTTCTTGAACCCAGACATGCTGGGTACAAAGCTTATGCCCATAACCACAACACCAGACTACTTCCTATGTGGAAGTACTTTTTTAAAACATAGATACATCAACATACAAAGGAAGATGAGCATGCGTACAAATAAATATGCACAAGGTGCTTAGTGGACTTGAATAATCTTAGCACTAAAATACACAGCATCTATAGAAACATTAAATATTGTACTGATGACGCAGTTTGGATAAAGTTAAAAAATAGCCATGAAATCTTTGTTGAAAATCAGTACGGTAAAATATTTGGGGGAAAAACCAGAATAATGCTTCTAAATTAATGGGAAATATACATATATGTATACATACAAAATTATACACTAATTATATGCACTCTTAGCTACGCAAGAATATATTTATATTAATCCCTTCTGAAAATAGATCGATAAAAGTCACTGTAATATTTATATTAAAAGAAAAAGTAAAAGAAGGTATCAAAACTGCTTAATTTTTTTCAGACTGGCAACTACCTTAAGAGCAGACAGTTTTGTGTGTTAATGTGAAACACCTAGTATGGCATGGTGCATTCATAACAGTAATATTTGAGGTGGTAAGAATATAGTTATAAACTCTAATGCATATATTTCTTGAGTGTACCTCATTAAAATGTCACATTTATATTAGTAAAGGCAGATTTCAATAATTTTGTGATAGGAAAATCAGAAATTTGTTAAATTTGCTCAATATTAAAGAGTCTGAAACTTAAAAAGAATGAGTTTTACTATGCAGTGAACTGATCTTTTAAAAGTATATCTAAATATGAATATGATCTAATTTACTCAGAAAGACCATGTTGTAACAGTACTACATGATGTTGTTGTTCAGGAATATTCCCACTCATAAAATGCAGTGATAAATAATCTCTAAAGCCAGCACCAGGTTACACAGGTGATATCAGCTTCCATTAAAAGGAGTTCATTAACAAATAAACTCAAAGCCATAGATCAAATATAAAACTTATAGATATTTTCTTAGCAAAAACGAATCAATTAATTATTCTTGGACATTAGAGGACACATCTCACATCTCATTAATTTTAAAAAAATTATTATTATTAAAATACAGTATTAGTAAAATAATAAGTTCCAGTACATAAACTGGCATGTATTAGGCAATCAGTACGAATCTGTTGAATGAATAGATGACATCTGACCTTAAGTGGTAGTTATTTTTCTTGAGCGATCACTATAATATCTTAAATTTTTTCCCAAGTACTCATGTTAATAATTATAAAAGAAATCGAATGACACTACAGCTTATGAAAGGTGTTAAAGTTTTAGGGGGTGGGTATGTTACATTCTTCTCTATTTGAACTTTTTTCCAACTAGAAAAGGGTGGAAGGGTGAAAGCTCAAGTTAATGAAACTCACTGCTAATCTTTTTGGATGCTCCAGAATGTCAGACAAATTAATTTATTACATCATTTCCCTAGCTGCGAGGGAATGATAAATCAAGAGGGATTCATGGATGGCTTAGCATTTATTTAATGATCAAGTATTTGTTTAGTGACAGCTTTGAACTGCCATTAGGAATACTACAATGAACGTGATGGGGTTCCCAGTTCTCAAGGAACTCACAATCTGAAGGCCAAATGATCAAGGAAATCAGTGGAGAGGTTAACTCTGCCTGGGAGAAGATGTACTGGGCACCAGGAAATGCCTCAATGAACAGGTGAGATTTAATCTGAGTCTTAAATATGAACACAGATTCGGTAGGCAAGGGGGTTCAGCGTACTCTGGGCAGGAGCAGCACGTGCAAGCACAGTGTTTGGATAATTCCCAGGAAATAGTAAGACACTGGAGTGGTGGAACTCATGAGGACTCGTGGAAGGGAGTGGCTCCTATGAGCTTGCCTAAAAACTCTGCAATTTAGGGTGAGTTTGTAGGACAAGTGCCTACAGGCACTACAGAGCCAACAGCTTTTAAGGTAGAGGAGTAACATTATGCGGTCCAGTTTTTAAGATATAGATTATTCTGGAATTAGTGCTGCGGAAGGGGTGGAGTGAGGTAAAACTGGTGGCAGAGAGATAATTGAGGAGGCTGTTAAACAGGGTAGTAGAGTCATTCCATTGAGATGACGAGGCAACAGCAGTAGAAGGATAATAGCGAGGGTGAGTCAGAGACAGAACAGAATTGTGAGAGACCCAGAATATTGGAGAAGAAGAGCAGGAGGATCCTATTATTATTTTTATTTGTATTATTTGGAGATGAGCATGCCAGAATACAGAGAAATACTGGTTACCGCCCTTTCTTTTTTTTGAGAAAGCCAATAAAATGCCACTTAAAGGGAAGTGAGGAGATAACATGATATTTAGGAACTTGCTTTGCAGTAGATACTCATTTATTTCTCACAACAATCCTGGGAAGAAAATATTACTATTTTCATTTCTACAGATGAAATAATTGAAGCTCAGAGAAGTTGAATACCTTTCTTCGAATTTTAAGCCATCCGAGTTCTGGCTGGGGTGGCATGATTGGTACAACTGAAACGTGGTTGTGGAGTAAGACAGAGGCCACCCCTGCCCCAAATAAGTAGTGGATCATGAGATTTCTTAGAGCTTAAATGCTTTGTGAAATTAGAGAAGGTAGGCAGAGGGAAAAGAACAAGAAATTCCAGTGAGATGGCGAGTGAGGCTGGGGCAGGAGAAGGGTATGTCCATAGGTGTGAATGAAAGCAGGAACAGCCCAGTTTTAGGCAGTTGAGTATAACTCAGATTAGAAGTAGAAACTGAAGTGGAGACGGACTACCCCTACATTTGTCTCCCACAAAAAGAGTGTGCCAGGTTTGAGGGAAGACACCATATTTCGTATTTAAAAGGAAAAACTGTCCCTTTCATACATGTTTCCACACCTGTCTCTACTTGGCTCCATCTGCAAAGCCATCCTCTCTCTTGACTCTTCCCGCTCTGGCTGGGGGAGCTGTCCTGAGCACTGCAGGAAGGATGCATCACCCCTGGCCTCTGCCCATTAGATGCCAATAGCACTTCCCCCTCAGTGTGACAACCAAACATGGCTCCAGACATCGCTCAGTGTCCCCTGGGGGGGCAAAATCACCCTGGTTGAGAAGCACTGATTTAGAGGATAAGGGTTTTGCATTGAGAAAAGAAAAGTTCTGGTTATCATGATTTATCCCTCTTAGTAAGCAGATGGGAATTAATCAGGACATAATTTTTCTGTAATATTTTTTTGTCCTGTGTAAAGCCAGGATGATATTACCTATCTCACAGGGCTGCTTTGGCGATTAAATTAGATAATCTGAGTAATAACACGTGTTAGAGGACTCACACAGGGACTGGACCATAGCAGCGCCTTGTAAGTGTGAAATGGTCTAGCAGACTAAAGGCGAGACTCAACTGTGTTAATTGCTTTGCAGTGTACAAATAGTTTAGCTTAAAATGGTCTTTATTAGCGAAAAAATGTCCCAGAAGGACAGCTTCAGTACCACCATGATGACATTTTGTTTATAACTCTGAAACAGGCTCTTGAATTTTTTCATCTTTTTTTCTGAACAGGAAAATAAATATATTTCAACCAGAAGTTAAGAATATGCTCAAAGTCATCGGTAACTAGTGGAAGAAGAACGTAAATGTGAGATTTTGGGCACTCATCACTTGGTTTTATTTGCCACAAGTATTTTAATACTTTGTGTAGGTTATAATGCAGCATTTGGAAATAAGCTATATTTTAATATAGGTATATAGGTCATTTACCACGAGGAGAGGGTTGTTTGATTAATGATTCATCTTTTCTTATAGATCTAACTCTATTAGTTTTTCCACATTGAAAACCAGTCTTTACAGTCTTTTAAGGCCAGAATTCATACATAGGGATTCCTAATTCCTTTTATCTTATAGAATGCTGCTTGTGAAATATGTGATTTCTCTTTTTTTCCCTTTTTAAAATGATCAAACTATGTGCCATTTGTTTCTGTGCTTTTATGAGGAATAATCACAGAAATTTTCATATTGCAATGAATTTGATGGAGGGTTTAAAATGGAGTAGATTTCAAGATTAGGACAAGGATATAAAGTTTGTGCCATGATTCTGAGATGTTGCTATTTAGAAAAATAAGTAGCAGTTTACTTCTTTTTGTTCAATAGTCTCAATCAAAGAAAATCAGAGACTTGTTCATTTTTCCAAAAGCTTAAAGAGTAACAAAATTAAAAACTTTGCAGGACATTTGGCCCTGTCCAAAACATCCATCAGACGTTTGGTCCACGCCAAAAGGTCTTTGATATCTGGTCATATTTGGTTCTGTCCAAAATATCCATAGAGACATTGGGTCCACACCAAAAGGTCTTTGATATTTGGTCCTGTCTAAAACCATTTGTTATGGGCCAAATATGCTCACGGACGTTTTAGACAGGGCCAAATGTCAAGGACCTTTTGGCGTGGATCAAACATCTTATGAACCAAATGTCTTATGGATGTTTTGGACAGGACTAAATGTCCACCATTCAATTAAAAACACATATATCCAGCAGTAGCAAATATAATAAATAAAAACAGGGTTAGGCAAATATATAATTTTATGCCAAATGAAATAAACTACAGAATTTGAAATAACAAAACTATCTCCACTTTTATGAGAACCTAGACAACAATTTTGAAACTATAGCTTCAACTTAACTTCATAAAACATCATTTAAAATTTAATCTTGACAGTAGTAGAGAACAGAAGACAAAATGAAGACCTCTAGTCCCATTGAGGTTAAAAGGATAATGGAATTCAATACATCAATTCTTGACTTCAGTGGATTTCTTTCAACCATTAGCTGAAACACGAATATAAATATAAACAAAAAGGGGCTGATGACACACATGGTTCAGGATGGCTGTATCTCATTCCTATGTCTGTGATCCTTGAATATGAGCCCAATGGTCCTATAGCACCATCAGTACCCTTTATCCTTCCATTCCTATCCGGTGTGTAATTTCTCTTTTTACAGATGGAATATTTTAATGTTAGACGAAGCATTGCTTTTCTTGAGGATTCTTTTTTTTCAGATAACAAAATTGCCTAACTAAATTTTGCTTTAGCTGCCAGGAATCTTAGAGTCAAGTTCAAGGATTAATAGCAGCAACTATTAGTCCCTAGAGTCTCCCTATTTGTGACTGATATTTATTTATCTCTTGATTCCCCAGTTTTATTTACATTTGTCTGTCCTACATTTCTATTTAATTTATAATTATTGTGCTTTATTCTTGTTATAACTCACCTAAAACTTTTTGTTTATAAAAAAAGCAGAGTACAGGTACATAAACAAAAACAAGTCAATAGTAAAGGATGAAAATGTTTAAATAAAAAAATTAATAATGCCAAGAAAAATATGTCCAAACATTGACGTGGCCAAGTTAAACATGGGGAAGTTCCTGATTTCAGAATACTTGTAATCAAAGTTATCAGTGATCATATTATTAATATTTGGATAAACAAAAATGGTTTGTTTTAAAAGTTTCTCCAATATGGAAATATAACTTAGGGATCCTAAACATATGAAATTACTTATTCCCTGAGGCACAGTATGCTCTTACTATGAATGCAATTTAATTTCAAAGTGAAATTTCACAACCGCTGAGAAAAAGAATTTTATGTATAAGGGACTTATATTACTACTGATAAGACCATTACATCCATTTGGACCATATACCCTTTTTCTAAAATGAAAAAGTAAAGCAATGTAAAGCATATCATCTTTAATTGTCTTTAATTGGGTTTGAGCTTTGCCAAGAAAAGTCAGAGATTTAACAGACAAGCAGATGGAGGCATGGGAACGATTCATGCACTTCCTAGAGAGTTTACTTGGGAAACATATTACCGGATTGGACAACATTAGATGCTATTCAATTATTCTCAAGTGCAGCTGTTTCTTTATCAGACTAATACTTACAGCAACACTGCAGTATTTTACCTGTTAATGTTTCTCTACATGACTCGAGCAAAGTTTTTAAAGATAAGGCACTTCAATCAAGATCTTTAGACTAGAACATCTCCTTAAAATGAAGAAAAAAAAATTTTAAGGATGAAAATGTTGGTGAAGGAGAAGAGAGAAGTAAACAGCCATGCTTTAATAAAATCAGGATGAGCTGCTAACCAAAATATTAGCTTTGCTGGCTCTTTGACTTTGTCCAAATCCTTTAAAAATGATGCTCATCCCTCTGCTTCAGCAGAGCATACCAGATATAGTCTCTGATCTGATGAATTATCATTTTTATTGCTCATTATTTTATGTATCTAGCTCATTGGCTTAGTCAGTTCCTAGCTTTGGTATAATTTCATCAGGTTGTGTCTAAAATTAAAATGCAGTTGAATTATTCATTCACTCATTCCACAAATATTTACTAAAGCCTAATATAGTCCAAGCAAGGAGGATCCTGGAAGAATATATCTTTTGTTCCAAAATATCCACTCTGAAAAGTCAACACAAGGTGCCAGAAGAATGACAGAAATAAAAAGTTTGAAAAAATAGTAAATATCTATAACAAGCATGTATATTTTTGGAGCCATTTGACATATTAATATAACATAATACATGTCTTCACAACAACTCAGTATTACCAAGAATCCATATGTGTCTGCCCTATAATAAATGTGGGATACATTTATCTTTTACATTAGATTTTTAAAATGAATCTTAACCAATGATATGTCAGTTTTAGGGAAGCTCTCTGATTAAAAGGAGTTAATAGCAAATGAAAAAAGTAGTAGAAAATGCAAAGAGAAGTACACTTAACCCACGATTCACTTCAGATACTATTAATCTTATGTGGCGGCAATATGGTGGATTTTATTGAGATTTTAATCTTCCTCTGTCCAGATCCCAGACAGTCAGGGATATAAAGAGTTTAGAAAGCAGGCTTTATATTATTTGAAAAGCTTTGCCTGTACTAATGTAGAACTCTAAAACATAAGCGCCTCACTGCCTGAATCCTTCAAAGAAATTCCTAAAATGGCATGAAAAGAATCTGTGGCCTTATTACAGCTCTATTCGCCACAGAGAAGAATTGTACATAAGGCCAGTCCATCTTGATCCCCAAAGGAAATACGCAGGCATCTTATTAATAGGCATATCTTGTACTGTGTCTCCAGGGATGCTCAGTGTGTGTGTGTCTGTACTTCTCTCTGTGTATTTTGTTCTCCATTTTTCCCCAAAATAAATATTTAGGAGAAGGCTTAAAATATCAACTGCTTTTCTTAATGTAGGATAGCTCTGTGCAGGCATATTATTTGGGCAAATTAGGTCCCACAACACACTTTAGCTTCATTGATGAAAGTAATTTAGGGTAAAGAAGACAGCTATGCCTCAGACGTTAATGTAATGCTTATCTGAGTTTATAACATCTTTATTGGTCTCCATTACCTGAATGTCATATGCACATTGCTGTGATGTTCTTAAGACAGCTCCTTGAAATTTTTATAACGTAAATGGTGAAGATGGTTTTATACTGAAGACAAAAACTGTCACCAGTATGAAATAAAAGCTGATTACGCCGTACACAAGTGGTGCTGATGTGGATCCAAGTTTCCACTCAGCTTCAATGCAGTTTGCACTTATTTCTTTTAAACTCTGATTGAAATAATATCACTATATCTCAAGGGTATCTCTATTGATGAAAACTTTTTGATGACATCTTATCCTCTTCCCTTCCAATGGGAAGTGCCACATCTGGTTATGGGATGGTTGGGGTGTAAAGGAGAGATTTTAGCAGCTAAAACAACAGTTTATATAGTCAATATACAGTCATTATGAGAAAAAAATGTCCCCACTGCAGCTCAAATAAATAACTGGATTTACATTATTCACTGGTGGAAAGGAAGGTCTGTATGTCTGAGCAGCAGGAGAAGAGATCCCAGCTATACCCTCACCCCAAAAACACACATCTCTGATTCTGTTATTCTGCTTGAATACTTACCAATATCAACTTATTTTGTGGATGAACCATGCAACTATGAATAAATGACATTTGATAAACTTTGCTAGCTGTGCCATAAAATTAATCTCATAATAACGTCACTGCCAAATTATAAAATCCCTTTGCTCCTGACAGTAATGTGAGATCAGGACACTGACTGGGTGACAATTTGGAGGAGAGGTCAATAGTACTTTTGGCCTATGGTTCACGGCCTGGAGGAGCAGACAAGCAGAAGGTATTGACAGGTTAGGCAATGGGCCCGATGTGGAAATAGGATAAAATTGCCTTGATATCTTCAGTTACACCTTTTATGCTCTTTCTCCCATTTTCTCCTGAAACTTCTTGCCTCAATGTCTTGGTCCTTCAACAAAGCCTGAACTCAGATTCTTTATTCAAACAACGTACAAATGGTCATTATCAGTTATTATCATTATTGTTATTATTATTGAGGAGGTTTAAGCAGACATTGACCAGATGTTTTTCTATTTATAAACAATTACTCTGGCTGTTGGGTGGAGATTGGTTTGCATGGGAACAAGAATCGCAATAAGATGATAGAGGGACTACAGTGGAAGACTGCTGAGCCAAGGAAGTGATGAATGTGATTTGGACAAGGGGGATGACATGTGACACAGAGACTGATGAAGTTATTACTGCACTGGTTCTAAACCCTGGTTGACATTAGAACCATTGGAAGAGCTTTCAGGTCCACGCTCAGAGATTTTGATTTAATTTTCTGGGTGCAGCCTGAGCACCAGTATCTTTTCACAGTGAGAGTTCAGAACCACTGGGTCCGAGCTAGGCTTTGGAGAACTTGATGGGTTAGTTGTGGAGCGGTTAAGAAGAGGGACATATCTTGTATGACAACTAGATTTCTGGCATGAGCAACTAGTTTTATTGTAGGGCCATTTATAGAGAAAGAGAAGACTGGGTAGCCAGATTTTTATGTGAACTCACCTGATTTTTTGATTTGGAAATTTTTCTAACACATGCATTTCAATTTTGTGTCGACAAAAAAACCCATACAAAATAGACAAAGTAAGATAGATCTAACATGTAGGTGACTAGTGCAACTTCTGCCTAGTGTATCTGGCTCATTGCAATCATGAAATGATCATTTTTCTCCCTCCTTTCTTCCCACTCTCCCTCCTTCCCTCCATCCCCCCTTTCCTTCTTTCCTTCTAAATTAAGTAATAACACTTTCTCTAAGGAAGCATAAAAATTTCTCCCAAGGTCACAGGTTAAGTAGTAAAGCTAGGTCTCATATCTGATTAAGTCCCAAGTCTGTGCTACTTCTCAAATGTGCTTTTCAGCAGACTTTTTTTTTTTTTTGTGGGAGGTGGGGTAGAGGAGTTGTTATAGAGTCTTACTTTTGAAAATAGTTTATATAGATGGGACATTTTTCTAAATATGTAAGTAGCATTTCAACAAGCCTATTATATTCCTAATAATATTTTAAAAGTTGAATACAAGAAAGTAACGAATCTTGTAATAAAGTATTCCTTAGTGATAACATACCACACAGACACACAGACACAGACACACACACACACACATACACACTACTCATCCAAGTAGTCTGAACCGGATCGAATCAAGAGCTACAAAGCTTATATCTTATAAAAATCTAATTTCAGCATATCCCCTTCTAGAGAATTCATTAATCAGCAAAACTGTTAAATACTGTTATTTTCTGTTTATGTCACATTTATGTCATGATACACCAATGGAGTAAATGTGACAAAACCTTAGAGAGCAAGGGATCATTAATTAATTCACATGTAGGGTCTGTTAGCTCATAATTTAGCACTCAATTTTGTCTAAGCCTAGACTAATTTTAGGGGGAAAAAAGGGAGTTTATATCTTTGTGTTAGAATTTTGAACTACAGATATTATACTTAGAAACATACAAGGGGATTAATCATATTTCATACACTTGATTTCCACAAAGTTGTAGACAGTTCTTATTTTAAGAACCATAGAATTTCCTCTCTCTCCTGGAATGAATGTATTTTTGATTTATATTTATCACGTAACAAAGAAAATGAAGAGGTCTTTGAGTCTCATATGTCATACTATAAATACATACTTCTAGGTAGAAAAGACAAAGGTCATTTCTGACATGTGAATTTTACTCCTCAGAATAAATTCCATCCTCAGTAAAGAACAAGAACAACAGGAACGGATACGCATCCATACATATGATTCAAAAGAATGGGTAAGCAGACAAGGGAAATTTTACCTACCTATTCCAGGTAGGATTATCAAACCAACCCAACGTATCAAGGACTGTGCTGTGTGCTGAACTTCTCTTGTAGGAAGAAACCAGGTGCCATGTTACCATGAAAGCTAAAAATCAAACAAATAAAGAAGAGATAAATATATCTAAAACAAGATAAAAGATGAAGTAGGATACTGGGATCACTAAATTGTGAGAGGGCATTTTAATTAACTGATAGATTTCATAAATGGAGATTTATCACAGCATTCTCCAAATGTTGTTTATCAAGAAATCTTTTTATTCTATAACACCTATTAGCATCCTGCTGAATGAGGGATCCACAGCATTTACTGGGGAAACAAGTAGTCTGTGTAACCTACCTCTCCACACACATGTCGCATCTTCAGTCCATATATATTTATATTACATATAGAAAGCTAAGTGTTGAGTTTCCCTCGTAAGTTTTATAGCAAGTAAGCAAAGAATCACTCATCTTACTAACACATTTCTTGTTTCATGGCAACAAGTATTTGACATTCACTCATAATTTTGATCACTAATTAATGAGAAAATAACGTGAACCAAGTATTGGGTTGAAAAAATGAATAGGACTTGGTAGTTCCCTCAAAAAACCCAAGGCCAGTCAACTGGGAAAGGCCACACTGGATGCAGAACATCCCAGTGCAGGAAGCTGAGAAGTAAGTAACTGCCCATCCACAATGCAGAGAGGGTACAGAGGTGGTGTCACCAAGCAGAAGGTCGTTAAGATGAGTCTTGAATGCTGAGTAGGAGAGTGAAAGGCAGAAAAAGGAGATGAGGGTGGGGAGAGAGGGGAGGGATAGTCAAGCAGCATGTTCAAATGCAGGAAGCTGTGAGGGAGATTGATATGTTCTGAAAGCCATCTTAACGGGCCTACAATAGTTTGAGGAAATAGAACATACACAAACAAAATGGCAAAACATCCTTTTACAGATTTAAATGACTGTAAATCAGCCTAACAGTACAAGCAAAAGCTCTTACCCCAATAACTGTAAAGAATTTGAAACTGTTTCCAAAATCATGTACACACATTATCTCATTCTGGCTTTACCATCTCTCTGCAAGGTGGGACAGGGTAACCTCAGCGCTACCGTGTGTCTGGAGAAACTGTGGTTGAGGGGCTTGCCCAAAATGATAAAGTGATTCATGTAGACTAGAGGTTAAAGTGGGGGGCCAGTCTTCCCTTTGCTGCAGACGAAGTTGCGATGGTGGGATTCAGGAAGAAATGCATGTGGCAGATTGATGAATGTGTTGTGGCCATTACAGTCACCATCCTACTTCACGAGAAGTGCTTTCTTGCTGTGTGCTGCATAGTGGGCTCTGGGCACAGCTGGACTGTTGCCGCTATCACCTTCCTGTTTCCAACTTCAGGAATGCAAGCACCGGGTAGAAACACAAGGTTGATTAAGTCCACATTGTTTTACCTTGTGAGTTTTGGTACTTCCCATAATAGACCTTTCTGTACAGCCACATTGCAGACGTGGCTGGCTACTGTGCACTGTCCAGCAACAAGGGAAAAAGTGTTCATTCTGTTTAAATACAGTTGTGAGCCTCAAATTCCCTCTGTAGACTTAACTGTTACATAAGAGCCTCTCTCAGGCCTGGTGGTTTTCACCTCTGAAATCATCAGTACTTTAATAACTTTGCTGGGGTACTGTGTGGATGAAGGGCTTTGCTGTAGGTAAGAAGTTAGAATTGCTGTGTTTATTCAGATAGAAAAGGAGGCCAGCACCCAACTGTAACATGTAAAAATGGGGAGAGTGGGCACGGAGATGGGGGAAAAGCAGGTTTAGCAAAATGAAGAAACCTTGTCTATGACACATAAAGAGAAGGCTTATGTAAGAAATAAAAAATCTAAAGGAGGCTGTGGCATTCTCCAGAAGATGAGAAGCATAGTTGCTGAGGCTGGAAAGACTGCAGAGGATTCTTTCCTTTTCTCTTCTCCCTCCGCCCTCTTTTTCTCTTTTAAACTCCTGAAGTGAAACTGCTTAGACTATGTTAATTTCTCATCAGGAAGGCGAGAGACTGGAAAATCTTTCCATAGCCCCCAAACCGCCTTGCCCTCATGAAGGAGGATATAAATTTATGTTTTCAATGCTTTTTCAGTTGAGAAAGTTTATGCTTGTTACAGGCTTTCCGATAGCTTATAACACACTAGGAATTATTTTGGCTTTAAAGAAAAGTGATTGCTTAAAAAGGCAGCTCTTGCTACAAAGGCTCTCAAGATAGAAACCAATTCCAGGGAACAGAGGAGCAATAATGCCTAGAAAACAGACACCAGATGAAAGACAGACAAAATTCAAATGACAGTATCACCCAGATGTGCAGCTTCTAGCAGTTGTCTTACAATTGCTTGACAAACTACACTTGTCACCACAGAAGTAAGCTTGTTCTTGGGTAGGATGCGACAGAAGATTAAGCTAAACTGTTACCTGAAACCAAAACAGAGAAGCAAATAAACAAATCAAAATATCTCTGACAAACCTAATGGAAGAAAACTTGGATAAGACATTTAAAGGGGAAATTGGACTATACACAGAATTCTAAAATGAGCAATTTATGGAGATATTTATTTTGAGTATATTTCCCATTTGTTTGTGCAAACACTTAGGTAATTAATGAGGTCCAACAGATCCGACCTCAGCCATTTGCAATATAATTCAGCACTTACTGGCAAGATAGAGATTGGTTCTCTAGAGAACTTTGACAACTAGCTCCTATGGATGTAAACCCTGGAATGAGAAAGCAGGTTGTACGAAACTTTGTACCAAAAGAACTTGAATGAACAATCTGTGCAAGAAGAAGTCAGGGGTGGGAGGAGGGTTGGTAAATGAGATGAGAGGCGCAGAGGCAGAGAGGAAAAGAAGTGACAATTTCTGTGTGCCACTGACACCCAAGGCGTTGATTAACTTGCCTAATCATTTCAACAACATTGTGGAGCAGATATCATTGTCACTAGTTTACAAATGAGGAAATTGTTTTTTTTCCCCCCCAGAGGCTAATTCATTTAATACACAACAAGAAGTGACCTGAGTTGGGATTTGAACCCACGCTTGTCTGATACTTAAGTGATGTCCGTAATTAAGCCACACTAATTCTCAAACAGTAAGCAATATGTAAATTTTAAAAATCTCAATGGCGATCAAATAAATCCAAATTAAACCCCCAAAAATGGCATAGATTGCATTAACTACAATTATAAATAATAAAAATATAAATTCAGATGAGACTACTGGAAAAACAATTGATACAATATTTTTGGTGGTACTGTAGATATGTACAGCCCATTGAATCACCAATCTGACCAATACCTAGATTAAAAGTCCTTTAATACAGTTATCTCTTTGGACGTAGTAATCCCATTCACAACTTATCCCAAGGAAATAGTTCCAAATTAGAAAATGGTATTTTTAGGAAAGTGTTCATTGTAGCTTTAATCACAAATAGTGAATAATAGAAATTATTTGTGTATGCAACAGGGGATGGCTAAGAAAATGCTGGTATACTATCACCATAGTATATTAAGTAGCTAGTTAGGTAGTAAATAAGTTGCAATACAAAGAATGATAAAGAAAGCCGTGTATAAAACTGTACATGCTGATTATAAGTAGGTACAAAACTTATATGTGAATAAATACTAGCCAGATGATCATAAAGAAGAAAATAGTTGTGCCAGGGTAGAGTAATTATGAATACATTTTTAAAAAATGTTAATCCCTTTCTCACAATATAATTTAAAATTGTATTCATTTAAAATATCCATTGCATAAAAATATAGACTCACAAACATGATATATTTGCAGTGTGTGTTTATATGGTTAGATGGTTTCCAGTATATGCAATGCTATTTTGTTACATCGTTAACTATTTGATAGTGGAAGAAGGAGAAAGGAGATATACTTAGTATGATGCCCGGATAAAATACATATATTTTAACAGGATGAGGAAGATCAATTTCTTATAATAATAGTCTAAGAAAAAGTAAGATAAGATTACAATGACAGGAAGATTTGTTGACATAATTGCTATTGCATATGATTATAAATGAATCTGCGATCAACAGTCTTTTCTATTCTGTACCATAGCTTTCACCTTCTCACAGTCCTTCGATCCTATTTTCTAGGGGAAAAAAAACTAAAGAAAATGGCTGAGCTGCAGAATTCTCCCACTCTTTCATTTTCTGCTTTAAGATAACACCCATATCCCCAGCGGGGTCTCCTCCATCTCTGGGAAGACATTTGTCTTTGGCTGAGCAAGAAGAAGGTGCATTTGAAGACACAAAAGCTAATTTTTGGCTGCTTGCTTCTATCTCACGTAAGAATAAGAGTGAGGTAGTAAGTGTTCCCCATCTGTCTCATGTAGCATCCTATTCATCTCTCTCTAGTCTGGTCTCATTCCTGGTCTTAGGAAATTCCTAGCATTGACTGCTCCAAAGTATCTCCTGTCTTCTGGAAGTGAGATGAAGGTGGAGAAACTACATTGCCCTCTCGTGGGTCAACAGTTCTTGGAAAGCAAAGGAATTTATGAAGTTCACAAATCTCATAAATTATTAGAAATTCACAAACCATATCCCCTGCCCCTCCCTCTGCATTGTGCTTATGCATTTGTGGTTAAAAAGAAACCCCCAAATTAAAGGCAATTCAGGTACTGTTCAATCTCTTTTGGACAAGTTAACCTCTCCATTTGGCCTTCCTTTCCTACTGTTTCTTTCCAAAAATATATATATATGTGTGTGTGCATAGTAGAAAGAAGTGTGGTTTCAATAAACTCAGGAATAGAAGAAAGAGTCTGTGTCTCCAGACATGACTCGTCTATGTCCTCTGACCTGTGGGACAGGGCTCCTTAACCATCTGGGTGCTCCTAGCCCTGCTGACACTTAGAGTTAAGTTGGCCACCGGCAAGCATGCTGTCTGCTTTTTCTTGACCTATTAAAGTTGGGTAGACATCTCTGTCTCACTCAACCTCATCTGGCCTCCTGCTCACAATGTAGCTTTTCTGAGGTCTGGCTGTGATGCACATTCAGCCCTGGAGTGCTGTAGGCCTCAGGTCAGATGCACCTTCACCCGTAAGATGGCACCCCAGCCCCAGTGACAAGTTCTCCAGCTATCTCAGGTCCTATCTATGTTATACCAGATCCTAAGTCCCAGGCTTCCCTCTGACTGACAAGGCTGAACTGCTGAGTTCACTACAATGTTGGTAGAGGCCTGCATGTGAGATAGCTCCCTGTTTTGGTACACACATAATTTTCACTAACACATCTCTCATTCTCGGAGCTAAAACTCCAAGAGAGAACGTTGGGAGGCACACATCAGACTGCTTCACTTTCCTCCCTTCCACTGTCATTCTTGTTTTGCAGAATTCCTCAGACTCAGCAAGGGGGCATGTTTTTCTTTTTCTTCCTGGTGTCATATTCTCTTACTATCAGAGAGTGAGCCTAGATGTAATAAGTCAAAAGGCTTTTTTTCCATACAATATGATCTTGAGTTTTCTGGGCTCTATCCTTGATAAATTTAAAAAATCTAGAAAATTCTTTCTCAAAAACTAACCTGGATTTCCACTTATAGCCATGACAGAGTGACAAGGATGGAATGTAACCTACATCCTGACATAGCGCCTCCAAAGAGAAAACAACCTAGAAAACTATACAAAATAAATGAAATAACTGTTTTCAGGAATTGGACAACAGGTAGTGCACTACTGCAAAATCAGTAAGAGAAGAGTAACCTACATCTGGGGTCTTTGGAAGAGATTTCTGGAAAGAGGCAAAGGTAGGGGAGCCCAAGCAGAGCTTGTTTGCCTCACTAAATTGAAGAAGCAGTGATCAGAGTTTGAGGAGTCCAGTAACACTATGAAAAAGATGCTCAACAACATTAATTATTAGGAAAATGCAAATTAAAACCATCATGTACCCGTAAGAATATCTAACATTAAAATGATTGACTATATTAATTTTGTCAAGGATGTGAAGAAACTCTAACTTTCATATACTACTGGTGGGAATGTAAAATGGTACAACCACTTTGGAAAACAGTTTTGCAGTTTATTATATAGTTAAACAAATGCTTAATAGATAACAGTGATTATAGTCCTAGTTATTTACCAAGAGAGATAAAAATATATGTCTATACAGAAACTTGCACATAAATATTCATAGCAATTTCATTCATAATTGCCCCAAACTGGAAAAAAAGTCCATCAGATGGAATAGAGAAGCAAATCTTAATACTGTTACACAATGGAATAAAAAAAAAGGCAATAAAAAGGGATGAAATACTGATATTCACAATACCATGTATAAATCTCAAAAATATTATGTTGAGGGGCCGGCCCAGTGACGCAGCAGTTAAGCTGGCACCTTCCCCTTCGATGGTCTGGGGTTCGCCGGTTCAGATCCCGGGTGCGGACATGGACCACTTATCAAGTCATGCTGTGGCAGGGGTCCCATACACAAAGTAGAGGAAGATGGGCACGGATGTTAGCTCAGGGCCAGTCTTCTTTAGCAAAAAGAGGAGGATTGGCGGCAGATGTTAGCTCAGGGCTAATCTTCCTCAAAAAAGAAAAATTATGTTGAGCAAAAGAAGACAGACAAAAAATACACATTGTAGGATTCCATTATCATAAAACTCTAGAAAACAGAAATCGAATCTATGGGCCAGAAAGTAGAACAGTGATTGCCTGGGGCTTGAGGTGGGGGTAGAGTTTGTGTCAACTGACAAAAACTGGGTATAAAGGAAATATGTGTGGTGACAGAAGTGTACCATGACTTGATTCAGTGGTAATAACATGGTAGACGCATTTGTTTAAGCTCATCCAAATACACACTTAAAATGGATGCTTATTATTGTACATACATTACACCTCAATACAGTTGATTAAAATAAAACCTTACCTGGCTTCTTATTCTTTTACAGTATCAGAGCTGATCTCATTAAAAATCTAATATTTTATTTTAAAAAGACTTTTTTAATTTTACAATATTAGTTTTGGCACATTAGGAAATGTTCACGCCTTGCATTTGTTTAAAAATAATCCAGTGTTAGTGGGAAAAGGGTGCCATAGAGAAGAAACAAGTTGGTCATGTGTTGCCAATTATTGAGGCTAGGTGGTGAGTGCAGGGGACAGATTATGCTATTCTGCATACTTCTGAATATGCCTACACATTTCTATTTAAAGCGTTTTAAACATCTATGGACTGCATTTCTTTAAGATATTATCATTAGTATATTAGTTAGCATTAGACATCTGTTTTAACCCCCTCTTCTCCACATTCTTGTCCCCTGATTTGTGTAAAGTCTTGCAGGGTCTTTCTTACATTTTGCATGCCATCCTTTACTTTCCTTCTTGTATCTCTCAGTCAACGGCAGTTTTCATATCAGAAGCAACTTGAGCGGCACGTGTAAGTCAAGACCTGAACAATTTGACGGAAAGTTAGTTAAATCTCTGAGTCTGCTTCCTTATGTTAAACAATGATGAATTTTAGTAAACCTGGCCTGCACTAGAGAGGTCCTTTTAGAAAAAATAAAACAAGGTGTAGAGAAAGCCCACTCTGTTAGTGAAGTTGAAGAACAAGTCTGCTTAACAAGTTGATTGAAACGAACAGAACAAAGAAACCAATTCAACACAATGAACACAAAGAAAGAGACAGTATAAAAAATTTAAAAGGGAAAGGAAATTGGGCTTAATTATTTTCATCCTACCTTTCCCTTTTAAGGCATTCGAATTCTAGCTAACTTCAGGGAAAGTTGGCTCCAGGCCTGCAGTCACATGAGGGGGTTTGGGTCCGGAAGTGCTGAGCCGGTTCATTCCTGGCTAACACCGAGTGTGCACAGGCTCCGTCCTGACAGGGCCTCCTAGATTTTCCCGTGAGATTGAAGCTCAGGATGAAGGCAGTCAGAATAGAAATTGATTAAGGGTGTAGAAGGAAATGTTCAACTATGTAGGCAGGGACGCCCTTTAGGGAAATTAATGTCCCTTTCAGTTTCTTAGCTTTGTATAAAATGGGATACGGCATTTCCCCCTGATCCTATTTATCTCTAGAACTATCCGTTCTTTCTATGAATAACCCCAAACTGTTTTTCTAATGAGCAAGAGTGGACAAAAAACATGTATTAGTAACCAACGAAGAACATAAGCTTCTGCAATCCAATTCTGATGTGATAAATTAGAATTCTGTTCTCCAGAAACCAACACATTATGGATGAACTGTTAAGTGTTCTTAGTGTTAAACCAGAACAATAAAGCTGCAGAATGTTTAAGAGTTCAAGCTGTACCGAGGCAACATGTGTGCCTATTATTGGAGAGCTCTAATTTTCCTTTAGACACAATTCCTTTAAATTTTAACCATATCTTCTTATAAAACGTTTCACCTTAGGAATAAGAGCTTAAAGAAGTATAAGGAAAAAGAGTCTCACTATAGAATGAGGGTCAAAAAATTGCTAGAAAGAGACATATAAAGTCTGTTTCTATTCCAAGATGTTGTATATTTAATCATTCCAGAGAAACTCGGGTAGAAAGCATGATACACTAGTGTCTTTGTGGGATATAGAGAAACGTAAGTCATCATCTTTGCTTTCAGGCAGTTTAGGTTATCTTTTGGGAAAAAAGATAATCACATCATAAGTAAAATGACATAAAGTTATATATATGTTATGTATATAATATATATATATGATGTGGATATTTACATCTATCTATCTATCTATCTAACTATCTATCATCTATCTGATCTATCAAATGTGGTGCTCAGTGTTAGTGGCAGTTAGTATTATAGGACTGTGGGAAAGGCATAGATTCATAAAGGATTCATAAAGGATAAATGGATACTTCTGTGGGAGATAAGCTAGATCATAAAATAAAAGAGGAGGGAAGTGCCTTAGGGATGGGGACAATAAAACCAAAGGTTAAGACTCAAGAATAAAGATGATAAACTATTGCACCAAGGGAGAAGAACACTGGGCTGAGTTATAGGAAATTAGGTTGCAGACAGACTAGGGAAAGTCTGGAATGCTGGACTTTAGGAATTTGTACATATCCTGAGAGCAATGCAGAGTTACTGAATGTTTTGAGTAGAAGATTGAGGTGACGAGGACGGTCTTTACATAAATGATATCATTGAGAAGGAATGCTGACTAGATACAAAGGGCAAGGGACTAAAGCAGCAGGGACCAAATCAAATTCTAAAAATGTATTGACCTTAAGTGATGAATAAAGCAGTTTCAAGTATCAGTAAACTCCTAATAAAATGAGATGCTTAGAGTCTGCACACATTGCTGGATTTCGAAGCAATTCAACACAAAATACTTATTGTTTATTGCTTTAAGTTGTATGAGAAAGAAAACAGGTCTGTAATAGAGTTATAAAGTTATAAGAGTATAGAGAAGGATGAGTTCAATTCTTATCAGGCATGGGAGGACAGTGAAAGACCACACAGAGATAGTTGGTTTGTGTTGGATCCTATAAAGTGGGGAAGGGTTTTGATAGGAAGACACTGGAGACAAGAAGACTCATGCACAGAGAAAGACAGGAAAACGTCCGGAGGCAGGTGGCAGCAGAGGGTATCAGGCAGCTTGACTGGTGCATAGATACTTAAGGGGGTGGTGTGTGCAGAAGGAGAAAATGAAGCAACACTTCTTTGAGAAAACTACTTCCCCTTCTGTCTTTCAGTTTCTTCATGGAGCTCTAAGTTTTGCACTTTAAATTCACACTGAAGACCTGTCAAAGAGCTGAATGATAATCAACCTGTAACTGACAGTGCTGAAATAGAGTGATCATGGGGAGCAGCTATGGTGGGAATCATGAGAACTTGGGAGGTGACTGCAGGAATCTAGGCACCGAGCAACAGACTGGATGTTGAGGGAGGGGTGGAATATAAGGGACAGGTGCCAAAGAACATCACGAAGAAAACATTTAACTAGACTTCTGAGTGTAAGTGCCTGACATTAAGCTTTTGGATTGTAATGTAAGGGCCTGACATCAAGCTTTTGATTGCCAAGGCATCTATTTCAAAAACATCCATCTCGAATAAACATCCCCAGCTGTGTGACACAGCTGCTAATAAAACAACTATATAAGAAACCAGGCTGCCTCACCCACGAAGTTCCCCTTAGGAAGCCCTGGGTAAACCAGATAACTGCCCACTTGAGCTACCCTGCTTTTCCTTTTCTGCATCTAATTCCTGCTCTCATGTCTTAAATTCGCCAATAAAAAGTGAACCCGCAAAACCCCAGGCACTCCATCCTTACACTCCATTGAAGGCAGAGCCTCCGGCCTCCGCTCCCTCCCTCTCTCTACCCTCGGCCATGTTGTGTGGCCCTCAGGAGTGCCAAGCACCCTCTAGCACCCATGAGTAATAAATCTTGTTCTTCAAAGTTCCCTGATGGTTGTTGCTGAAGTGCATACCACAAGGGTGGGTCCAGCCACAACACTGGCCTCAGTTGTCTATGGGGGCTCGCCACAAGTAATATGGGCCAGGCGAATGCTTCAAGCCTTCCTAGTCCACAGCATCGCTACCAACAGGCTGGGACCAACAAAACTTCTCAACTGACTGGATATAAAAGAAAAAGGAGATTATTCACATATTTTTAAAAGGTCAAGGAACCAGGAGAATGGTTATTCCTTTGAGATAAAAAGGGAAAGAAAATGTATGTGTGTCTGTGTGTGAATTTTGGAAGGATGGTAAATAGATCCGTGTTTTAGAGATTCTGAGTTTAGTGTAAGGGTGCTAATTCAGCAATATAAACAATTAGTAACGTAGAAAGTAAACCTTGGAGAGAGTTTAAAGATTAAAATATAAAGATGACCGACCTGCACAACAGCTACAAGAGTGATTCGAGAAGAGAGACAAGAGAGACGTCGAATAGGAAGGAGAGAGAGTGTGAAACAGAAGAAGCAGACTTAGTCTTAGTGAATAACTATTTTAGGAGGCGGGAGGTAGAAAAGAAGAATCTAGCGCAGACCCATAAATCAATAAGAGAACGTGGGAGAACACAAGGATTCTCAGATATTATTGATGGCAATGTCAAGAAATGCCAATTGCCTCAACTTCTAAGAAGTTTTCAGGTAGAAAAACTAGAAAAAATAGCTTAGGTTAAGAAAGAGCAGGCTTCACTGATAACCTTTAAGACCAATGTTTCACGGTAATTAAGGAGAAGCCAAATGACAGTAAATTAAAAAGGAGAGAGGACAGCGAAGAAGGGCAAATAATGCTGAAGAATCTGGCAGCAAAGGGGAAGCAGGAAAACAGGCTAACTGGAGGAGACAGCGCCAGGCACATGGTGACATTCAAGTCCTCTGAACGAGTAAAAGGAGACAAGGAGGTGAGGTCAAGAAGCATTTTTAACTTTTTAAGAAAAAGATTTTAATTAAAAAATGTTTTTTATCAGGGTATAGTTGACATATAACATTATATAAGTTTCAGGTGTACAACACAAGGATTCAATATTTGTAAATACTGCAAAATAATCACCACAGTTAACATCTGTTATCACACATAGTTACAATTTTTTTTCTTATGATGAGAAAAAAATTAAAGTTTTTACTGTTTAAAATACCAGAATAGGAAGTCAACAAATAGGCTAACAGGGCAGATGTGGGAGACCGGAGAGATTGGATGAGCATCCTGGTAGAAAAGTGAATGTCTTAGTTGAAGGGACTTTTCTTCTCTAGAGACAGAGGGAGTGATGCAAGGATACAGACAGACATGTTGAAGGGGACCGGCTTGCAGATGTGCCAGCTCTAGGTGTCTCAGAAGAGCAGGTGATGGAGTATCCTAAGAGACCTTTGGTTGCAAGGGCAATGTGTAGAATTAGGGGCAAAAAGTGAAGGGGAACTTTCGGAAAGCCACTGTGAAGAGTAGACTAAGCCTTTATGAAAGGCAGACAGGAAGTGCGCTGAGAAGACAGGAAGACCCACATTTAGACATTGTCTCATCCACAAGGCACGTGGGAAGACCCACATGTAGACATTGTCTTGTCTACAAGGCTTGTGGGTTTCTCCAGTAATGTCTCGTGACACTGAAGCATGAGAAGCTAAAAGCTTCAACGAGAGTCAAAGGGAAGCCCAGAGGAAGATGGAAGGGATGAGAGAGGCTGGAGTTTCAGAGAAGGTGGTAGTGAGGGGGGCTGGGCAAGGTGTCTGCTGTGTCCTGAGGGGACTCACGGAGCAGTTTCCATGGGAGGCTGAGGAAGAAAAGGAGCGGGGAATCATGAGGAGAGATTCTAAAGATAAGGGTGTGGGAGAACAAAAGGAACTTTCCAAACCATACAGGTCCCTCTGCCAAAGGGACGGGGTAATTGTCTTCTCCATCTCACAGAATAAAAAATGAAAAAGTTTAGAAAGTATTTCAGATATATATAGAAGGCCCCATTAGTTCTAAGGAAGCAAGACCAGTGGGCCTGTAACTTCCATTGTCGAGCACAAAGAACAGGGCCACGCACAAGCAGGAATTTAAAAACTGCTTTTGATACTGTTGAATCAGTGATAAATCAAACATGGAATAAAATCTACTTTCCTTCCCAGTCTTATTCACATGAGCTAACAGAGCTGGATGGAACAGGATGACTTATGTGAGGACAGTGCTTTATGCTCAGATAGAAAGGACTCTAAATATTTATAGACACAGAAGTTTCTTAGATAAGTGAGATTATTTATCTATTGCTTTCCTCTCCAATGACATAAAAATATTTTTAAAATGAAGACTACATTAGTATTTTAGTAGCTTTCAATTCTTCTTAGGGGCCAGAAGGGAGACCTAGAGGATAAATTTGAGTAAAACATTTGTGAAACTTAGTTTCATGACTAAGAAAAAAATAAGTTAATTTTTAAATGTTTTACATATTTTAGAAAATAATTTCGATATTTAAATGGCTTTCACTTATTGCTCAAGATGGTATCCCATTGGTTCCCTAACTGGGTGAAATCATCAAAATTCCCTGGAAACTTCTTTAATGGGGAATATTTCTGGGTACCATCTCCAGAGAGTCTAATTCAAGAAGGCCCAAGAATCTGTATTTTTACAGAAAGCCTCTAAAGGAATATTGTAAGAGTCTTCTACTGGTAAGGGTTGACGATAGTTAACAAGCTGAAAAATAAACATATGCTACTTGGCATTGCACAAAATTTAAGAGTAAATTAGCATTGCTCAACTCCTGTCTCAGATATAAGACTAGCTTCTTGTTTCATTTGGAAATACAACATGTACGATTTTAGTTTTATTTATTCTTCCTTAAAAATACAAATAGGCCTAAAGACAATTAGGCAGCAAATGAGAAATCAATTTACTACTGTATATTCTTCCTTTCTTTTATGATTCCATTCCATTGACTACTGCGGCATTGCTATGTGATGAGATCACCTTCAGTATATTTGTCATAGGGAAGCATTCATGTTTCCCTCTCCTGGAGACGCATGGCGAGGGAGAGAAAAGTAAGTGTGTTGAATGTGGATTATATGGGATCCAGGAGTTTAGCAAACTGTTGATACAATTTAGTGTGTTAACTCTTGATAGCCTCATAAGTTTTCTGAGATAAAAGTCAGAGCTCTCATGGTGATCTATATTGAAACAGGGAAGAAGAAAAAGGAAGAGAAAAGAGATAAGACTGAAAGCCTTGAGGAAGCAGAGCAGACAGAAGAGCAGCACCTCATCAGTTCCAATTCAAGAGCTGCCCCAGCACCAGGACAGCACTGGCTAAGATCTTCTGCTTCCCAAACACACAAATCCACGTGTCATATTAAAAAACAAAGCAAAAAAAAAAAAAAAAAAACGAAAGAAACACCAAACAAACATTACAGAAACAAAATCACTGAACAAACACTCTTATCCTTTATTAATGACAATTGCAGAAAATTACTAACTTGAATCAGTCAAAAACTAGACTTGCATGTATTGAGCATCTATCCTGAGCAAGGTTGGGGACGATAATGCGAACCAAATAAACACAGTCTCTATGTTTACAGGTTACCTCAAATATTACCTAAAAACTAGGTCTGATATTGTTTTGAAGCCATAATTTAGTTCTGCTGTACTAAAAGAAAAATCAAGATACTCCCATTATTTTACCAAAACTTGAATAGATATCTACCACATTCAATGAGGAACACTGAAAACATCCTGACAAAAACCATTTTGTCATTTGCACCTCTTGAGTTAATTTTGTTATATCTCATGATTAAAGGCTTTCATAAAGTATCCTATAACTATCATGCACAACCATTTTAGAAAACAGACACATTGCACCAGTCACATTTCATACCTCCTAAAGTCTGTAGATAGAATATTCCTCTTTACATGAGGCAGGCTGTTACTAGAATTCTAAGATGGGTTTTCAATCAGCTGGCAAATAGGTATTGCATATTCGCCATAATCTGTAAAACAGTGGCTTTCAAACTTTTTTGACTTCTTATCCACAATAAGATACATATTTTTCATATTGCAACCCATGCACCCACACACATATCTAAAACTGCAACAAAATGTTTCCTGAAACAGTATTCTCACAATGCATGGTGTGCTTAGATATTTTCTGTTCTATTTTTTTAATTTAAATTTTAATTAGTTAATCTTTTTGAGAAAGATTGGCCCTGAGCTAACATCTGTGCCCATCTTCCTCTACTTTATATGTGGGATGCCTTCCACAGCATGGCTTGACAAGCGGTGCACAGGTCCATGCCCAGGATCTGAGCCAGTGAACCCAAAGCGGAGTGTGCGAACTTAACTGCTACACCACCGAACCAGCCCCTGTTCTGTTTTTTTAAATTAATAGGCCTCATTCTTTAGTTTTAGGTTTGCAGGAAAATTGAACAGAAACTACGGAGAATTCCCATATATTCCTCTCCTCATACCCTCTCCCAACCCCAGTTTCCCTTATTATTAACATCTTGCATCAGTGTGATACACTTCTTACAACCAATGAACAAATATCGATACATCTGTATTAACTGAAGTCCATAGTGTAGATTAGGGCTCACTCTTTGGGTTGCACATTCTATGGATTTTGACAAATGTATAATGACACATATCCACCATGACAGTATCATACAGAAGAGTTTCACTGCCCTAAAAACCCCTGCGATTTACCTGCTTATCATTCACTCTTTCCCTCCCCCGAACCCTGGCAACCATTGACCACTGCGCTGTCTCCATAGTTTTACTGTTTCCAGAATTTCATATAGTTAGAATCCCTCAGCATGCAGCTTTTTCATATGCTCCTTTCACATAGCATGATGCATTTAAGATTCCTCCATGTCTTCAAGAGTTCATTCTTTTTATTGTTGAATAATATTCCATTGTATGGATGCACCACAGCTTGATATTATTGCATTCTACTTCATTAAAATAATGAGTTTTGAATTAGGTAAACAGTCAATTAATTTCAGAACCTATGAAAGGTTCATATCCATAGTCTGAAAATGCCCCAAATATGATGTTAGTGCTTACTGAACACAAAGGGACAGACAGCTTGGTCCCTAAATTAGAAGTTTACAATGTTATTGGGAAGGAAAGGTCTACTGTGTGACATGTTTAGCAACAAAAGCCTAATAACAAAACAAAGGCTAACAGCCAAACAAAACACAGGTAAAAGAGATATAACAAGCTGGGAATTCCTAAGTGCTGTTGAGGAATACGAAGAACCAGCAAGTGCATGATATAAACTCTGTAAGAGCAGGACCTTGGGTCACTTACTGAACATGGGACGTGGGCATGTTACTTCTATATGCCTCAGTGTCCTCATCTGTAAAGTGTATATAATAGTAATATCTATCTCATTGGGTACTTAGGAGAAGTACATGAATCATGTACATATAGAGCTAAGAAGAGAAAATGGCACATAATAAGATTTCAATAAATATTAATCTATTATTATTATTATGAACCACTCTATCTTTAGTGCTTGCTTGGAATATACTAAGACTTCAATATAAATATTTTTTAAAGACTGAAGGATTTCAATTTTCATAGGTTTATCTGGTCTGTGGAAGCTTTTATAAAAAGCCAGGACATGAGCCATGAATAATGTATATAGTTTGGTAAGTGCAGAGAGAGAGAAGGAGGTAAGAGGCTGAGGATACAGCAAAATACTAGGCTGAAAGGTAGAAAACTAAAAGTCGCATTTGGAGGATAGTGATCAATTTGACTAAAGCAGAGAGTAAGGAGCCAGGAAAGAAAAGCTTTCACTGGACTCCCTTTTAAGAGATGCTGATGACCTTTGCAAATGACAGATATTTGAACTTCCTCTTTCAACAGGCAGGAGAGAAAGACTTCAATTACCTGAACAGAGAGAATAAAGTCCCAATACCCTAGGCATCCATTGTATATAACAAGTTAACTTCTCTTCTATGCATCTTAGAACAGTACTAGTTATGTACCATTCTTGGGAGAATTGAGAAGATATACTCAATAATTTTCTGTGTTCTGTGGCTCACATGAGGAACTCTGGTTCAGAAAGTCTATCTATTGTCCACTATTGGTGCCATTTGCCACTTGTGACTGTTTTTTATTGTTTTGAGGAAGATCAGCCCTGAGCTAACATCCGCCACCAATCCTCCTCTTTTTGCTGAGGAAGACTGGTCCCGAGCTAACATCCATGCCCATCTTCCTCTCCTTTATACGTGGGACGCCTACCACAGCATGGCTTGCCATGTGGTGCCATGTCCGCACCTGGGATCCGAACTGGTGAACCCCGGGCCGCTGAGATGCAGAACGTGTGAACTTAACTTCTGCGCCACCAGGCCGGCCCGTGACTGTTTTAAATTTAAATTAAATGCAAAGAATTAAGAATTCATTTCTTCAAGTCACACTAGTTTCATTTCAAGTGTGTTCAATAGCCACAAGTGCCTAGTGACTACTGCACTGGACAGCACAAATGTAGACAGAACATTTCCATCATTGTAGAAAATCTCTTGGGAGAAAGAGGGTCTAGAGGCTAGAGAGGCACCTGTAAATGGGGAGAAAAATGGAGATGAGAGACAGAGAGAGGGAGGTGAATTTATGGGAAGGACCGGTAGATCTATATGAAGAGAGGAAGAATCCAGAAAGGAGAATGATAGTGGAGTTATTAGAAATCTTGGAAATAACTGAGGTAGTAAGATCCCAGGAGAGGAGAAGAAGATGCCCACAGAGCAGGGACTTGCTTAGAGGTGAAGGAGAAAGTCCCTTCTCCCAGAGATCTAAGGAGAAGAAGACACGTACAAAAACTGAGAATTTGGAAATAGAAGAAAGAATCCTAAAATTTATATGGAACAACAAAAGACCCTGAATAGCTAAAGCAATCCTGAGGAAAAAGAGCAAAGCTGGAGGCATCACAATCTCTTACTTCAAAATATACTACAAAGCTATAGTAACCAAAACAGCATGGTGCAGGTACAAAAACAGACACACAGATCAATGAAATGGAACTGAAAGCCCAGAAATGAAACCACACATCTATGGACAGTTAATCTTCAACAAAGAAGCCAAGAACATACTGTGGAGAAAGGAAAATATCTTCAATAAATGGTGGGAAAACTGGACAGTCACATGCAAAAGAATGAAAGTAGACCATTATCTTACACCATACACAAAATTTAACTCACAATGGATTAAAGACTTTAATGTAAGACCTGAAACCATAAAATTCCTAGAAGAAAATATAGGCTGTATACTCTTTGACGTTGGTCTCAGCACCATCTTTTCGAATACCATGTCTACTCAGGTAAGAGAAATAAAAGAAAAAATAAACAAATGGGACTGCATCAGACTAAAGAGCTTCCTGCAAGGCAAAGGAAACTATGAACAAAACGAAAAGACAACCCATCAACTGGGAGAAAATATTTGCAAATCACATATCCAACAAGGGGTTAATTTCCAAAATATATAAAGAACTCCTACAACTCAACAACAACAACAAAACAACCCGATCAAAAAATAGGCAGAGGATACGAACAGACACTTTTCCAAAGAAGATATACAGATGGCCAAGAGGCACATGAAAAGATGTTCAACATCACTATCATTAGGGAAATGCAAATCAAAACTATAATTATATATCAACTTATACCTGTCAGAAAGGCTATTATTAACAAGACAAAAAATAACAAATGTTAGAGAGGATGTGGAGAAAAGGGAACCCTCATACACTGCTGGTGGGAATGGAAACTGGTGCAGCCACTATGGAAAACAGTATGGAGATATCTCAAAAAATTAAAAATAGAAATAACATACAATCCAGCTATCCCACTACTGGGTATTTATCCAAAGAACTTGAAATCAACATTTCAAAGAGACTTATGCACCCTGTGTTCAATAACCAAGATATGGAAACAACCCAAGTGCCCATCAACTGATGATTGGATAAAGAAGATGTGGTATATATATACAATGGAATAATATTCAGCTATAAAACAAGACAAAATCGTCCCATTTGCAACAATATGGATGGACCTTGAAGGTATTATGTTAAGTGAATTAAGCCAGACGGAGAAAGACAAACACTGCATGATTTCACTCATATGTGGAAGATAAACATATGGATAAAGAGAAGAGATTAGTGATTACCAGAGGGGAAGGGGGTTGCGAGGTTGGTGAAGGGGGTAAAGGGGCACATATATATGGTGAAATAAAAATTAGACTATTGGTGGTGAGCACAATGCAGTCTACATAGAAACTGATAAATAATAATGTACACCTGATATTACACAACCTTATAAACCATTATGATCTCAATAAAACAACTGAAAAATAAATAAATAAAAGAGAATTTGAAATAGAAGATATGGGAACTCACACCTTGAAAAGGAGGGAAAACAACCATGGGAATGAAGGAGTCAGACTGGACAAGTGTTTTCACAAAGTGAATATGGAATAAACGTATTTACTGAAAATCATAATTGGTAAAATTATTTTGAAGAAGCTATGAGGAGGTACAGATACTTTTTACAACTTGGCAACTTTTAGGTGCCAAAATATTTGTTAATTTACAAATCCATTAATCAACCAGTCAATTATAATTAGCCAGCCCTGGTGGTGTAGTGCTTAAGATCCAGCACTCTCACCACCATAGCCCATGTTCCTTTCCCAGTCAGGGAACCCACCACTGTCTGTCGGTTGTCATACTGTGGCTGCTGTGTGTTGCTGTGATGCTGAAAGCTATGCCACCGGTATTTCAAATACCAGCAGGGTCACTCATGGTGCACAGGTTTCAGTGCAGCTTCCAGACTAAGACAGACTAGAGAAGAAGGATCTGGCCACTCACTTCTGAAAAATTGGACATGAAAACTCTATGAATAGCAGTGAAACATTGTTTGATATAGGGCCAAACAGTGCAAAAAGACCAGGCAGTGTTCCGCTCTGCCATACACAGAGCTGCTAGGAGCCGGAATCAATTCCATGGCACTAACAACAACAATTATTATTATTTATTGGGTCCTAATATACTAGGCATTCTGAGCAAACCTGTAATAAAATTAGAAAGTCTGGACTTACAGAAAGAACTTAGAGAACAGCATAAACAAAAGCTAAATTATAGAGTACAGCTTAAAAATGTTATCTCAAATTAGGTATGGCAGCCCCTGGCACTCAGGCTGCAGCTCTTGGCTTTTGTCCTTTTGCAGCCATCACGAATCAATTGTGACATTCCTTCTGGTTGAGCCCAAAGAAGCCTTGGGATGCCTTTCAACACAAGACCCCTTATTCATACTAGTTAGTATGAGAAATCAAAACTATTTGTAAATCTAGTACAAATAATATTAGAATTGTACAGGGAGTCACACAGAGGAAGCCCAAGGTAAAGCTATAGATTTATTTTTTAATAATAAGTTCATCTCATTGTTTGAAATCCAAAGAGTTAATCACTCACTCAGAATAAAAGAACAGACCTCAATGATGGCTCTCAACTCTATCAGATATTCAACCCCTAATTTAGGAACTTCTCCTTATTCGAGAGAACACTAAATAGAGATACTAAGAAATGCAAATTAAAATTAACAAAGGGGAACAGACTAGACCACAATAATAACCCCAGTAAAGTATAGTCCATTGTTCCCAGTTTTTCAGGAATTATGTAATAACATAGTTTTCAGGGTAGAAAAGATAAATTTTGTAATTTCTTTCCAAGAAATGTAGAAGGAAGTATATAAATATATTAGTTATATAAAGGACAAATGAAACCCACAAAGGAACCGAGGACAGTGGAGACAGATGATATTTTTAACATGATTTTGCTATATTTTAAAAGGCACCTTACCGATGTGAATTTCTCTCATCCAATGGCTTACCTGTCCATACTTCAAATCACAGAATCAAACTGGAGTTAAAATGGTTTTATTGTGAGATTTGGTAACCAAAATATATTTCTGACTGATGGAAAAAAATATCAGAGTACAAAAAGACAATTAAGAAAGAAAAGAGATTCTCAAATTCCAGTTCTTGTATCAATCTTGATGAATAGTTCACATAAGTCGCTGACCTTTCTGTGTTGAAAATCCGGGTACATAACTGCTGAACCCACTTTGTTAGCCAGTCACCTGACTCCTTAATTCCAGGCTCTGCAGGTGAGAAAATTTAGCAGGATGGTGCCTCTCAATTTACCTGGAATAGTCAAAATTGAGTGCAATAGTACAGTCACGTGCCACATAATGATGTTTCGGTCAGTGACCGATCACATATACCACGGTGGTCCCATAAGAACGGTACCATATAGCCTAAGTGTGTAATGGATTATATCCTCTAGGTTTAGATAGAGTGTGCAAGTACACTCTATGACGGTTGCACAAGAATGAAATTGCCTAACAACACATTTCTCAGAACATATTCCTGCTGTTCAGGGATGCGTGACTGTATTAAAGAATATTGCTTCTGTTTTCCTCAATATCCTTGCGTAAAGCTGGATAATGTTACAATGGCAAGAAGAGAGAGAGAACCTTGGGACATTTTAGGTATTCCAGCTCCTCTTCATGTTTCACTGTACAATGGTTGTCTACAAACTTTATTCAATGTAATATCATTAAATAGAATTTTAATGGATTTGAAATGGTACATACATACATGAATATACTATGCATAAATGTTCCTACAAATACACCTGTTGGGTTTTCTTGTGAGAAGCCCTTTTTTATACTTAGACTAAGTCCTTTGTACTAGTATAGTGGTAGAATATCCTTTCGTTTTCCTAAAAATGTTGACAGTGCTGCTGGCCCAGTGGTGTAGTGATAAAGTTCACGCACTCTACTTCAGCGGCCTGGGGTTCAGGGGTTCGGATCCCGGCTGCAGATCTACACAGCACTCATTGGACCATGCTGTGGCAGTGTCCCACATACAAAATAGAGGAAGACTGGCAGAGATGTTAGTTCAGCGACAATCTTCCTCCAGCAAAAAAGGGGAAAGATTGGGAACAGATGTTAGCTCAGGGCCAATCTTCCTCACCAAAAAAATGTTGACAGCAAAGATTAGTTGCTTTTTTAAAATGACTCCCATTTTCAAAACCAAAACTTCATACTTCTCTATCAGCCTCCTAAACTATTTTGAAATCCTAAAATTTGAGAACCACTGCTATAGAAGGAAATAACTCTTTGATGTGCACAGCCATCAAAACATTTCAAGGGATATGTCTTTTAGAAACAAAACATAGAAGTCATGAAAACGAAATATGATTACTGTGGTTAGAAAAAAATTTATTCAATAATAGTTTATTTTTAACTCATGTAAGTGATATTTGTTCTTTACGGAGAGTTTGAAAAGAAGAAAAAATAAAAGCATTTTTAAAATCACTTATAACCCAACACCAATATTTTTACATGTCAGTTCTTTTTCATTGTCCTAATATTTATTTTTACAAAAATGAATGGCATTAAGTCAATTGTTTAATTTCATAAGACTTAGGAAGCCCTTAGAAAGACTGCCCATAACAAGAAGACGTTTCAAGATTACACTAATATCATGCCTGATTGTGCAGGTTAATAAACTAGTTTTAGAGATAAGAAGTCAGGTGGGCACCAAGCTCTGAGAGTGAGATGAAGGTGGCTAAGCCTCAGTTTAAAGAATTACACCAAGAGAGAAAGCTGGCCGAGAGCCATGTGTATGAGGACATCTGAAGTATGTTTAATTTTGGACTCTATGAAAATATCTTGAAACCAAGGAGCTCAAAAAGCCTTTGTTAGAAAGGCAGGAACAAATGAAAGTTTGACTATCCCCCATTCAACAGATGGAAAAAACCAGGCTCAGCCAACAGTCCAGGAGGTCAAAAAAGGGACTAAAGTTTCTGATGCAGGCCTGAGCTCTATTGTTAAAGCTTGCAAGTTTTTGTAAGAAACAAGAAACAGTTTGACTTGACTTCGCTTGGCCTTTTGGCCTGCAAAAATACTAAGGCAGGCTGACATTTCGGCTACAAATTTTACAGCTGTGTAATCACTGGGGTCTGGGAGACCTTCCTATACTTGGTTCAGCTCTTGAATGCCTTTTGAGACCAAGACAATGGAACTTATAATTAGCAAACTACCATAAGTCTCAGAGTATGACACATGAATAGAATTCTTCCTTTTTTTCTTTCCCTGCACAGGGACATAAAAATAGAACAAGTAACTAGTATATTTGCACTTCTATTCACACTTACTTTAAAAAATATATTGAAAGATGGAACTTAGTAAGAGCAACGCCCAGTATGAGGTGAATGATTTTTATTTTCCTCTAATATTGAGTCTTCTTGTTGACGTGAAAGCGTCAACCCGAACTTGTTAGAAAGGCATTTGTTCCAAATTGTCCTTTCCTTTCTATCCCCAGTGTTACAAATCCAGTCCCGGGCCTTATCACTTTTCCTGGGCCACTAAAATATCTCCTCTGATACAGTGTCCCTACTTATTCACGATTTAAACCAACTCACATATGGATGCCAGATAAGTGTTGTGAAACACATCCCTGATCGCGTCAGTTCTCAACTCAAAAACAACATACGACTAGCCATCACAGAGAAATCAGGAATTGAACAGTTAAGGTCCTTCAAAATCTGATCCACACCTACCTGTACAACCCATTCCTCCTCTCCAGCCCTGTGCAATCTAGAGCTTCCAAAGCAGACTTTTTACCCTTCCTTCATGTGCTTCAAGCTTTTCTGGCTCTGTTATTTCCTGTGCTGTTCCCTCCGAGAATACTGGAACTCACTCTCAAGATTCTATCCACCCTCCCAAGGCCAACCGTAACAATCTTCTCTCTTAGAAGCCCTGCTGACACCCAGCCAGATCACTCCTTCCTCTGATCCTCCTCAGAAAATTTCCTCTATGCCTACTCATTTAATTTTGTCTTGCATTTTAAGCATATGTGTCTCATTTTCCACTGCTGCATAAGGTAAAGAGCAAAATGCTTAAGGATCCCTTATAAGTCTACATCATTTCTCAAAATCAGACTTTCTGGGATCTACCTACAGAGGTCTCTGTCTCTGAAGAGGGAACAGACTTCCCCTCATCCCCACCTGCACCTAGAGTCTACCTTCTCTCTTTCTATCAAAGGCAGAATGGCCATATCATATCACGCATTTACATCATGCATTACTGTAAATGATGTAATCCAGCATCTTAGGTTATTTAGCCTCTCATCTTAAGATGATTCTTTCTAATTATGAAGTCTGTTATGCTAACTTTTGCAAAATAGCTCTTTACAATGAACAAAATGCTGTCTTATGGACCACTTCCCTGGACTTTCACAACTCTGTGAGATAGGCTGATGTGACCAGCCCACACTACTAAAGAGGAAAAGGAGATTCCAAGAGGTTAAGTGATGTAAGTAGTAATGTAAGAAGAAAAAACTTTTAGTGGCAGAAGGAAACTCAGAAAGATTATCAGATCTGTTTGCAAGTTCATGCTGAGGAGAGGATTGGGGAGGTAGAAAGGCCACAGTGAGAACTCTTCTTCCTCACTATTTCCTTTTTCCCCTGCTCAGCAGAAGGGAAATAATAAAAATAGCTAAGATTGACTGAACGCTTACAAAATGGCAGGCACTACCTTTAGCACTTTACATGTAACTCTCTCGCTTACCTCACATAATAGTAGTTATGAGGTGCCTGTCACTACAGAGTACACATGATGAAACAAGATCAGAAAATTGGCTTGCCCAAGGCGGAATGGGGATTTGAATTCAGATCAATTTGTGTTAAAGCCCACATTTCTAATCTCTAGGCCAACTCTTCTCACATTTTATGATTTAGTGTGAATCACCTGGAGAACTTGTTACCTGTAGATTCTGATTCAATAGGGTTGATATGGGGTCTGAGATTCTGCATTTGCAGCAAGTTCCCAGGGGATGCGGATGCTGATGGTCCATGGACCACACTTTAAGTACCACTTTCTTTATACTCCACTCAGAAAGTGCTAGAGTTAGTCACTTGGGCCACTGATTTTCCAATTCTGAGGACTAGCCTGGGTCCTGGAAAGAAGGAAGGAGAGAGGATGTCATTCTGTCTTAGCCAAGCCTCCTATTTGGGCTTCTCTGACTACCCTTCCACTGTTCCCTGTGCCACACTCCATCACCTCCAGCTTAAATCTTACCTTCCTGGTTCTCTCATAAAAATATTTTCATTTTGAACACATGTAACATTATTTCAGGTAATACTTAATAGTATCATTTTGTACCATAACCTCCTTTTTCTGTCTAGAACACAATCCTATCTACACTTACATTATATGCATTTCACATGCCCTGCTTTGGTTCTTTGACTTGACACATTGACTCATGTAAAACTCCCTAATTTATTTAGCTTTCCACATTTTGTATATTTGTTTGTAAATAAACTTGTAGAACGTGTTGGCTATTTTTTTCTAAGATGCAGATCTCCAATTTGTTATACACATTGTAAACATGGGCTTTAGTCATTCATTTCTCGGTCCATCATTTCCAGTAGCTACAATGTACCAGGCACTGTGCTAGGTTTGCCCTGATGATCATTATATTCCTTTTAGAAATCAAAACACTTAAAATATGTATTTCTAACTCACTATTTTTATATTATATGTACGATTCTACAAAACAGTATTTTAATTATATAAATTTAGCTTACTTAGTTTTAACTGTTTTGTGTACTAGTTCAGGTGTGGTAATTAATGTCACTTTCCAATATAAAATCTCATTACCTGAAGTTAGCCTCTGCAGATATTTGTTCTAAAATGTGCCCAGGCACACATAAAATCTCCTTTCACCTTTAGTGAAGTGAAAATGAATCAATTTTTATTAAACTTATCAGCTTCAAAGGAAAGGCTGGTCCTTGGCCACATCATCAGGCTTAGATGGCTTCCATTCTGTTAAAAATTAAGTTTTGAAAACTTTGCTTTCAAATCACAAATCACTGTCTCTCTCCCAATCTTCTTTAGAAAGATACCAATCTCTGGATGCCCGGTTAAGCCATCCCTGACACTCACTCATATGTCTTTTTCCCTTTTACACTCACTTGCTGCATGCTGGGAACTTTACATGCAATTTCTTTTTTATTCTCACAACAATCATATATGGCAGATAGATTATCGTCCCCATTTTACAGATGGAAACAAAGTCTTAGAGAGGTGAATAACAACCACTAATACTCACTGGGCATGAAATATACATAGTAGGCTCAACTCTACAAACTTTACAGTCTTCTCATTTATTGCTTATCCCACCCACGAGTAGGGTCATCCTTAACCTCCATGTTACACAAGAAGAGCCGAAGTGGGAAGGGCTGAGTGCTCGAACCAAGTTGACATAATCAGTTGGTGGTGGGGCCGGGGTCGCAGCATAGGAGTCCAGTCCAGAGCCTGGGCTCTCACCCACCACCAGCTAACCTGACGGGGGTCACACAACTGAAGGAAGATGGCAGAACCCGGACCCAGAAGTCTGTCTGAAAACAAAGCCCCTGAGGTCAGTCACTGTGCACATGGCTTGCTTTCTTCAGAGCCATCCTTCTAAATCCAAAGGACAAGTTTAAATTTGTATGTTATTTGAACTCAAGGGAGCATAGGGCCCTGCTACCAAGTCCCTCAGAGTTGGGGAAAAAAAGAAGAAAAGTAATAATAATTTGAGAACTTCCTTTTCTGACCATCATCAAATATCATATATCCACCCACTGGCATCTGTGCCCACGAACTCTACCTTCCCTTCCTGCACCTACCCAACGCCAACCCAGCCCATTGTTCCTTCTCACCCATTCAAGGCTTGCACTCCTGAAATGTCCCTCCCTCTCGTCCAGTTTATCCTTCCTTCCTTGATTATTTCCCATTATTTCATAAACAGGCTTTAATATTTCCTGGCTTAAAAAGCCCTCCCTTGATCCAAGGTCCTGCTTCTTCTAACTGGACCACAACCACTACCATAAAGTTTCTGCTTCCTTTTAAGATCAAACTTGCCTATGAGGTTGTCTATAGCACTTACCTCCACTTCCTCACCCCCAATTCTGTTTTTAACCCCATTTCATATCTCTAACATTTTTCTGACTACCAATATTTCTATAATAAACATTATACTACTCTTGCAATTAAAATATATAAAAATGTGTGTATACTACACTATTATACACAGCACCACACACACACACACATGCCCCATCACAAAAAATACTGTGACTCATGAAAACTGTGTGTGTACATCAATGTTATATTTCAAATTCTTAAATATCATTTATGTATCAATTTATGTATCAATCTTTTCCTTTCCTTAGTCTTGAGACTGAAAACCTCTTTTCTTGTCAATCTTCTTCCAGAAGATTTTATACAGATACAAATTTATCACCAGGTCATCGTGGGCTCTCCTCTCTCGCAGCCATCCCTGTGTTAGTCCCTTACACTGTGCCCCATGGAATCTCTAATCCATTGTGAACAGTCTACCAACTGGCTTCCATTTTTTCCCTCACATCTTTGTTTTGGCTTTTCCTTGATATTGTCATGTTCCCTTTTGCTTTCTACTCTTCAAATTTCCCCTTTTTCAAGCTATCTCAGACTTAAATGGAGGAGGAAAGAGGGCTGGCTCACCTCTAATCAGGGCCATTTCTAGACGTACAGTTGTGCACCCTATTGCTTAGTCTCCTTTGCTGTCCACACCCTATGGTTATACTTCATCTCAAAATCACTTCCAGCTACAGATAAATAGTGCATCCTCTACCATCAAGCAGCTGATAGTAAAGAGACATAGATAAAGATGCATAGACAGGGGCATTGTAGAATGAACAGCCTCTAAGATAAGGGCTCTCAAGGAGCACATGGAGGAAAACAGGTTTAGAAAACTTGGCAGAAAAGGGCAAGAAGAGATTCCCACATAGACTTCGATGATCAGTGGAAGTTATCACGGCTAAGTCATGCTCTTGTAACAGGAAGAGGCACCGCTGAGCTTGGGGGAGGGTGGGGAGAAGCATGGTGTCTTAGAGGATCTTTTTTTAAGGGTAGAGAGACAGATGGAAATTAGGAAATGATAAAGACTGAAGTTTGAGAATTAAGCAAAAATCAAACCACATGCTCAGAAGACTAGTTCTGTTTTTTTCTTTTTAAGTCAATGGAGAGTCTATTTCAAAGAATGAAATAGTTAATATTTATTGAGGGCTTACAATGTGCCACTTATTATCTTTACAACACTCCCGTGAGGCAAGCCTATTATTTTTTCCATTTTATAGATAAGAAAACTGAGAAATACAATTTAAGTAATGCTAAGGTCACACAACTAGGAAGTGGCCGAATTCGAATTACGATTAGATTTGCAATTCGGAAAGATAAAGGGATGTATCTGGTTTCTGGGTTGCACCTGTATGATACACATGAGGCTGGGACAGAGATATAGAGAAGTGAGAGGGGCAAGAGGAGCAGGGGAGTTCAGTTTTGCCATTCTGATTTGCGGGCGTTTGGTGAACATCCATCTAGAGTTGTCCAGTTGGATATATAAACGTGGACTAGGAAAGATGTCTAGGCTGGAGGCAGAGATTTGTGTCATTGGGCTAAACATCAAGTTAAGCCTGGAAATTAAGTGGATTAAGAAGAAAAAAATTCTGAAGAGAACTTCGGGGGGCAGAGAAGGGGATTTGCCCTTTAACAGTAGACAGAAGAAGAAAAGAGAAAGGAAGGAAGGGAGGGAGGGAGGGACAAGGAGGGAAGGAAAAAAGGAGGGGGAAAGAAAAACTGACAATGAGGGGGAAGCGGTATGAAGAGATTCAAGGAGAGGGAGCTTCCTTGGAGTTAAGGAAAGAGAGTTTCAAAAAGATCAGTGGTAACAAAATTTGCAGAGAAGTCAAGAAAGTTAAGGATCAAAAATTCTTGGGGTTTATCAACTAGGAGGTCTTTGCTCATTGTGGCAACTTCAGTTCTGGTGAAGTGGTGGAATCAGACGCCGAACTGTAGTGGGCTGAGGGGTGCTGGGAAGATGAGGAAATTGAAGTAAGGAATAGGGTCATGGAGGGGCAGGAAGAGATGGAGGGAGAGACAGAAATCAAAAGAGAACCTAGGCAGGGGTGTTTGTTTTTTCTTTATGATTTGAAGCCGTTTTACACTTATATATGAAAGGCAAATCCTTAAAAGAACTAGAAAGTGTGAAGACACAGGAGAGAGCAAATATACAAGACTGATGGAGAAAGGAATAAGACCCAGATTCCTCCATGCTGTCTTTGAATTTATTCTTTCTCTCACTCCTGCTGGCAGTGTCCTCTTTAGGCTTGAATCTCCTCTTTCCCACTAAAAGTTAGCTGTATATTTTCCCATCTTTAATCTATTTTCACATAGTGTTGCCCAGTTAATTTTCCTCATGTTTTCCCCCTGTTTATACTCTTTCAGTGGTATTCTGTTATTTTAAAGATAAAATCCAAGCTCCTTTAGAAGTCAAAGTCCTTCTCATTCTGTTCTTACCCACCTTTCCCATCCTTAGGGCCCATGCCCAACATCCACAACCCAGAATCCTGATGCTGTCACTTGCATTCTCCCGGACAACTATGATCCCTTGAAATGCTCTCTGTTTTCTTTCTGCCGACATAAATTCTGCCCTTTCTCAAGTCTCACAATATGTCACCCCCTTCTTACAGAGGAGTATCTCTATGCCCCTGAAGCCATATAAAAATGTTACCTTTTATTCTACCTTGGCATGTTGTTAACACATCATAAACATTTTTCCAAAGGTTACATCTGTTTATCACTGTGGAAAGCATCAAGGATATAAACATGTTAAAGATACAGCCCATGATAACAACGGGGTCGCGATCTGTGTGGTATTTAAACCACTTGGTTCCATTACTTATATCTGGTTTTATATTTAACTTATAACTTTAAAAAAATACGTGTTTAGCTTATCATCAAAACTGAACTGCAAGCTCTTCAAGGATAGAAACTGTGTATTAAAGCATTAGTACAGATCATCTAAACTTTCTATCTCAGGAACATACAGCAGGAATTGAATAACTATTTTGCTGAAAGGGAAATTGGATAGAGTTTGCGGTCCCGGAATAATAAGAAACTGTGTAAATTGAATTTTCTTTTTTTCCTATGATATGCTGAAATGTAAATATACCACTTCCACAGCTTTTGCCTTTTATCGCATTATGCGAGTATTTTTACAAGGCATTCTTATATGTGCTTTGAATTTATTTTTTCTTATACTTGCACTCACGCTGCTGTTATTTGGTGTGAAGACTGTGCCCCTCATTTTCACATTCATTTCTACGACATTTTCATTGTAAACCTAACAGCTCTTCCATTTCTCTTGGAATGTAATTTTATTTCTACATTCTGGAACTGTGTCTAACACCTTCTTTTAGTTAAAAAGTATCATCTACTAACTCTAAACTTAAAATTTTATGAAATTAATCACCTCAGTTATTTCACCTGATTAATTTTCTATAGCTGCTCTTTTGTTGTAATTTTTCATAGTCATTTCATAAGATTTCTTTCATTTTTAATTTCCATATTCTGATACTATTTGTGGTTTGTTTTATATGCAATATGATAATTTATTCAACTTATTTTGATTTTGTTTTTTGCATTTTATTTCCTTTGTGTAGATATAGTGTAACACAGATATCTGTCTCCCAAATGTGCCTTTTACTTAAAAATACTGTCTATGATTTTCTATTTTACTTTGTTCCTGATTTGGATTTTCTTTTCCTTTTACTTCAAATGTTCCTCTGAGAATTTAAGCGTTATTTTTATTTTTTATTTTTTTTAAGGATTGGCACCTGGGCTAACAACTGTTGCCAATCTTTTTCTTCTGCTTTATCTCCCGAACCCCCCTCTCCCCCCCCCCCCCCCCCGTAGACAGTTGTATATCTTAGTTGCAGGTCCTTCTAGTTGTGGGATGTGGGGCACCGCCTCAACATGGCCTGACGAGCGGTGCCATGTCCGCGCCCAGGATCCGAACCCTGGGCCGCCACAGTGGAGCGCGTGAACTTAACCACTCGGCCACGGAGCTGGCCCCCCTAAGCATTATTTTTAATGCATTGTTTTAATTTTGGGTCATTCCTGAAAACTTTAATTTTGCTTTTTAATCTATTCTCATATAACGTATTACAATCTTGCTGGAGAACTATTTGATTTACTGCTTCTACCTAATGTGCCCTTTTGAACCTAACCTTAGGCATTCCCACATGCTGGGCTGCAGCGCCCTGGTGCATAAGATACATGCCATGCCTTCAGACACCTGTGTAGCTAGCAGGGCTGGGCAGGGGCGCCAGTCCTCAGAGGCTGGTGTGGCTGAGCCCAGTCTGGTGCTAAGCCCCAGGTCTCACAGGCTGCAAGCATGATGGGGACGCCTGGCACCTGCTGCTCCTCCACAATGCTCTGTGCACAGCCAAGGTGGGGTCTGCCACCTGGACATCAAGTTCAGTGCCCAGCCAGAGTGAGCTGCTGCCCCTCGTGGACAAGGGGCTGTGAACTGTTGGAGGAACTGGAGGTATAGTTGCCAAGGGGTGCAGTGTACAACTGGAGGAGTAAGGGGTGCAAAGGATTCAGGCTGTTGGTTCCTGGGAGAGAGGACAGCTCTCCTTGGCAGGCCCACATCTCTGTCTTCACCTAAGGCAGATACTTTTGTCTAGTACCGCCCTGAGACCCAGGCAGTGAGCTCCCTGCCTTGGCCCTGTGCATCACTCCAAGATAATGCCCATGGGCAGTAGGGTTCCTTCTAGACCAGGCTTCATATACACAGGCTCCCAGAATCCCTTGCCCAAAGGCCCATATCCACTCATTTCTAGAGTATACAGTGGTCTCTTCACCAGACACATCGTCCAGTGCACCTGGAACCCAAAGGGTCACCATGGGACAGCCTTGACACAGAGAGAAGGGCGTGTGTGACTTTCAGGCTGAGTGGCCACAAGTGCGCTCCAAGCGTGAGGCCCCTGGAGGATCAGGAAACAGCCAAGGGTGGGAAGGCGGTGTGGGCCCAGGGACTCCAACTGTACTTTTGCTCCTGGTTCCACAGACAGGGTCAAGCCCACTTTTGTGCATTTATACCTGATCTGCCCTTTTAGTGAGGTCCAAGCTATGTGCAGGGTGATGGCTAAAAGAGAATATATGCTTTCCACTATTTTTAAAAATACTTGGTACTAAAAAGTTAGGTTGGAATCCAAAATCATTTGCCTTATCCTAAGAAATTTCAACATTATATCTGTCAGTGAAAGAAAATAATAGCTGTAAGATTCTTTAAATATGATTTCAATTGCAGAAACTTCTGAATGGCTATAAAATAGGATTTAAATTTTCTATCATCTACTTGTTCTCACAAAGCATCACACAGTTAGCAACTGTCAAGACTTTGGAGAGACCATTGACCAAGAATTACAGGTCCCTATTTCTAACATAAAACCTGATAAAAAGAAGTTATGTGTAAATTTACACTACTTATTAAAATACTTGAAAATATTTTATTTAGAAATTCTATATAAATTCAATGCTTAGTATTCTTCCCAATACTTTTTATTTTCTCTTCTTTTAATACTAAGGATATATATTGAATTTTTTCACAAAATTCTATATAGATGCCCCCAAAATCCTATCTAATTTGCCCATGTACCATATAAAGTGGGACAAGATGAGAAGCACGTATCCAGCTCAACAGAGCTGATTAAGAAAAGCTAAGGTACCCTGACGGGCAGCTGGGGAAGGATATTCCCACATTCCATGCAGTATGTCTTTGTATCACAAACGTCTATTATGTTTGACTTTTATTAGAAGTACATCCTTTAATAAAGTGGATTTCCTTCCTTTGTACAATTTTAAAACCAGATTTTTCCCCTCAACAGATCAGCTTCAAATTTTTTTTAACATTTTCCTAACATGTAATTATCATCTTCCAAAGACCCAGAAGTGCTGTCAATGTGACTGAAATCAGAATGTAAATATTTTATACACAGCTGTCAAATCTCAATTGGCAGAAAACAAAAAGCCCCCGAATTGCTGTAATCTAACCACAAGGCTACATCATTTAATTGACAGATAAGACATTTTTCTAGTTTCCATTTTCCCATCAGCTTTATAATACATTATTAGCACGGTGTGCCATTCTGGAGAGTCACTGTGACAATTTACTTGAAGATGGAATAAACTCTGAAACGCTCTAAGGGAGATGCCGAGCACAGTAACTGAATTCTGTTTCATGGAAAGTTTTTCACACTCACTGTATTTGGAATATCTGTTACAAACACGGACTAAATATTGGCATCATGGGAATATTATCATGCCCTTTCTTTTTTTTTTAAAAAAAAGGCCAAATTTTGTTCTTAGCGGTTCAATAATTTATTATTTCATCCTTTTGGGCCTTGATTCAACAAACATTTCTGATTGTCTCTGTGCCAGACTTAGCTAATAAATCTAGGTAAGATTCCAAGAACTGTGCTCTGTCACCCATCATCATAGATCAGAAATGCTGCTAGTAAAAACACCTGACATGGTCCCTCCCAAGGCCTTCCTGCTATTTTCACTGTTGTTTGTCTCTCTTCTCAGATTTGTTTTTCATCTTTCCCTCCAAGAAATAGACACATCTAAGCAATAGACATGTCAGGGACATCTATAAACATTGCTTAATTTCTGTTGGATATTTGACCTATGGCATGTTCTGCCTCTACATTCATTCAGCAAATATTTACTAAGCTTCTTGCATGGAACAGGCATCATGGTTTTGGCAGTGAAGAAGACAGACAAGGCCTTGCCCTCATGGAGTTTAGATCATTCTACAGCGAGAGATAAAGAAGAAACTGTAAACAAATATGGGAACTCTTCATGTCTTACTAAATTCCTTAAGCTATATAAGTATTTTCTCCAGATGGGGACATTTTAATATACCTTAAAAAAATAAAACTTGCAGTTTTTCAAAGGAATTAAATTTGGGTGCCTGATATAGGGCTCACTTTGAGAGAATGGTTAGGGAAGGCCAAGGCAGCCGAAACTTGATTTGGAAGGGCCAGGCACAGAGCACCGCAAGCCAGGGCTCTGGGGGGAAAAGAACACAAAGAAACATTCAAGGAACAGAAAAAAAGACAGGGACACTGGAGTGGAGGAAGCGAGGGAGAAGGGGAATAAGTAGAAACCAGATTGTGTTGGATGTGTAAATCATGGTAGTGCATTCGGGTTTTACTCTAAATGTGGAGGAGGGAGTTGAAAGGTTTTGAGGTCTCAAACAGGAGAGTAACAAGCTCTGGTCCAGGTTCCCCTGTCACTGGTGTACACAGAATGAATTCTGGAATGGCAAGAATGGAAGCCAGGAGACCAGCAGGAAGCTTATGCAGTTGTCCAGGCAGGACAGAATGATGATTTGGAGTAGGGTTGTAAAGGAAGAGACAGAAAGAGATTAAGAGATTCAGGATGTGTCTGAAAAAAAGGAAAGGAAGAGAAAAATAACTGATAAATCTTAGGTTCAGTGGCCAAAAAGAAAGTTTGGCTTTAGTAGATACAGCATTTCTCTGCTTAGCAAAAGAGATCCAAGAAGGTAAGCTATTATTTTCTACTAAGAAACTACCAGAATTTCTTACACCCTCAATTTACAAATAAAGATCAAAGGTCTAGGGAGGTGAAATGGCTTTCTTAAACCTCAAAAGAGCTGGCTGTCACCTGCATTTCCGTCTTATATTTTCCAGCCCAGAGACTTTCCCATTATCCCACACCTCTTCCCCTGTCACAGCTTAGTACCACATTCAATACCTTGCACGACTTTCTTTGCAAAGGAATTTCTACATATAATTTATCTTTTACCTGAATTTTTTTTTTCTGAACCTAGAAAGTAGGAGTGAAGGAATGAAGATTGTTAGAAGGAGAATATTTAACATCAGGACTGTAGATTAGAAGCTGAGTTTTGGTGGCCATACTTAGACCATTATCTCTAAACTTTTATTTCAAAAGAACAAAAAACAATAAAAGAAATGTGGAATTAATATTTCCTTCACTTGCTTTCATAAGCAATTCCAATTTATCCTGATTCCCCAAACCAGAGTTTTCCCTTTCCTTTTTTTATTTTTAAATATGGAATAGCTTCAGTTTACTTAGCTTTATAAACAGATAATCTAATGGAAATTCTGTGTTACTGCAGAACATTCAAGGGGTTGGTGAACTGTTGATGTCACTGACTAGTTATCAATATAATCAGCAACCACACAGGCTCCCAGCATGATATTCTCAGGACAGCACTGAGCCAGCAGATTACAGAGAAGGGCAACTGACAGGTCCAAGATCAAACCTCAACTCTGGCGCTTATTATCATAGGACAAAGTTCTTAACATCTCAAAGCATCAGTTTCCTTATCTGTAAAATGGGGATAATAATACTTACTTGAAGGCACTTCATGAAGAGTAAATTAGGTATAGGTGCGTATCTAGTACAATGCCCAGCTATGAATGCTAGTGAACTGGCTGTATCTGCAAGTTTGTTTTAACTTTCTGCTCCAATATCCCTGGCTGTAGCTTTTGTCCTTGTGGTTACAAGATGAGGGCTGTGCTTTACATTAACCATGTTTTTTATTTTCTGTTTTTTGTGATGCTTTGATATCTTAAAAGCTTACTGGCCAGGGAGAGACTGCCCCTCCCAGGGCTAGCCAATTCTTAGAGATAACAAAGGGTCTGGCCTAGAGCACATCTTTCATGTGTAACCCAAACAATCCTGAGTCTGTAGTCCCAACCACCCTCTTTCCCAACTCTCACACACCAAGCCAATTTTTGCCCTGCCCCAAATCAACCCAGTGCCAGGCACCAGGCAACCAGAGACCACTCCTATAGCCCAGAGCCCACTGACATTATTCTCACTGGCCAGTCCTAAGCTGTTTACCCTGCCTTGCCTTGCTTCTCCTGTGGAAACTCCCAATAAAGACTCTGACCTAGGCTTTCTCCTCATTCCTGTCTTCTGCCTCCTGACCAAACCTGGTGCTTCCCCACGTGGTCCTGGGTGGCTTGGAGTGCCCCCTTCTCTCAGGAAACGTAAGTAATAAATTCTTCTTTCAATGGCATGGACCTCTCTGTGTGGTCATTCAGTTACTTCCATAAACTAAAATCCTGCAGCTTTCCAGGTAGGAAGATGGGGTAATAACAAAGGAAAACATTCCACAAATTTTCTCTTGAAGTCTACTCTTTTGGTTCAGGAAGGGAAGCCCTCCCAGGCCCAACACCTAGAGCTCATTAGCCAGAATCGAGTCATGTGGCCTCAGTAAAGGAGTCTGGGAAGGCAGAGATTTTTAAACTGGATACTTTACTGTCCTTCAAAACATGAGAAGTTTTCTTTTTTAGGAAGAAAGGAGGGGAGAATAGGTATTGGGTAGGCTATTAGCACTGTTTGCTGAATAGAAAAAGTATTACTAATGATAACATTCAAAAAGGATTGAGCTTTTCCACGTGTTGCTCTTTCTTTGTATTCACAATCAGATTTTGTACAGCATTCTGAATAAGGCAATATAAATCAAAGGATGATATTTAAGCTTCTATGAATTAGACAAAGTATAAGGTCTTATATACACTAAAAATTCAAACATTTTGCACTTTTTAAAAAAACCATATTGCTACAGTTAAGATACAAATTACAAATGAATATTTGAAACAAAAATCAACTTATTTCATATTTCAACAAATATTCCTTCATTGTAATTCTGAATCTGATGAGCAAATAAGCAAAAAAGTATCTTTATTAAGACAAAAAAATAGAGCATGACTATATTTATGTTATGATGCACACAGTAGCAATTATAAACTGTATTGAAAAACACAAACTTAGAAATTCCTATTCCTCATTAATCTGTTCTTACAGATCAAGGTATAAACTCTTTTTTTTAAAGCAAAGACTTTAACTCAAAAAAAGATCCTACCTTAGCGTACCTTAGCAGAAGTTCCAAATGTCATTTATTTGGCCTCTAATCAGAACACAGGTGCTAGAAGAGAATAAAAAAATGGTGTTAACATATAGCCAAGAAAGTCAATAAGTTACACAAAATGACTTGAGGAAATGTAAGAACATCACAGAATTTTCTGCATAGATCATGGTGCCTAACCACCTCACGTAACCGAAGAGGACACAGATGGTCCGAGAGTTAAGGTACCTGTCATTGGCAAAAGAAACACATCTATTGACTTCTGATGAAAGGAATTTTGGAAAGTTCCACTCCACATACCTGCCAAAGCTCCAGTCACAATGAAGCGATATAAAGTAAGAAGAAAGGAAACCAAAACAAAAGGATTTGCTCATTCCTTAATGTTACATGTTAGTGATGGTGCCTTCCTTTTTTAGCGAGTGAGTTAGTATTGTGTACTTTCAAGGAGAAGTCAAGGGAATGATCCCTTAGAAGTTCCAGTGTGCTATCTTCTCCCAGACACTATTGGACGAATACACATAGCATTATCTTATGATTAGTCCAGTTCCCATACAAGGATAGAACCCAATCTTAAAGAAAATGCCCTAACACCATTTTAGAAACTGACATTCACATTTTTAAAGCATACAGAGCCCGACAGTTAGGCCAGAGCCTTAGGAAAGCACCTCCTTTAGAAGGCTAATCTGGAGAAAGAAAAAGAGGCACCAGGTTCCATGAAAGGAGAACGAGGGAAGTGTGTTCTTGTGAAGGACGTCGTTGAGGACAGAGGGTCAGGAAGAAACAGTAAGTGCTACGGAAGAACTTGAGGATGAGACCTGATAAGATATTATTCGATTTTTAAAAGGAGGACCTTGCAGTTTTTAGAGTGATGAAGGTGAAGTCAGATGACAAGAGGACAAAAAGAGGCTGTGAGGCGAGAAGTAGAGGGACTCCAGGGGCACGTGTGGAGGGATTTCCTCAGCAAGGATGAGAGGACCTTAGTGCAGCCTCCAAGAGTATGATCTGCAACAAGATAAGTGCAGAGATGGAGAGAAACATTTAATTAACAATTAAAAAATAGATTTGTATTTTGCTCTTTTTTTTTTTTTAAGCATTAATCTGCAAAGGATTGAGAAAAAAGAAAAGAAAGAAAAGTCACTGGTCCTTCATCAGTTTGAGAAGCACTATCCGAGAGAACATCAGCCACTCTTCATCTCAATATCCCTTACTCCTTTCTTTAGGGGCTCTCCCGCTATTCCTTACAGTGCTAGAACTATCAATCAAGGGACCTTCTCCTACTTATAGCAAAAGGAGGACATCTGACCCATGCGAGGCCTCTTAGACTGCTCCTCTTCCAGGAGCCCAGGTCTGAAGAGTGTGTCCTAAAGAAGGAAATGGCTGGAGCTGATCATTTCATGAGATCCATTCACGTTATGCATGGGGAAACTGACGCTGGGGGTGTAAGTGAGCAGATGTCACTTGAATCCAGACTGTCTGACTCTTTCCACTAGTTGTCTTGCCTCTTTTAGACACCGGCATCTCCTCAGGAAATAATACCTATACAATTGGAACTTGAAGAGAAAATTCAACAGTGTTAACACTCACATTCCTTCTAGAGGAAGTGATGGGTAAGTCATCAAACAGTATATCAGTGGGAGGATACAGGCATTTCTGTCCCTCGTCTCTAACAGATAGATGTTTTCTGCCATATGAGGCTTGCCAGCCAGTGAGCCTAGAATTCATCTTTCACCATAGATTCCTATAGAACCTAAGAGCCACAGGGGGAGTACTTAGTGAATTCCACCGAGGCAGCTGTCACTTCTCTTATCATAACCTACTAAGTGTCTTGCACATTGTGGTTGCTCAGTAAGTATTTGTTACATGAATTTTATCATTAAAATGAACAAGTATCCAGATCATATTTGCCTAACTTACAATTAGGAGGTCCAACACACCTACATATTGAGATTCAGGTCATTTTAAGTAAGTAAATGCATATCACTCAATAATATAAAATTGTTGTACCATTAATGAATAAAGTAGAAATACACACTGTTCAGACATTAAAGTGTCTGCTAAGAAAAATATCTTGTTCACTAAATGAATTGGAGAATAATAACTGAGATATAACACTCTGAAGTTTCTCGAAGTTTCTCTAATTTTCTCTAGTATTAGATGCAGCAAAGCATTCATTTTGAAAACCAGCAAGGGAACTGGCTTTCATCCTAGCTTCAAATTCATTCCATTGCAAATTAATTGCACACGACATTCATTTAGGGCTGAGCTTCAGATCTCTAAGTATAGATGACAGGTTCCTCCAGATCCCAGTAAACATGGTTTGAAAGGTTACATACTCAAAATACGATTGGCGATTCCAGAGACTGTTGTCATGATTATGCAGTTAGCCAGATAAAGAGGAAAACAATGCCAGAGACAGAATAATAATTATGGAAGGCCAGATGACAGGTTTCTTTCAATAGGCTAGCAAAATATTACTTTGATTTAGGATGCATATAGCTAAGCGTAGACTCTTTCGTTAATGTCTTTACAGCAGTAATTTCTCTCTGTCAGATAGTTGGGTGTTTATGGAATACTGATTCTGAGAAGAGTATTCCATGAGGGAGCAGTTTTGGACTCTTAGTATGATAATCTGAACAGTCCTATTTCCTTAAAACTTTACCTAAAAATTATATTTTCCTTCTTTCTAATTATTTGAACATGCATATTGCTCTTTTCTTAGGAAGAAGCAAAGCATTGGAGCAGATGTTTTGCAATCTAAGTGGGTGATAAACGAGTCTGTAGCCATCTGATTTGGACAGCGTTATACCTGCTCTCAGTCTTGAAATAAATAAGCTTAATTAACTAATTTAACTTTTTGTCTTCAGCTGAAATTAGATCCCAGACTCTTAGTGAGGACCTAGAATATTCCCCTTTTTAAATTTCACAATATATCTTTAGTTTTTTAACCTGCCTTATTGAAGGCTAAAATAACAAGTGCTTTGACAAACTTGAGCCTGACAGTCTGTTTTAGGGGAATAGGATAAATATAGTTCCAAAAATGTATATATTATGCTGTCTGGTTTGCATTAATTTCTTATTCAAAAACAGCATTCACTAAATATCTGTGCTCATTCAGATTCGTGTTGTACTCTGATCTGTTCCCATCAGAGCCCGTCTTCTCACTTTTAGCCATTCCATCTAGACAGGGAGAGACAGAACCAATTAAAACACAAAACAGCTCTTAGGAATGAAATCATTCATTCCTTTGTTATTATTCCCAATTTGGAGATAAGGCTCAGAGATGAAATAACTGTCTCAAAGTTCCCTGGTAAGTAATTGATAAAGTTGATATACAAACTTGGATCCTTTTCATTTCAAATCCCACATAATAGTAGTAGTAACCACAACAGCAACAACAAATATTAACCTAATGCTCACCTCATCCTAGGCACTATTCCAAGCCCTTTACATACACCTGATCATTTAATCATCACAGCCTATCTATTGCTACCCACATTTTATAGATGAGGAAACAAATGTCTGCTGTCTCTGTAGGCGAACCACAGCTCTACAGGGATTATTGAGACAAAACTTGGTGCTGCTTCATCTTTTTCCATTTATGATTCTCCTTCTCTGTCCATTCCTTCTTAGTTTACTTCATCCAAGTGACAGAACTGACACAACTCCCAGTTTGACCCACTTTGGGGGTTTGCTGTCAAGGAGTGTTGCCACCACCCCTGAGTGCAGTGTCTGAGGAGACATTGCAAACCCAGAATAATGTCCAGTGAGACAGGATGGTTGATGGAGAACACAACCTCTGAAGTCTTCCAGGGTTCTGTACTTATCATCAGGATGGTAACAGACTCAGTGGTTCATCTAAGCTGACAAGACCTCAGCCAGTGGCTGGGAACATGGGCAAGGTTCAGTATTCTGATGTGAGTGGACTAGAAATGATGAAGCAGATCACTCGGTCCTTCACCTTCAGAGGAGGTGTGCTGGGGTGGAGGCTGGGTCTACTTTAATCGAGAATTAGGAGAGCAAACCAGGATTCGGGGAAGATGAACTACAAACACTGACTCACCAAGGCCCATCCCAGATCTCTTGGAAGTTACACAATTCCCAGAAGCCACCAAGTGGAGGAGATGAACCTCCGTATTTGCTACACAGAGACGGGCAGGGCTGAGGCTTGCGGGCTGACAGTTTTCCATTCTTACAGCTCCTCAAACCTGAGGCCTGCAAAAGTGGATGCTGAGGTTTTTATGAAATCTCATTACACCAAGAGTTCTAGAAATTCGAGACAATTATGCGAAAAGAAAGGCATTTCTTTCTATTTCAATTTTGGCAGAGAGCAGTAATGGGAGAAGACCCCTGTCCATGGGAAAGGACAACTTGTCTATTCAGTTTCAGCAGACGTAATCTCATACTGTTCAGATAAAAGTTGGAGGCTAAATTCAACTAAATGTACAAAACAGCATGAAGAGTATTATCCAAACTTTGTAATTTCACATTTCGCTCTATGTACACAGAAAAGTGACTGAAAGGAACTTCACCAATAATGTCAATACTCCTCGGTTGGCTCTTTCTGTAATTAGATGTGATTTTAGTGTTCTTACATATTTTAATTTTTTTATGTTAGGAAAAAAAATATTTAACAGCAACTAACCAGTATTTCTACAGTGCCAGTTAAATAACAGAAACTGATGATTGCTAGCATCCAACTGAGGTTTAACCAGTTCTTTCAACATTAAGCTATTTTAAAAACAAAAGAAAAGTTTTAAAGACAGTTTTAAATATCACTTTTTAAAAATATATATGTATATATTTCACACAATATGTTAACCATAAAGACATTTTAACAGTTTAATGAAATAATGCATGACCTTATAAAATCAGACTCTATAGATTATGCCTGCTGGCTGGAGTAGGCAGCTAAATGTCATTTCAATTTATTGCTCTTACTAAAAGACATAATGAAAACTTAGAAAGGAGAATCTTAGCATAAAAGAAAATATACACAACCTTAGTATCCTGTAGTAGCCTGCGTTTATTTTTCTCCCTGTCATGGACTGAATTGTGTCCCCTTTAGATTCAGATGTTGAAGCCATAACCCGCAATGTGACAATATTTGGAGATGGGGCCTTTAAGGAAGTAATTAGGGTTAAGTGAGGTCATAAGGTTGGGGTCCTGATCCAATAGTACTCGTGTCCTTAACAGAACAAGAGGAGACACTCAAGCTCTCTCTCTTTCTCTCTGTCTCTCTTTGCTCACACACAGGGAAACGGCCATGTGAAGACACAGTGAGAAGGCCCTGTCTGCAGGCTGAGGAGAGAGGCCTCCCCAGAAACCAGCCCTGCTGGCCCCTGGATCTTGGACCACCAGCCTCCAGAACTGTGAGAGAAGAAATTTCTGTTGGTTAAGTCTCCCAGTCTTTGGGATTTTGCTGTAGAAGCTGAAGCAGACCAATACATTCCTATTTTGATATTCAGTTCTGCAGTGAACAAAAACCTGTGCAGATGATCTCTAGCTTTACCTGAAGTTTTGCCTTTTATTTTTCTTTAAAATCATAAAGTCATAGAATGTTGAAGCTGAAGGGAATTAAAGAATCACTCAGCCCAAGTCCTATCACTTCTAAATTTTCTCCTTTGATTATAAGTGGTGGATTTAAAATGAAACTTGAATTTTAAGTAGAATACGTATGATGATAAAATATTCCAATTTGCTAACATCTTTCAGTACAAGGATAAGAAAAACACATCTCGAAACTTTACCTCACTTCATAACATAGTTAATTTGAAGGAAATTCATAGGAATGGCTATTATGTGGGGCCTATATCTGAATTAAAGTTGAAAAAGTTGTTTATGGCATGTGATTCATCATGATATTTCTACACCTGGTGAGGTAGGGTGGTCGAAAAGTACTTAATCTGTATTACTGGTAGAAATGAGGTGGGAAGGAAGAGGAGCTATGGGTTTACACACTTTCACTTTTCCTTTTATACAGAAAAACAATTATTTTCTACCTTTTTATTCCCACTGGATATAGAGCTATTTATGAGTTGATATATGCATTTGTGGGTAAACCTAGGAGACTAACTTATTTATGATTCTAAGGAGCCCATGGAAACAGAGTGGAAAGAATACTCAGGTGGGCAGGAGGCTGTTTTGTTCACCCTGGTTCTGCCATTGACTTTTTGCTCTTGGGCTTTAATCTCTGTCAGCCTGAATTCTAGACAACCTAACAATCTGAAGCAGAATTTGAAAAATGACCGCTTATATTTAATAATACATAGTAAAATGCCTGTCTTTTTATCTATTTTAGTTACAAAGTAATAAAGCTCATTTAATATTCAAACAATACCTAGTTACATAAAGGAAAAAAAATTAATGATTTTTCCTTCCTCCATTCTTACTCCTAAATTCAATCTTCTTGAATGTTGTTTGATGTTTATTGTTCCACATATTTTCTCTTATCGTTCAACATGCCCATTTCCTTTGCTATCACACTACCTTTCAGATTACTATGTGTATGCTCTTCTCACTAAACAATATGGTACATTTTTCTCATCAATCCATAGGGATCTAACTCATGCTTTGCAAGAGTTTGCAAAACCACCTCAGTATGGATGTGCCCTAACATATTCAACCCTTTTACTGTCTACGGGATCAGGATTGTTTCCTTTTTTCTACTGTAAACAATTTAGCAAAAATAATCCTTGTGCAAATGTATATTCATTTTTGTAGTTATATATTCCTAAAACTATCACTTAGAGGACATAGGGTCTTCACATTTTATATTTTAGTAGATAATGCCAGTCACTTATCAAAAAGGTTGTAGCAATTTTGTTTCTTACTTTCCTCACCATAATTGGGTATTATCTCTGTCTGTCTATCTATCTCTTGATGGATTGAGAAATCTGTCTGATTTTTGGCCAGAAAATCTGTATTCTCAGCAGTATCTTTTCTTTATCTGTTGGGCCTCAGAGATAGTCTTGAACCAAGGACAGACTGGAAACAACCTTTGGCCAATGTTCCAAGGTGGCATAAGAGGGAGATAATCCTTGGAAAAAGATATTTTAGAAAAAACAACAGTAACTACTATTCAGAGAAAGGATTTTTAAAGGCTTGTGCTGTACTGAGAGAAAATGAGCCAGTGTTCCATTCAGTAAATTGCTCTACACGGAAAAACACATTCTGATTTAAAAGTCACTGTTAATATGTTCCCCATAAAACCATAATTTAAAAAATGTCTAACTCTCCGAATGGTTTCCTGTATTCTTTAAAAGTTCAAAAACAACCTGTAACAGAGGAAAAGGTCCAGCCTCAAAGTTCCTTAATTTCATAAACAATGTTATATCTTTAAAATGCTACTCTTCAGCCAGAGATAGCCCAGTTCAGATGCTTGGAAGTGTTAATCACCATTTTCTTCAGGTAACCTTTCAGCAGCCTCAACTCAGGTGGCTTATAATTACAGTCCTTAAATCTCAGTCTCTCTCTCTCTCTCTGAAATTGTCGTAATATGAATGTGAAAACCAGGAAGCAGTATTTCTTACGTGCAGTCAACTCAGTGTTATAGGGTCTAATCAAATAATACTGCTTTTACAGGGGTTCAAGGATCCAATTATAACGGAAAAAATACATACCTGGAGTTTAGACTCTTATAAAGGATATTCTTTTGGGTGCTTCCATCAGGAATCAGAGAAATGCCTTAAAGGACCACTAGTGAATTTGCAGTGCAAGATCTCTCGGGATTGGAAGAGCCAATCTCATCAACTACACTTTGGAATAGATTAGAAGGTGAAGAATTAGTAATGATCTTGGCTCAGTTTAAAACACCTTAGGCAGATATATTCTTAAAAATAGATAATAATAGTGAAGGTAGAGTTTGTTCTATTCCTAGGATTTGCTTGTTTGGAGAATAATTGTTTTCTTTCTTTTTACCTTTTTCACTCTTCATATCAGTACTCACAGGAAATTTCCATGTTGGGTCTTCAGCAACAGCTGAGTCTGGACTTTGGGCAGTAATCTGATTCGGTGCCTTGGTTTTTCATCCACAGCCTGAAGTTAAAACCACCAACTTACCTCAGAGGAATGATACAATAACTACACATCATGAGACAGGGAAAGGAAATACAACATCTAAATGATAATGTGACTGTTTTTGAATGATTAGAATGTGTGTGACTTTTTTTTTCTATCTAACATTCTTGTTTTCCAAGGCATTTTTCCTGTTCTTTTTAATGGGCATATATTACATTCTGATGAAAAAGTAACTTGAAAACAAATTCCCTATAATATGAAGCCTGAGCTCCTCTCCAAGGCAGAAGGGATCCTCCACGCCTGACAGACACCCTGCTGGCTCTCCAAGCTTCTCTCCTCACACTCCCCCTACAGGCTACTAGCTTCTTCTGTGGCTACCATGCTCTCTGTAATTAAGTCACCTCGGCTTATCTATTCATGTGTCTATCTCTTTCACAGGCTTGTTGGTAAGGACCATGTGCCCCAAACATGCCCATAAGTCCATGTTGTTGCCCAGGTAGACACACAGCTAAGACCTGAGCAAATAATGAAGTCATGCCTGGTAAATTCCAAATGGCAGGCACTTCTGAGAGTGTGCTGCAGTAAGCCAGACTCCTTAGGACTATAGTTGATGAAACAAACAAATAAACAACAAAAAAACAAAGAAAATTAACAACTGCAGGCAGAGACTGAGAAGATTAATAAATGCTTCTATAAGATACAAGATAAGCAGGATACTTAGGGACATTGTCATGAAACAATAATAGTGTGGGGACATAAAAGGGACTGTCACAAGCTATTCAATCCAGACACAAAAGGAACCTGCAGTGGACCATTATAGTGGTCATCTTATCTACACATTGTCATCCATTTTGTGTGTGTGTGAGGAAAGCAATGGAAATTAATATTGGAATTCTACACCACTTACAGTGTGCTGGATATAATTATGATTATAAAAATAAAGATATTTTAACACCACATTGTAGGTTCAAATTTTTTGGCATAACTCTTTATCATTCTTATAAAAATTAACTCTTCTTGGTATTGTTGTAGAAAACCACCTTAACTGTGTAGATTATGATAGTGGCCAAGAAGATAGTGTTCAGAGTAGGGAAAATGAAGCAATCAAAAGAGCTTCATATGTGTTTACAACATTTTCTAGACTGTACTTGATATCCCAGGAGCCTCATAATATTAAAAATAACATTTGGTACCCAAATAAATTTGAGAAATTCTGGGTTAAAAACTATGTTACCATTATTTTTACAACAGGATCACTCAGAAGTTAAAACAGATACGCATTGTGAGTTTCCTAAATGTGGATATATTTTGCTTTTCCCAATCTTGTTTGGCCAGGTAAGGTTTTCTTAGGGGAACTAGGGTAAATGCTGCATTGCACAAACAACTCAGGATCCTTTTCTACTTCAGTATAGAAAAAAGATCTATTCTTCAAAGTCTAGCCTAGCTTGAAAATGAATTTGCTCTTGAGTCTCAATAAGTTTTTCCCCTAAATTTATAAACTCCATAACATTATGAAAAATAAATTTATCTTTCTGAAAAGAGAATACTGTATGCTATGTTGCACAGCAAAAACTAATTGATTTGGGACAGAAAAGAAAACGTTCAATAACATTTATAAATACCACATTTTGAAATGCAACCATGACATTCTTAGATATACTCTTGAAACCGTAATGAGCTCCTGAAACTGTATTTAGCTAAAATTTCAACCTCTTAAATATTTGGAAAGGTCACTTTTGATGTGATGAATTATAATTTTGGCAGTTCCTATTGTACAGCTGTTCTCAGGAAACATAATACTGTTGGTGGTATAAACAGCATATTTAATCGGTTTCCCTGGAGATCTTTTTGTTAAATATCTTTTGGAAAATGCTCAAATGTCCTGAGTTTGTGTAGTTTTTTCCCGATGGCTTAAGCAATACCTTTGGTTGGCAAATGGTTAACAAATACTACTGAATAACACTGGAGCCCAGAACCCCAAATCATCTATGCAGCAAAAACAGACAGAAAGAAGCTCCTTAAAAGAAACTCTCAATTAAAAATTATATTTTTAAAGAATAATTACACAGCAAAACGTCCTCTATATTATGTTAAGTGAAAAAAAGAAAATCTGAGATATGAAGTTGTGTGGATAACATGTTCACCATCTTACATATACACAAATCTATACACAAAATACTCTTTAAAAAGACAGAAAATTTAGGTTTAATGAAGTGAATTTGCTGATTGAACAGGTCAAAAACAGTCAATTATCAGCAGTTTCATACAGTTCAATTTGCAGATCAAAATGATAATAGTGGTTATAACTTGGGAGTTGAATAATGATTTGTTTTTATTTCTTTTTTGTGCTTATTTTCAACACTATTCATAAGGAGCATTCATTGATTTTAAATAATATGCTTTTAACTATTTGAAAGAAGATGCACAGAGGCAAAAGCATGTTAATTAAGAGATTGGGTTGTTCTTTGGAGGGAAAGGTGAGGAGACAGAAGGAAGAGTCTGGGTTGTGATTTAGGAATCATTTTCAAAAGCTGCATATGGAGTCCAACATCTCACCATAAAACTAACTGTAAGAAAGGATCTCGGCTCACCAGAGTTTAAATGAGAAACACTTGCTGCATCCGGTGTTCAAAGACTGCCCCTGCTTTGGGCCCAAGTCATGGAACAAAAGGACACCAGTATTTGTATCAGGGATGGGGCAATATGTAATGGAAATATTTGTATTGTTCACGTAGTATCATTCTTCTTCCCCACTTAAGATATTTGACTCTCTTTAGTTCATTTTTTTTTTTTTTGAGGAAGATTAACCCTGAGCTAACTGCTGCTAATCTTCTTCTTTTTGCTGAGGAAGACTGACCCTGAGCTAACATCCGTGCCCATCTTCCTCTACTTTATATGTGGAACGCCTACCACAGCATGGCTTGCTGAACGGTGCCACGTCGGCACCCGGGATCTGAACCGGTGAACCCGGGGCTGCCAAAGCAAAACATGCACATTTAACCGCTGCGCCACCAGGCCAGCCCTTTAGTTCATTTTTGTGTACCCAGATTAAAATCCTGAATATATCTATCGAAGTTATACATTGTCTTGGCCTTTGTTTGTGGTCCAACAATCAATGCCTTCTAACAAGCAAGGCGAGATCCGGGTCTTTCTAAATCAGAAGCAGTCAGGAGGACCCCCTCCAGTCCCAGTGCTAGAGAAGCAAAGAGGGTTCTTCCACTAGAAGGAAGTGCAACTTCTCCCATCTGGAGGGAGCCCCTGGCAGGGCCAGGGGAGGAGCTTTTTCCTGATTGATGGTTGACAGTATGGAGGTGCCCTTGCCTTCCCTTAGAAAGGTCCACCTGGATTTTACAGAAATGGTTTCATTCTAGTAATCCCCATTTTTCTGAGATCACGCCACAAAATAGTGGGCAAAGTGGGAGAAGAAGAAAGTGATCAGGCTCTAATAAAACTCTACTTGTTATAAAAACAAAACAAAACAAAACAAATGAGAATTATTCATGAAAAATAGTCAACTAAATAATTAATAACATTGGAAAAACATACAGCAACTCTTTGTCATCTTACGGAGACTAGAACGAAGTGAACACTTTTCAAGCTAATAGAAGGGTATTTTTATTTGAATATAATACCTTTGTACTCCATTTTGCTTTTTAAAACTCCATTAATCCTACTGTGTCTGAAATATTCATTACTTTGAAACAGATTACCTGAATTTTTGGCAATTAGATACTCATTTAGGGATTCAAAAATACTCTAAATGTAAATATTTCTGTAATCCATGAAATCATTTCCACCTTTGTATGAATTAAAGCACTGTTTTCCTTTAACCACATGAGATATCAGCTACACTGAGAGAATACAAGTTTAGCAGCTGGGCATTCTGATCACCTGGTAGGCAGCAAGAATCCCTGGGAATCTGAGGTACCGGAAAAGAAAAGATGTAGGAACTTAAATTCAAGATTTATTTTTCCTGTACCCAGTATAAGCCTATTCTGTGAATAAGCATTAAAATTATAATAATCATTTTCATGTCTTTCTAGTATGACCTGACTACCACTATCCCACATGAATAACGTGATGAATCCTTAAACTCAAGATTTTTATTTAAAATTTCATATTGTAAGTAACGTTGTTCTTTTGTGTCTTTTGGTTGTTCATCCAAATATTATCCAATTGATGTTTTGATTTGTTTAGCTGTAAAGGATCAATATGGTTCAAATAGTTTTCAAATAAGTAGCCAGTTTCCTAGCTTCTGCATTTCTTCATAAGTCAGACTCAAGATAGATTAATTTTGATAAGTATAACTAATTAGTTTGAAACATAAAACTTGGGCTTTAAGAAAGCACAGGCCAGATATAGGGTTATCTGAACTACCCTATGCTTTTCTTTTTCTCTTACATCCTTCTTGATTATTACTGTCATGTCTTTACATTTCTGATTAGTGACCAGAGTCATTAATGTGGGGTGAGTGTGTCCATGTGCCCATGTGCATGTGTGTATCACAGAGAGACAGCGTGAGACAGAATAGAAATAGAGAGTAAGAAACACAGACATGTAGAAAGAAAGATTGACAGAGGGAGAGACAATGACAGATACACGGATACATACATACACAATGGCAGACATTTGCTTTTCTTCACCTTATGGCTCCTTTGTTTTCACTTCTCTTGTACTTATCGACCTTTCATCAACTAACTTGATTTGTTTTGAGGTTGGCAACTCTTTAGGCTTCTACTTTGTGTGCGTGTGTTTTGGGCCTGACCATAAATTATGCTATTTTATGTGGTACTTGAGACTGGGGTATTTTTAAAATATATAATCTGTGTGATCCTCATTTTTCTGTAACAGCCATCTTCATTTTTAAATATGCATTAAGATATACAGTGTCTTAATTTTATTCAAAAGCAAATCATGGCAATTTGTTGCTCTGAAATTGCTTGTTCTGCTCCAAGTCATTAGTTGTTTCTTAGAGATAATCTGACACATGGCAGAGATAGATCTAAGAATGATGGACTGTTTGGCCTTTGCTGGTGCACAGTAAATGCAGTTTGAACTTAGCTTAGCAAAAACCTGGGTTTCATGAAGTTTCACACCACCTCTTCACTCCATGCTGAGGTCCTCCTAGCAGTGTTGGGGAGCCATAAGGGAGATGACGAGAAGGCATCCCAAATCACATCTGCCTCTTCCGTCCTATAGTTTTAGGTAGCATTCTCCTAATCTTGTGTTTATGTCCAAAAAAGAAAAATAGCATACATATTCACACTTAACATATTCTGAACGGTTTTATGAATTGCTTCATGTAATTCTCAGTATAACTCTATGGCAAGGGTACTATTATTTTCATCCCTGTAATTAAGACGGGAAAACCAAGGTTGGAAGGGTCAGGTAGCTTCCTCAAGATGACACAGGTAGTAAGTGGCAGTGGTAGAGTTTTAACCTGGGCTGTTTGGCTTCATAACTGGGGCTCTTCACCACCATTCTATTCCACACTGCTGCATGAGTTAATCCCATCCTATTTCACAGGAAAACATACAGTGAGGAGCAAGTTCTGTAGTGGGTCCAGAGGTGCATGTGTGAGACAATGGTCAGTGTCCTTTCAGGTGCACCCGGTTGAAAATGCTAAAAGAAATGACGGAGAAGGAAAAAAAAAAAACCTGGAAATGAAACTGCTTCTGGGAATGCTGTCCAGGCTGACATTTCTCAGTGCATAATGAAGAGTGAGGTTGGCAGGCAGTGAGGAATAGGCTGGTTTCTGTTTATCTGTGGATTTGATTGCTTTTTGCTTATCTATCTGAAGAAGAGGGCATGCAATTTACAGAATGAGGAAAAAGATATTTTCTGACTTAAGGAAAAGTTTTAAATCATAAGAGGATTTTGCAAAACTCAGAAAGTGTTGGTATCCTTGATTTATAGCAGTGGCAATTCAATACACAAAAATGCACACTACTGCTGTATTATATCAATTAATAAAATAAAGCCTAACAAAAATTAAGCAAAAGCTGCTAAACGATATGTGGCACTATGTCTTGTGACATACTAATTAAAAATCTGGCATATGTCTTCCAAGAGTCTCCCTTCTAAGAAGGTCAGAGCAGCAGAAATTGTGATTGTCACTTTGATATCATTAAATACTGAGATTGATGATCAAAAAAAGGCATGGTGTTTCCACCTCTGAATATCTTTAAGCAGAGAGAGAAATTTACTGCCAGGTTCATGAGGAGATGACAAAGGCAGACAGCCAAGTTAGAAAGCCACAAGAGGAGTCCCAGCTCTATGATCCAGTGTTTAAGCCATTTTATGAATGAGTCTATGCATAGAAATTCATTTACATAAATTAGAATTTTATAAATTGTACTTAGAATTCTTAAAATCCATGAAAATTTTCTCTTCATTATTCATCAATATCACAAACCTCTTAATTATAATCCATTGACAATAAGTTTTACGTAGATTTGTCTGAATTTGTCATCTTTACAGACTTTTGTCTACAGAGAGAAATGACCAATCTTGAATTTTCTCTTAGATGCAAAAAATGTTACTTATAAACTTTGGATTTCGCCAACATTTAAGGGATTGCCCATTCATACTATATTATACTCTTTAAAGTCATGTTATAAAAATTAGCATAAGAGTGTATCACATTCCGTGAATATAATGGATGAGAACTCAGTTTACAATTTATAGATTTTTCCAGTACGCTTAACTTTGTTTTCTTTCCTCCCATTACATATATTTTGGCAATTTCATTGCTTAGTAAGAGAAATAAAGTTAGCACTCAAATTTGTTTATTTTATTTATACAAAGGTTAACTGGAGGGGGAAGAATAAGCATGGTTTATAATTTGGAGGCAAAAAGATCATTAATGTCTAGAGCATTTTTTTTAAGAAAATGTTCAAGCCTTTAACTGAGGCACAGAGTGTACACACTGGAGCCAGCAGCCTTGATGTGAATCCTAGCTCTACCATTTACTCACTCCTGACTTTGGGCAATCATCTTTCCTTTCTGCGATTCTGTTTTCTTTTTCTAAATGGGATCACGATAGTACACTCACGCTGTTACAAACTGTTTAATGTAAGGAAAAAGCTTAGAATGGCTTAGAACAGCGCCTAGAAAGTAAAAGTGCTGTTCACTTTTAGCTATTATTGTATCCATATAAAGCTAGAAGGTTTTATAAAGATATGACAGATTAGGAACAGCATTAGAGAGAACCTGAGAACCATGACACGAGAAAGGGGACAGCAACGTACCAGTTAGGAAAAAATTATAATCTAATATATACAAGACGTATACACTAAAAAATAAGGGGCATAAATAATTATATCATAGTTCTTAAAGCATGAACAGTATTATAAGAAATGATTCACAGTTTGGACCATTCTTTTAAGGTCAATTTTAAAGGATATGTACATTTAGTTTTATGACTTTATGGATAAAAGATGATTTAAACAGCATTAAATTAGTTTTAAGATTTAGTTTACAGAATCATACATGAAATAGATGAGGAACTGATACACTTGTTAATAGGACAAATGGCCCAATGGAAAATACAAACAAAAGATTTCAATAGACACTTCACTAAAGAATATATACAGATGGTAAATAAGCAACGTGAAAAGATGCTCAAAATCATTAGCCACTAGGGAAATGCAAATAAAAACAATAAGCACCACTACACATCTGCTAGAATGACTAAAATTACAAATACTGACCATAGCAAGCATTTGCAAGAATGTAGAACAATGGGAACTCTCATCTGTTGCTGGGAGTGTAAAATCTATAACCACCGCGATCCACACTGGCAGTTTCCTAAGACGTTAGACAAACACCTAACAGATGACCCAGATGTTCTACTTCTGGGTATTTATCTAACAAAAAAGAAAGCATTTTTCAAGCAATGACATGTATATAAAGGCACAGCAGATTTACTTTAACAGCCCAACGCTGACAACAATCCAAATGTCTAGTAAGACGTGAATGGATGAACAAATTGTAGTATGTGAGCATAACGGAACACTAACAAGCAGCAAAAATGGATAAACTATTGATATACACAAAAGTATGAATAAATCTCAAATAATTATACTGAGTGAAAGAAGCCAGATCAAAAGGAGTACCTATTATATGATTTCATTTACATGAAATTCTAGAAAACGCAAAGTAATCTCTACTGACAGAAAGCACATCAATGGTTGCCTGGTGATGGGGAATGATGAGTAGGAAGGAGGTGGAAGGGAGGAATTATAAAGAGTTAAAACATTACCACAGGCTACAAAAATGATGAACAAACTCATTTTCTTACTTTTGTTGATGGTTTCACACATGTATAACATTATGTCAAAACTTCAAACTGTATGCTTTAAATTTCTGCAATTTATAGATATCAAATAAGCCTCAATAAAGCTGGAAAAAATAATAAATCAACTATACTTTTTAATTTATAGTATCTTTCAGAGTCCTGCAATTGATGTGAATGGAAAATAAAGAAAAAATGGGGCTCCGCAAGAAAAATGACGTCAGATTGAATAGCTATTTTGTGTATAGTGTCTCAAATCTACTTGTGAAGTTAAAAATCTTCTTTGAGCAAACATTATGTCTAACAGTTTCATATTTAAAACCTTTATCCCATGGAAAATCACCACATTTCCCCCAGCATTGAGTAATGGAACTCATAAATGTGGACTTTCACTAACATTCCTGCATGTGTGCTGCTGGCTTATCGGTGCCATTGTTCCTCGCTGCATGTGCAAGGTGGTACTAACTCAAAAGTACTGAAGGAATTTGTCCATGTTCTAAACCACGAACTTCAAGCCTTATTGTTTTATGATCTGGCAAGAGAGCTACCACATGCCCTCGCAGGTAGAAGTATTCATGTTGTTTATTCTATGGCATATAGAGCAATTAAAACAGATGGAAGTATCTAGGAGGAAATAGCCTTGCCAACAAGAATTTTGTTAGAGTAGCTCTTTTCAGAAACTATAATTTAGTAAAACTCACAAAAGTTCCTTTAAACAATAAGGATGTGGGGAACATTTTCAAAAACAACCTCTAACCAACAAGGGAGGTCTGTGTGATAAACACATAAGGACTTAGATGGCAGAATATTTGGGTTATATCCTGCATCTACTATGATTATCAAGAAATCTCAACCAATGACAAATAAGATTGATTCATTTGTAACTAAATGATTTCAAAATAAAATTAAAATTTTACTACAACAAAAATTATATGTAACCTAAGATGTGGGTGCAATCTATTGTATTTATTATGATACTGAGTGGGGCCTATGAAGTAAAGGTACCTGGGACCTCAGAAAGCATGAAAACTGCCCTGCTCATTAATAACATATACTTGGGCATTTCTTTCAGTGAAAAGACACCTTCCTTTCAAAATATCCAAACTCCTGGGGAGCAATGAGAAGTTGCCTAATGAAAAGTTTCCCTACTTTACAACACAAACAAAATAATGCATAATTACGTCACAATCTTAAAACAGAACCTGGATATAATGGGAAGCATTCTTCTTTTTTTTTTTTTATCAAGTTAGTAGAATACATAGTTTTCTTTTCCTGTCTAGAAGCTTTTTAGTTTGATGTAATCCTACTTGTTTGTTTTTGCTTTTGTTGCCTTTGCTTTTGGTGTCAAATCCAAAAACCATCACCAAGACCCCTGTCAAAGAACTCACCCCCTGTTTTCTTCTAGGAGTCTTATGGCTTCAGGTCTTATATTCAAGCCTTTAATCCATTTTGAGTTGATTTTTATGTATGCTTTAAGATATGGATCCAGTTTCATTCTTTTGCATGTGACTGTCTGGTTTTCCCAAAACAATTTATTGAAGAGACTGTCCTCTCCCCATATTCTTGGCTCTTGCATATTCTTGGCTCCTTTGTCATAAATTAATTGATCATAGATGCATGGGTTTATTTCTGGGCTCTCCATTCTTTCTATTGGTCTATGTGTCTGTTTTTATGCCAGTACTATACTATTTCGATTACTGTAGCTTTATAGTATAGTTTGATGCCTCCAACTTCATTCTTTTTTCTCAAGATTGCTCTGGCTATTCAGGGTCTTTTGTGGTTCCATACAAATTTTAGGATTGTTTTTTCTATTTCTGTGAAAAATTCTGTTGCAATTTTGATAGGGATTCCACTGAATTTGTAGATTGCTTTGGGTAGTATGGACATTTTAACAGTATAATTCTTCTAATCCCTGAGCATGGAATACATTTTATTTGTACATTCTTCAATTTCTTTCATCAATGTCTTACAGTTTTCAGTGTATAGATCTTTTATCTCCTTAAATCTATTCCTGGATATTTTATTCTTTTTGATGCAGTTGTAAATGGGATTGTTTTCTTCATTTCTCTTTCTGATAATTTGCTGTTAGTGTATAGTAAAGTAAATAATTTTTGCATATTGATTTTGTATCCTGCAACTTTACTGAATTCGTTGGTTAGTTCTAACAGTTTATTCGTGGAATCTTTAGGGTTTCTCTATATAATATCATGTCATTTACAAATAGAAACAATTTTACATCTTCCTTTCTGATTTGGATTCCTTTTATTTGCTTAATTGTTCTGGCTAAGACTTCCAGTACTATGTTGAATAAAAGTGGTGAGAGTGGGCATTCTTGTTTTATTTCTGATCTTAGAGAGAAGTTTTGGCTTTTCACTGTTGAGTGTGATATTAGCTGTGGGCTTGTCATAATCGGCTTCATGATGTGGAGGTACATTCCTTCCATACTCAGTTTGTTGAGAGCTTTTATCATGAATGGATGCTGAAATTTGTCAAATGTTTTTTTATGCATCTATGGAGATGATCAGACTATTTCTATATTTCATTTTGTTAATGTGGTGTATCTTATTGATTGATTTGTGGCTGTTGAACCATCCTTGAATCCCTAGAATAAATCCCACTTGATCTTATAGTTTTAAACTTTACAACCAGGACTTGCATTGCAAAAACATTTCAAATAAATCTAAGGAAAGCATGTTAGGTTTTATGTATTTTTCAGACAAGTAAAAAATTTCAAAATTAATTTGTGATACACACACACATATAATGAAATGGTTTATTTAAATTGTCTTTAAGTTTTTCATATTAATAATATTGCAGTGAGATAAATAATTTAAGTAGAAAAATAAAATCGATTTCTTATGACAAAGAAAAAGTTGAGTCAGGAATTTTTTTTATTTGCCAGCGCTCCAAATGACTGAAGAAACTGACCTCACCATTAATATCAGTCCTATATGTACCTTTATTTTCCCTAGGGACATAAAAGCAAGAAATACAGGCAGCTTCCAAACCAAGAAGCAGTTGTTCCAATAAGACGTCTATGCATTTATTAACGTGAATTTGACAACTCTTCTTTTTAACACACACACACACACACCAAATATCCAGCACTTTTTGTATAGTTGCTGTGCACCAGGCATTATTCTAAGCACCTTAAATGCACTGATTCACCTCTTACAACAATCCTTGCAGTATTATTGCAGTATTATTCTACAGGTGAGAGGACTGAGGCCCAGCGTGATTAAGTAATTTGCCCTAGCGGAAGACATGGAGTTAGTCTGTTGGGCTTCCCATAACACATGCACTTTTATTAACACTCTTCTTATGTGGAAACCTTTTTTGCTATTTCAGTTTAGAAAATAATACATTTCCACCTCAATGTAATCTCAGCAGCAAGAGGGGAGAGAGGCCATGTGGATGAGAATGAGAACGCAGTACCCCTCTTCAGAGGGAGTGTGTGACAGGATTGTAGCGTGGGGAGAGGGGGGCTAAAATCTTGGTGCTGTCTGGTTGATGTAGCGATACATTTTTTTGATGAACTTTAAAGCATTTTTGGTGCACAGAGGAGACTATTTAGAGGTTTACTTTGGATTTAAAATTTAATTTTCAATTCACTAAAGTTACAAATCAAAATCATGACTTCCTTAGGCATTTTACTTAGCCTTTGTTGTGAGTGCTGTTGAATCCATTCTAACTCCTAGTTACTCTGTGGACAGCAGAGCAGAACTCAGCCTGGTTTTTTTGCACTACCCTCTCACCTTCCGGTGCTGTATCAGATAATTCTCTGATGCTATTCATAGGGTTTTCACGGCCAATGTTTTTGGAAGTGAATGGCCAGGTCCTTCTTCTTAATCTGTCTAGTCTGGAAGCTCTGCTGAGACCTTCCACCACGGGTGACCCTGCCGGTATTTGAAACACTGGTGGCATAGCTTTCAGCATCACAGCAACGTGCAGTCACCACAGTATGACAACTGACAGACAGGTGGTCTGATTCAGTGATGAGAAATGAACCAGTCCAGTGGTAAGAGTGCTGAATTTCAACCACTAGAACACAAGGCTGGCTTTACTTTGCTTACCCCATGTTATAAATCTGGTAATTTTAGCAATCAATTTAGAGTAGCGGGTCTCAAGGTTTTAGATCTCAGGATCCATTTTCACTGCTAAATATTATTGAAAATCCTGAAGAGCTGTTCTTTAAGTAAATTACACCTATCAATATTTACTGCATTAGAAACTAGAAATTAAAAAATTATGTTTATTTAATTTGCATAAAGATAAAAAACTCATACCAAAATAACATAAATAAACATAAATAATATCTTTCCGTGAAAAATAACTATGCCTTCCAAAACAAAGTATGTAGTAAAAAAGTAGCATTGTTTTTCACATTCTTACAAATCTCTTTAATGTCTGACGTAACAGAAGACAGCTGGGTTCTCCTATCTGTTCCTGCATTCTGTCTGTTGCAATACCATACTTCATGAAGCCTCTGGGCAGGTCAGCTGGTCGTGCTGAGACAGCGAGAGAGTGGAGGGAAATAGTCTCTTAGCAGTATTATGAAAATAGTTTTGACCACGTGAAACCCCTTAATGGACCTGGGGGACCCCAAGGGACACTTTGGAAACTGATCCCAGGTGACCTTGAATGATGTTTGTTACCAATTGATATGGCTGATATTCTTTCAGTGTTATAAATGCCTAACTGGAAAACTTTCCGAAGCATTTAAGTAGTTTTCGAGCATCTAATAAATTAACCTTATAAATGTCGGAAACTTTAAGTTATCCTAAATATTCTAATGGAGAACCCAAACTTAGTGAGATTTCTGCTCAACTTCCCAAGTTTAAATAATTCTACATTGTAAATTGGAATGATCAGACTGTAATTCTACGAGGACAATCTTAAAATTCTATGTCTGTAAATTACCAAATATGCACAGATTCTCCTTAAAACAAAAATATTAATGTTCTTGTCTTGATTCTTTGAAACATCAATTCCACATCTTCTCATAGTTGAAAGATGCTTGCTTTCTAGGGAAGACAATTACCACCTCAGCCTAACTGGGATTCCTCTTCGACCTGCTCCTTAGGCCATGATTTTCATGGGATTTTGTTAGGTGGTCTTATGAAAGGTACTAAACTCCGCATAGTCCTTATATCAATGGCTCCATACCATCAAGGTGAGAGAAAGCACATAGCCCATAACCTTAAATTCAGTTATGAGCATGACTTATTTTTTCCTTCTACTAAAAAGTCTAAAACTCTCACATAGGCTGATGGCTCGATTGGATTTTGAAAATAACCGGATCTGAAGATAAAGTAAATGTCTTCTTGCCTAAAGACTTTTGAACTTGACAATAATTCTTCATTCATTCATATTATCTGGACCATACAACCATACACATATATAAAATGTTAGCTGATTAAATTTTGGATAGCTCACGTGACTCTTCCTGGCATAAAAACCAGGGTAATTCAACCCATAAATGATCTCATGAGATATATAATTCATCCTAACTATATAAAAATATTATTAAATCAAATTCTCCTGTTAAAAATCTTAGTCATTAAATAAGGCATTTTGATCAAAAATAAAGAGACCCTAATGAAATTAACCTATGTAATCATAAATTAAGAAAGTAAAATGGAAGAAACTTACTCTGTCATTAAACAGCCAAGAAATAGTCTAACAAGCTTTAAAAGGTACAGAAATTTTAAAATATCAGTTGGCATTCCGCTTTCCCCAACTGCACCATATCAGAGGAAAAATATCTGCCAATCCTTAGCTTAAAGGAACAATGAAACTTTCTAAAAATTATCAGGTTGGAATGTTTTAGATGACATCTATATTGGGACCTATTTCTCTTGGATTATTTGTAAGCCACAGAAAATGATCTCAGTCTCTGGAGTTCCACAGTCTGTCACTTCATTAGAGGGCAGCTGCCATCTGATGTGCTCTGAGTGTACAGGGCAGAGAGCCAGCCAAGATTCCTTGGCTCTAGACATAAATCTCAGAAAAGTAAGTATATTGCTGGACATACTGTCAGAGACTGGAGAGAATCTTTCCATTTCTTAATAATTTCAGTCCTATTTGAAGAGAGGTGAAAACATGTTCAAGAATTCGTCTAGCCCAGGAAATATAGGAGTAGGGTGGATGAAATGAATAGAATAAACAAATATCACGGCAATATTCCACAGTTGTATTTAACAAACAATTTTTTTCAGATTGCTTTTGTCAATTAAAAAAAAAAAATCCAGCCTCAGTTTTCCCAGATAGTCTGAGCTTTCTAATCCATTTAAAGTTTTATTAAATTTCCAACTTGTTAAATGCTACCTCTTAAAATGTAAATAATTACTATCTTTCACCCAGGGAACACAAAAACACAGGCATGAAATGTTTAATCCATCATCTAAATCTCCAACTCAACAACAAAGAAGAAAATGTTTAATTCAAAGGAAAAAGATTTACCTAAGGAGAGAAATTTTTAAAAATATATTTCAAGTTTTAAATTTATATTTTACGAATGCTTTTCAGTTTTGCTAACAATAACCAGGTGTCTAATGGCTCGTATCAAAGTTCATCTTATATTGCATGGTGGAAACTTCATAATACCACCAAGAATATCAAGTAGAATTTGAGATAAACTACTATCTCCAGTGGCAAATGACTAAGCTACAGAAAATTATTTATAGTTATAATCTTCACTCCAAATAGAACATAAAGTAAAGCTATTCTTTTTTTATTGTGAAATTTATCTTATCTACAAGCAGTCCGTACTGTGTCTGTATCTGTATATGTGTGTGTGCATATAAAATTAAAAGAAACACCCATGCACCCACAACTCAGCTTATCTTTGACGTTCCCTTATTCATAAAAAGTTATTTTTCGTGGGGCATTAATGCATTTCTTTTGGTAAAGCAGAGGGTCAGTTTCTAGGTACAGATTCACAAAGACCAAAAGAAAAACCCTTGGTTATAGCAAGGTCAAACTCATATATGGTGTGACTATGATACACATCTCAAACTAACAGGATATTGTATGCCAATTATCCATCAACTAAGCAAAAAAAAGGTCAAACCCAGAATTCATCAGCTTGCCTATACATGCTTACTTTAGAGCCACTTCCTTCCAAAGGCTAAGAAAGACTGAACACCCAACCTCAGATCAGAACATAGCAATGACCAATCTGTAATTATCAAGCGCCTACTTTGTCCAAGGCTACAGGAAGCCCAGCAAGATCCAGGATACGTGGCCTCGCCTATCACTGAAGGGCAGTAGTGATAGCATCTGTTTAGAGAAACTCAGATATTCCTGAAATATGTTTTATTATTTATTCTTGCTTTACCTGTCCATTCCAAAAAGTGAATTTGTCTAAGTTCTTGCCTTTAATTGTAGGAACTCCTTACAATAAACTTGAGATAAAAAATAAGAAGCATTCTATTTTTAAAAAATGTTATCCTATTATGATAAGGGACTATTAAATATTGTTATGCTACTTCTTTACTATAACAACAAAAAACAATAACAAACTAAACGTAGTTTAATATGACTATATTTATTCACTATATATGAAAACGAAAATAGAAAAATGATCCTCAAAAGTAGACAAATTGGACTATACCAAAATTTAAAACTCTGTGCCTCAAAGAGCACAATCAACAGTGTGAAAAGGCAATCCACAGAATGGGAGAAAACAATTTGTAAATCATATATTTGATAAGGGATTAATATCCAGAACATATAAGGAACTACTACAACTGAAGAACAACAAGAAAACAAATAATTTGATTAAAAAATGAGCAAAAGGACTTGAGCAGGCATTTCTCCAAAGAAGTTTTATAAATTTCCAATAAGCATATGAAGAGATGCTCAATGCCAGCTATCATTAAGGAAATGCAAATCAAAACCACAGTGAGATACTACTTCACACTCATCAGGATGGCCACTATCAAAAAGCAGAAACTAACAAATGTTGAGGATGTGGAGAAATATGAGGGCACTGTTGGTGGGAATATAAAATGAGGCAGGCAACATGGAAAAAGATTATGAAGGCTCCTAAAAAAAATTAAAAATAGAATTACCATATGATCCAGCAATTCCACTCCTAAGTATATATCCAAAAGAATTGAAAGTAGGATCTCAAAAAGATATTTGTCCACTCATGTTCTCAGTAGCACTATGTGGAATAGCAACAAGTTCTGGAAGCAACCCAAGTGTCCATCAACAGATGAATGGATAAACGAATGTGGTATATACGTATAATGGAGTATTATTCAGCCTTCTGACATATGCTACAACATAAATGAACCTCAGGACATTATGATAAGTGAAATAGACCAGTCACAAGAAGACAAATACTGTGTGATTCTGCTTATATGCGGTATCTAGAGTAGTCAACATCATAGAAACAGGAAGGAGAATGGTGGTTGCCAGGATTGGGGAGGAATGGGGAGTTGTTCAATGAGGATAGGGTGTCAGTTTTGCAAGATGAAAAATTCTTGAGATTGGTTGCACAACAATATGAATGTACTTCACACCTGAACTGCATACTTAGAAATGGTGAAAGTTCCTTACATTATTATTGCAAATAGCTCTAAAAAATGAGTTTTTCTACAGATGTTTAGAAAAGTACTTGTAGTCCTATAAGGACACACTTCCAGCAGACTTGATAATAATTGTTTGCACACTGAGCATTAATTTAAGACACATACATTAAGCACCTACTGTTTGCCTGTGGTTTAAAATGCTATTTTTTTATTACATAAAGATCTATCAATGGACAGTTTTATTTATTTTTTTAGAGTTTAGGAGGAGGTTTTCAGGGCAGAAAGATAATCTATTTTCTCTTATCTAAATGCATCACTAATGAAAATCCCTTGTTAGTTCAGCGTTTCACACTCCCAGACAGTTATTTACTTTCTTTTCACACAAAAATTCATGATCTTGAATGGACACTTCATCTCTAACAACACCTGGAATTACTCAAAATATGATTGAAAAAACAAGACCAGGGCCACCCTGGTGGTGTAGCAGTGAAGTACGCATGTTCCGCTTCGGCGGCCTGGGGTTCGCCGATTCAGATCCCGGGTGTGGAAATGGCACCTCTTGGCAAGCCATGCTGTGGCAGGCGTCCCACATATAAAGTGGAGGAAGATGTGCACAGATGTGAGCTCAGGGCTAGTCTTCCTTAGCAAAAAAAGGGGAGGATTGGCAGCAGATGTTGGCTCAGGGCTAATCTTCCTCAAAAAAAAAAAAAAAGGACCAATTTATTGGCACTATGGGCATTTATATATTAAAAGTTTTGTGAGAAGAAAGAAGGAGGCAACCATGGAAGCTTTAAAGTGAAGACTAACATAATGCAAAACAATTATCACATAACAAGGAACAAAAGGATAGTGACGAGACTTATATAAAAAGCAGAAAACACTGAAAAGCACAAAAATGTCTAAATAGCAACCATGAGAGCAGTGAGAGGAACAGAGCAGGAGACACCATTTATCCATTTATTAAGCACTGATGCTTTGCATTCTATTAGATATTTTATAGGTTATCTGTTTTATTTAATCATCACAATAAGTATATGGTAAGTTATTTCCCCTCATTTTAGAAATAAGACTGAGGTTCAGAGAATTTAAGTAATTTGTTCAATGTCACACAGTTCATATCCATGAGCCTACCATTCTTTTTTCTAATTGGTTTTAGGACTATAGAACTGTGATGGGCTCAGACGTTCCTCTAAAATGCATGCCCTTTATCTGACTCTGACCTCATTCCCATTCCTTTCCACTTTATTATTCAATAAGCTCTGCTAGATTTTCATGCATATTGACATTTCCTTTAGGAAAATATGGTTTAAAAACCACTTCCATCCCAAGGGATCAATCAGGTCACAAAAATTAGTTGTTAGTTTTATGGATCAGGAAACAACCCCACACTGCCATTAGTCATATCACCATCACTCATAGTCCACGCCTTTCTAAAATCTCCCATCAATCACCAAACAGCCCCGACATCAGCAAATTAATGGGAAAACACAAGATTTGAGAGTGGAGGATGAGGGCAAGTGGCTGAAAGGAATATTCCAGCACGGGATTCACTCCCTTAGGACAATTAACAATTACCTTCTCTGAAATGTGAAGAGCCACTTAAGAAATTACATAATCCTCTCCACTAGATTCTTAAAGGTAACATTTCAGATGAGAAAGATGATTCCAACCTCCTATCATTGGGTTTTAAAATTATTCTCCTTCCCTTCACCTACCCCACATAATTTAAATCAATGGGTTTAAAAACCTCAAATATACTTCACGTAATGTGGTAAAACACATTATGTCCAGAGACTGATGCTAAATGAAACACAGAGAATAAAAAGAGTAAGAAGGAAAGAATGAAAGAAGGGTAGACAGAAAGACGAGAGGGAGAGAGGGAGGCGAGAAATTCTCCTTTGATATATTCAGAGGCTGTTGCAACTGTGAGAAAATATCTCTTTCTTGAGCTTCCACGAGTAACCCATCATTTCATCCTTCTTGTTTTTTTGAAAAATAAAACATGCCTTATTTCCAATTTAACATCTTCTCAGGAAAAAATCCATTCTTTGGCAAAAATACCTAATCTTTTTCATTTCCTAAGTGACACAATCTGAAAGAATACCTACCAGTTCACATGGTGGTAGCACTGGGAGAGGCACATCAGCACGTCAGAGGGTGGCCACAGCCTTAGTCTCCCCAGAGTCAGAGCACAGGGTTGGGTTTATAAGCACTTACGCAGTTCCACTCTGCAAAGGGGAAAGTAGTGTGGGAGAAGCTTGGAGAAGCAGCAGATCATGGAGGACATCATTTGCCATAGAAACCATCATTCTCATCCTTGGAGTGAAAGAGGTCATCATGGGGTAGGTGAGTGACATCAGATTTACATTTAAAGTTCATTCTGCATAAGATCATGGAAGAGGGATTGGAGGAGGGCAGGGTAAAGAATGGAGGCCAGTTAAAAGGTGTATGGGTCTGAGTCCTGGCGGGAAACAGACCAGCACACTCAAAGGTTTAACCAATGACACTTGACAGAAGGGGCTATTTGTAGAGAGGTGCGTGCAGAGGTAAGGAGCCTCAAGGTAAAGGGGATGTATCCAGGGAGCAGCAACAAGGAAAACCTGTCACCAGCCCAGAGCAGAAAGGGAAAGGAGGGCACGATGTTATTTGAGCCTGGAGAGACTGGAGATGGAAGAAGGGGCTCCCTGGAGGAGCTGTGTCCCTAAAGGAAGGCAACCAAACCCAGAACCACGGGGGATCCAACCTCTCTCCTCACACCCTTCATCACCCTCCAGTGCCTCCCATTGATCTAGCTCAAGCAGAAGAGCCCACCTGGAGGTCAGGCTCCCAGGCATGGTCTAGGATGACGGGCAGAGAATATACTGGGATGGGATTGGCCAACAGACACTCACCATCAAAATGGTTCTTGATATAGTCATGGTGAGAAGATGTGGACCTGAACAAAGGGAGTGGCAGTGAGGATCGAGAGGAAATGGAAGATACCAGAGATTATTTGAGAGTAACACCTGATATGACCTAGTTCTGAATTGGTTGTAAAGAGGGAGAAAAGGGAGAATTCACAGATGACTTGGAGCTTTCTGGTTTTGTTGGTGGCATTGCTTTTAATCAGAAGAAGGAATACACATTAAAATGAAGGTTTAGGGAGGAAATCAGTGCTTACATGTTCATGCTCTGACTGAGGAGCAGTCAAGTGGGCATAAATGGTGAGTGCCTGGGCCTGGTCTTGTACCCCTGAGTGGTAGGAATGAGTAGGAGATAACCTTTGGGCACAATCAGCAAATAGGGAGGAGTTAAAGCTAAGGGAAAGGATGTAAATCCCTTGGATATGGGATCAGAAAAGAAAAGCACAGGGTCGGGGAGTAACCCTGTGGAACATTATTAATGTTTCAGGATCCAAAAAATGAAGAAAAGCCACCAGGAGCCTTCAGAAGAAACTGCCAAAGGATGAGAAGTAGTAGAAATTATCGAAGAAGAGAGTCATGCAGAGTGTCATGTGAAAGACAACTGAAATGAGAGAAGGGTGGAGGAGTGACCAGTGAGTTTGGTGCTGAGAGGTCACTGTCTACCCTGGAAAGAGTAGCTTTATTGGGTGATGAAAGGAGAACCTTCACTGTTGTCGGTAGAGGTGAAAATGGGAGATAAAGAAGTGGAGAAAGCAAAGGCCCTACAACCTTTTAAGAAGTTTGTCAGTGATGGGAAAGTGTGGAATGGAGCAATGTCTGCAAGGGAAGACAGGATTAAGGAAAGATCTCTTTTTGAAATAAAAGAAAGTTGAGGATAGGCCATGGAAAGGAGCTAAAAGAGAGGGGTGGAAAACACAGGGAAGAAATAAGATCCTCAAAGAGATGTCATAAGAGGAGGGAGCCGTTGAGAACAGATGAGGGAAGAGCCAAAACATGAGTGAGGGGCACACAAACGCTTAGGTGGCAGCGTGGGAAGTTGAGGCTGTTCATACTTGGTGGCCTCGGTGCAGACCTTGACGGCAGCATGGAGACGGGTTAGGGGGAGGCGAACAGGATTAGTCCAGTCTCACCTATCCTGAACTCATAGTGCACATTCTCAAATTTGGAAAAAGCACTCCCAATTTTGGGAAAAAGAGAAAAAGGAGAGGAGGAAAGGCAAGGAGCACTTTGGTGTATAAAGGAGAAAAGTTAGCTACGAGCAGTTTGTGTACATTCAGAATCTGGGAGCCAAATTAAAAAAGGTCAAAATGGAAAATTTTGTTGCTGCTTCCACAAACAAGGTAGAGGGTACCAACCCTGATCTGAGTCACCCATGATGCTGTTCCTGATCCACATTTGTGTCTTATCCCTAATCGGAACCAGTCATCAGCAGCCTCACCTTTAAATTTGTGGGTGCAGATAAAGCAAACTCAGTTTAACATCATTTCAATCAAAATATAGTCACGAAGGCACTTGTGTCCCAAGTTACACTGAGACCAAGAAGCAGTGCCAGGCTCAGACTCTGTCTTCTGAGCCGCATATCCTGAGTCCAGCAGCCCTTCTATTACACCAATTTCGAAAGAATATAAACACAATGGGTATGAATGTATCTCAGGGCACATTCAAGACTCATGGGAGCCAAGGAACAGCAAGCTTCTTATTCTCTCCAAATCAACAAAGGTCCAAATTGAATCCTCTGGTCTGCTGGGCTGGCAGGGAAATCCAAACAATAACAATAGCATAATAACAACAATCTCAATAACGACTGAGGCCTGTCCAAGGACCTGGTGTCATACCCAGCACCAAAGCACGAGGGAGCCCCTCACTCACCCCAGCAGTCATCTGTCAGCTGTCCACACTAGAATTTGCCTTCAGAGCCCCAGGCTCTGTGCTATGTTGAGGCACAGGAATTAATTTTACAATTAAGAACTGAATGTCTAAGCCCAGCCTGTTGCTAGAACTTCTTCCGAAGTCTTGCTGTCCCCCCAGGGACTGTTACTGAATGACACAAGGGATGCTACTCTCAGAGACCCCAACTGTCAGAGCTGTATTTTTAGGGGAAGGGACGGCTCTGGGAAATCATTTTTTTCTCTTCTTGTTGCCCTCACAGACTCACAGCAGCAAAAATCCCATAAACAAGTTCAGGCTTTCACAGAAAACAGGAAATGCTACTGATTGAAAGGAAAAAAAAAAAAAAACAAGCAGAGGTAAGAAAACACTAAAGCATGAGTATAAGCTTAAGTGGGGTCAAGAGAAAGCTGGGAGAGTAAGCACAAGCCAATACAGCAAGCATTTGGCCTGATTTTAAAATGAGATGGAAAAAAACAAATCAAAAGGTATCACTAGAAATTCACGATGAGAAAATTAACTGCAGTCATTTCATTAAAAAAACAACAAAAAACACTAGATCAGAGACTTCAGAGACCACCGTATCTACTGTGGTTTCACTTTGTACCTTGGACAAGATTTCTCAGCGTCTGCTACAGGTTAGCTACCCACAGCTGTGCTAGTGCATATTAGCTTTCAAAATTAAATTTCCCTCTTGATAAAGGCATTGAAACAAAAGTAAAGGTGCAACTATTTTTCTATGACACAAAAAACCAAAACAGACTGGAATCACTGAAGAGTAGAGAACACACCCTGTACCTTCTCTTATGTCCTGTGCCTCGCTCATAGGAAATGTCCAAAAATGCATTTTGATGATGATAATAAAATGGGAGGATAATGTAAAAAGAAGAATATTCCCTCTGAAAAAAGTTCAAGTGAATTATAATTGAATTTTCATCCATAAAGTCTTTGGGTTTAATTTAATTTAATTTACTTAGTTGTGTTTATTTAATTTTACTTTTTGTTTTGACTCTTCTGTTTAAACTGTGAGCTACTTGGAAAATAAAAAATAGAGGGTTTTTTTGTGAAAAGGTTCTTGTTCTTGGATTCTCCCTGTCTTCTTCTCATAGACACACACAGGAAAATGAAGCTTATTTCACTTTCTGTTCCTTGAATCTTATTAAAAAGATTTTGGTCACCGGCGCAGCACTTTCAAGTGTATCAAGTGTCTGTATGTATGTGCAGGTGCTCAAAGTAAAAAACGCTTTTTGTGCTCCCTTATCCATTAAATATCAACCTGCTTTAAAATCAGCAACAGAGATTACACCTGAGATAATGTACCTCAACAGCGATTTCACATTCAGGAACACCGCAATACACTTTGCTGCAAGAAAGCATTCTTCTCAAAGTGTGAAGATGAGAGCTGAAGTCCATGCTCTGATTTAAAATTAATCAATTAATTTAGTATTTAAAATTGAAATTTATTAGGTGATATACTTATCTTTGATAATAAAATTTTTATCCATCGAAAAGAAACAGCATAGTTATGTAGCTATTTTTAAAATCTGTTATATTCTTCAAATAGTAAAATAATGGTTTGTTATTTTTGCTAAGAATTTTTTAAACAATAGAGGCTCTACTTTGGTTCTCCCCTCAGCGACTTTCCTCGTGTACGAGCTGCTTACTGTCTCTCCCTTGGTACTTACAGCAATTCCTTCGCTTAAAAAAATAAAATAGAACTTTTAGGGACATATGGCTTTTCTTCCACCTCCATGTTTCAAATTTACTTCGAAACACCTACACGGAGTTGGAGGCTTCTAAAGTGTCAACAGCTGAAATGTCCCAGGAGCTGCAAATACTTTTCATGTACAGAGTCAGAGATGGAAAATTACTAGATTTAAAGAATGAAAAACAAGGCTGTCTTAGAGGAGTTATTTCAACACTGATTTACTTCTATGAGACTTCAAACGATCTAGTGAAAACAGAGAGATGGAAGAAATCCTTGATATCAAATTATTTAAAGTGAATTTTATAAATCCATCCAGGTGAAATATACTTTAAAGTGGATTTTCTTTTTGCTCTAATTAAAACGAAGAAGTATTTACTAACACTGATTCTTAGGATAAAGACGTATATTTTAGGTAAAGTTCTGCCTCTTAAATACAAGACATAGTAAGAAACACTGGGATAACATAGTATTTCAAACCATGGGACTATCTGTACCTCTTGCAGTATTCTAAAAATAACTCCAAAATTAAGCAAGTATAAAGTAGAAAAATAGGACTAAATTTTGGCATTGATGTTTATATCAGAACATATTTCCCCTGGTACATAATCCAATTCTCAACAACAGTGGAGCTAATTTTACCATTTTACAGTGAAATGGTTAAAGCAGGTTTAGATTGGTTTGTCCAAAGAAAATTCTAATCTCTTCCACTCAAATGATTAAATATCCAACATTGTTTCAAAGATTACTTACGGTGCTCACAGCCTTGGAGAATTGGGTATTTGAAGAAATGTTTAGAAAAACCTCTGACATAACAAACATCTTGGAAATACATGGTTTTCAAACACTTAAATCTAATGATTTTGTGCTTTATAAAAATAAATCATAGATAAGCGATTAAGATAGAAGTTCAGTTGCATGTCAGTATTTTAAGTTATGAGAAATACTTCTGAAAACATACCCTTCTTTCAGTTATCAAAATAACACTATTTCCTTTCCTAAAAGGCTTACTTTTAACCATATATTCCAGCAATTTTCTGCATGCCACTGGAATTCTAGCTATCAGAAATGAGATAATAAGACTGTAAGCAAACTGAGAAATGGCCGCAAGTGTATCTGAAATTACACTTTCTCAAAACACCTTAAAAGTCTCAAACACTGAAGACAGTCTTAAGCCAACTAGGAAGTAAATGAACCTTTCTCTCAGGACAAGTAGATTCCATAACAAAACATTCATGGGTTTTAGACTGGAATCTATATACAGGTACTACACTACCACTGCTATATTCACAATAAAGATATTGTTGTATAGATACAAACAGCGCTTCTCATAAACACAAACATCTTGCAAAATGTGTTCTTTCCCAATGCATTTCATGACATACACCACATATAGAAAACCAACCATTTGGAGAAAAGCTTTGTTGCTCCCACTTTCAGTCTCCTAAAACAAAAGTCAACAAACTGCCATGTAGTACAACTGCGCTTATCAGATTGGTCTGGTTTTAAAAACGCAGTTTTATTCCCTTGCTTGTAAATCAAATGAGTCATCTGAAAACTACTTCACTTCTGATTTCCAAATGTTAAAACTAATAACATTAAATTGTGTCATCATTTATGCCTAGCAAGATAATTTAGACATTAAAAGGGAGAAAAAGGTTATCTACTGACATGTTTTACAATACTGTCTGGTATATCCTATGCCCAATGATAATCATTAATATAGCTTAAAAGGGGAAAAATGATGGCAATAACATGGAAAATATCTAAGAGCACAATTAAAATGGATATACAGAACAGCAAATGATGAACCTGCTTATCAGTGGATTTGAACTTCCAGCTTTAATTACAATGCTGAAGCTTTGTTTACAACTTAACGGCAATGCTTTTGGGTAAGGCGAAGAATTGCTTTGGAACAAACTTGCAATCAACTGCGGTAATACGTAAGATACATTAATGACGTCTGCTCTCCTTCAGCCTGAATGAAGGACTCTATTAGTGGATGTTTTGCTGAAGCTGGTGGTTCACTGAGGGCTTGACACTGTATCCTCTAGTTGAGAAATGCTACCTTACTGGACTAGTCATAGTTCAGAACTACTCAGGGTATATAACTCAAATTAGTCCAAGTTGTGCTTCTGATGAAATTCTGAGCCTGATAAAGTAATGTCTATATTCTCTAGGATGAGGTTACAAATAGGCAACAAGTTTCAAATTGCTATCTTTGGTATATGAGTTGGTCCATAAATACAGTCATGCACCACAAAACATTTTGGTCAATGATGGACTACATATACAATGGTGGTTCCAGAAGATTGGTACCATATAGCCTAGGTGTACAGTAGGCTATACCATGTAGGTTTGTGTCAGTACTGTAGGGGAGCAAGAAATTTTCCTGTATCCCTCTAGATTCTTCTGGCTGGTTTAAGAATTAAATTGACTTGAAACAGATTAACAGGAGAAAAACAAACAAAAGTTTAATGATGTATTTCCTGGGAGAAACCCAGGAAAACCAAGTAACTAACCAAAATGGCCAAAGCCCTCACCTTAAATACCATCTTCAGTTAAAGACAAAAGAAGATGTTGGGGTGGGGGGAGTCAGGGACTTCAAAGGGAAGGAAGGCAATTCACAGATAAGTGAAAAGGAGCAAACGTTTGGAAAACAAGTGTTTGTTTGGCCACACAGAAACAGAAGAACACAGAAGGGAGCTGAAAGAACAGGCTTTCCTTGATATTTTCCTGACTACTACAAAGTTCATGTTATGCTAAGACAGTTTTTTTAGCAGTTCTTGAGACAGTTTCTTTTTAATCTGAATTCTTTTAGGCAGTTAAGGAGGAGGTAACAAGAAAAACTTTCTGAGTCTTTTGTTTCTTAAAAATAATCAGCCTAAAATAATCCCCATGTTAAAGAGAGACATTTTGGAGTGGCAAATTTTGTTCCCTTTCAGTACATTCTATGATGTTCACACGATGAAATCGCCTAACGATGCATTTCTCAAAATGTATCCTTGTTGTTAAGCAACACACGACTGTACATACTTTTAGAGAAATCAGTAAAAATAAGAAAAAAATAAAACAAAAACCAGGCCAATTGTTTTTGGAAATGGAAAGGGGAAAAGTATGGGGCAGTTGCTTAAGTTAATATAGTTATTATTGTTTTTAATATAAGCTAATGTAGTTTTTCCAGATGGTATGAACTCAATATTGAGTAATAATGACGTAGTAAACAGATCATGGAATTGATCTCAGCCAAATTAAATAAAATATTTGAGCTTTATTATTTTTTTAAAAGAATGGTCTAAAGTAAGAAACAAATCAAGTGAATCCAATTATTACTTTGGGCTGACACCCAAACAGGTTTGGAAACTAAAGGAGAAATTAGGGCCTTTAGACATTAGAAAGAAGATAAAAAAAAAAAAAAAAAAAAAAAAAAAAAAG